>NW_028277079.1:300851-601702 GCF_059951505.1 Python bivittatus | reverse complement strand
GCAAAGCCTCTGCCCGCCACGCCAAAGGCCTGGGCAGGCCCCGAAAAGGCCCCAGACGGAGGGCAGAGGTGCTGGCGGCGCAACAAGGAGCTTCCTATAAGCAATGAATGGGGAAGGGCTCCCGGGCTGTGGCCGAGGTCACGCTGGGCTCCACTCGCCCCTCGGCTTGCAGCCCGGCAACCCACACCTTCTCCCTCCCCCGCTCAGCTTTGTTGGCACCTGGTACAGGGCACGGAAAGGGTCTGACAAATCCCCGGGAGAGAGAGGGGAGATGTTCCCAGCCAGCCCTGGGGGCTCTGATCTGGCTGCTGTGCAAGGTCCAGCTGGGGAGCACGGGTGTCCGCAGGGAATGGTCAAGATGGCAGCCGCGACAGTTCCATCAAAGTTCCACCTCTTTCTTACGTGTGCCACATATGTAGCAGGTGGAGCTTTGACTGCACTGTTGCAGCCATCTTGACTTTTTTGACTTCCCTACAGAGGAAGGCGACCCTCGAGTGCCCAGCAAAAGGCACTGGCCTTGTGGGGAGCAGATCAGACTGACCTCAAAGTTCCACTGTAAGCGCAGGCCAGGAAGAGGCCGGGCACCCCGGGGGAGTGCTCAAAGATGTCCAGGACCAGGTAGGGCATGTACTGGGGATGGAGAAGAAGCAGCCGTGAGTCGGAGGGGCACAAAGCCCCCCTTGGCGGCTGCTCCCCAGCTGGGTGGCGCAGTTGCGCATGGGGGGCAGACAAGGGAAGAAGCTCAAGGTGATTCACGCCAAATGGGAGACGATCTGAGCTCTCTCTTATCCTTCCTGGCTCTGGGGCGCCGTTTGGAGAAGAGCTCACGTGACTCACCAGCGAAAACCAGGGAGGGTCTCTGCAACGGGCAGAGGATGACGAAGGAGCCTGAGTGAGATCCGGGGGCCTTGTGGGGTTTGTGAGCGGCTGGGTGATCCTGGGCAGAACCCCCAGGATCAGCTCTGGGCAGTGAGAGGGAAGGGGTCTGCCCTGATTTCTCGCCTCCGCTGACCAGCCTTCAGCCCTGGGACCACATAAGTGGCACAATCTGGGTTTGCCTCTTTTCGCCCGGGGGGGGGTGAGGCAAAGCCCCCTGGCGCAAGGAAACAAGTGGCCTTGGCATCTGCCTGCTCTTGGGCCCCCAGGCTCCTCCACTGAGGACCACTTTTGCCAGGTGCCCTCCATGTCCCTTGGCGCTCTGTTTTGGTCGGCTCATGTAACTCTCCTCTGAGTTCCCTTTGCCCGTCCAAACTCCCTCCCTGCTTCTTCTGCCACGCTCCATGGTCACTGGTGAAGGGACTGGTACCTGGTCAGGCGCCGAGATGTATCCGGCCAGGAGCGGGTCACAGTCCTTGTAGAGAGCAAACATTACAATGCCACAGCCCACTGCGCTGGAGACAATGACGAAGAGGCCCACTTGGTTGACGAGGAGGGCGCTGGAGGGGTGGTGGGGGAGAGCAGAGGAGCAAGGAGAGAAATTAAGCCTCCGCTGGGAGGAACCTGGCCCTTGGATCAGCAGGCAGATTTCTCCTAGCCAGCCGGCCGCAGGAGCACTTCTTTCACGCATAACACATCAACTGCCTCTGTGAACACTGGAGGGTCCATGAACAAGAGAGTTTGTGCATCTCACGGAAAGGCCCCACCGAGCACCTGCTCTAAGTCAGTCTCCGGGGATACCAGGAGAAGCCGTTGCGCACATCGTGCGCACAATGACCCAGGCAGCGCAAATCGTGTAACTCCCACCGTTTGCATGATGTGCCCCCACCTCACCCCACAGATGCTGACTTTGATCGGCCAGTGCCAGGTTCAGGGCTGAGTTGTCCTCCCCAACAGCAGTTCCTGCTCACCTGCCCAAAATGGACCCCCAAGAGCCTGGTCAGCTCTTTCTTCAGAACCACGAGGACGGTAATCTTAAAGTTACGCAGTTGCCCACGACATGGAGAAGGCCTCCAGTCAGACTCGGGGGCGGGGGCTGGGAAGACCGGCCCTTTGCAGATTCAAGGGAGGCCGCTCTCCCTCACTGCCCCCCCATCTCCCCTCTGCCTCGGTGACCCATGGTCCAGAGCACCCGGCCTAGAAGGAAAACTTCCCTTTATCGGCTCAGGCCGATAGCCCTATGACCCCCGTGAGCTCGGGGGGGCTCCTGAGGAGGCCACCAGCTGCCTGGCCATGTGTGTACACACTCAGGTGGAGGAAAGGGGAGGCAACTGGCTGGGGCGTGGCTGCCACTCTGCCAACACCTGCAGCAGCAGGGGAAGAAAAGAACTGGAAGCCGGGAACCGGCTGCAGGCGATAAGGAGGGCTGCAGTCTCGCCAACTGCCTGGGAGGACGGTAGCTGTTTGGGCTCCGGCCAAGCCGGCCCGGCCTGTTCCGGAGGCCCAAAGGCACGGCAAGGGGGCCACCATGCTCGGCTTTGCCACGACTCCAGGTGCTGCTTCTGGAGTAGCCGCAATCAGGGCTGGCAGGCGGGCAGGCGGGCAGGAGACCGGTGGCCTGGGAAAGGCCGCCCGACACCTGAGGTGCAGGGAGGGGGGAGGGGGGACTCAACCTTTCCCAGTTTGGGGCCCTCCAGGTTGCACCCGGCCCTTGATCTGCTGAATTTCCAGACGTGGGGTGGAAGCCAAGCTCTTTCGCTCAACTCACAGTTTCGCCTCTTTCTCCGTCTTGCAAGCCACGTAGCGCTGGACTTGGGCCTGGTTGACCCCGTACATGGACAGCCAAACCAATGTCCCTCCAAAAAGAAAGGTCCAGAAAGTGTAACGGCTGCGGGGGTCCAGGCTGAAGCTGGAGGGGCCCCAGAGAGAGAGTTAGAAGGAAGGAGTGCCCCCCCCCCCGGTGTACCTGCTGTACCAAGCGCAGTGTTGCTAGACCTCACTGAGTTCTGGACACACACACACGGGAAATAGGGGTTCCCGGGGGAAGGTGCTGCAGCCTGATACTTCTTAGAAAGGAACTTATCTGTCTGACTTCCAGTGAATGCAAATTCCCCCCCCCCCATTTAAAAAATAGATCTAAGGGGCCCACCTTGAAACTTAGTGCTGGGAGATTCAGGCAGGAGCAAGGCAAGAAACAGGGTGGCTTTTCCACTGAAAAGGACCCCATTAGGCATCCTGGGGCCCACCCTTCCCTCCTTTCAGTGCAGTGTCAAACCGAACTGACCCCCCATTTGCTCAGTTGCCTTAGTGGGAGATGCGTACCCCGACTCACCAAGCCCTCCCCCCACCAGCCCAGATGTGAGGAACAGAAAGTGGGAATTTGGGGGAATCGGCAGTTGCTGCATGCAAACATTTGGCGCTAATCCCAAATTGCGGGAAGCAACGACTTACTCTCCCAAGTTGATCCTGGAGTGGTTGTAGGCGATGGAGAGGACTTGGCCCGGCCCCCCAGCCAGGAGCGTGCCTTGGATCAAGACGGCCACAAAGCCGGAGAGCATGACGAAGACCTGGAAGACGTCTGTCCAGATGACCGCTTTCATCCCACCCTGGAAGAGAGGGGGATTCTTGGCAGCTCAGCCAGCTCTGAGGCGCCTGTCCAAGCTTCACTTTTCCAGAATTGCTGAGCTCTCCAAGCCAAGGGTTCTCGGCAGGAGGGAAGGGCAGGAAAAGGAGAGGGGGGAAGCGCAGATGCCCAGACCCCCAAGCCTCTTCCTGGGGGGGCAAGGGCCAGAGGAGAAAGCGGCCACAGGCAGTTTCCCCTTGACTCACGATGGTGGTGTAAAAGGTGCAGATGGTGCCCGTGGAGAGAAGGGAGGCCCAAATATCCAGACCGGTCACTGAAAAAAAGAGGAAGACAGTGACGGCGTGGGGTCTGTTCAGAGACTTTTCCCACGAAGGGTTTCCCCTTTCCAAGGAGTCCCCTGGCTTCCTCTTAAAGCAGAGAGCGAGAGAGAGAGAGAGAGAGAGAGAAATGCCTTCTCTCACTTTACTGTCCCCAGCACAAGAGTTGGCGGGCACAGCCGCTCCAAGGCCAGCGTCTCTTACAAGCGTGGGGAAGGTGAGGCTGGCGTTTTCAGCAGCCTTACTAAGGGCTAAGCGCTAGAGCTCTGCAAAGGTCTGACGGCGAAACGTGATCCAGTCGAATCTCTGGATCAAATCATTGAATCAGATCAGAGGCTTCCAAATAAAGGCCTTTTCCAGATCCAAGCAACTTTCCGAATCAGATCAGCTCAGGCCGAGGTTTTAAAATCCACCAAATCAGATCTGATGGAGTTGAGGGTTTGCACCAGGTCTCTCCGATCCACCCCCTGCCAGGAAGGGATCCTGAGCTCAGGAACTGCCTTTGCATAACTGCTTAACTGAGCCACAGGGGATCCCACGTTCTGAGCTGCCACAATCCATGGAGAGGAGAACCCAAGGAACCCGGACCTTGCCCCAGCACGCACATGCATACAACACCCATCAGCATTTTGGGAGGCCTGCCATGACCCGGGTCAGCCACTGGTCTTCAGCTGACTAAGGAGCGGGGCTGTGCGAACCCGGTAGAGGGAGAGTCCGGGTTCAGAGTGCAGGAGAACAGGTGGGACCTACCTTGGTTGAGGATCAAGGCAGGGGCATAGATGACAATGCCTGTGTACAGGATCTGAGGGAGGCAAAGATGGGGAGCATAAAGCTTCTAAAATCTGCAAAGCTGAGGAGGGAAGGGATGTGGGAAGGGCTGTGGTGGGGTGGCACTGAACACCATGCCTCGGCTTGTCCACAAGAGCAGCACGTCAACCTGGCAACGTTGCCACTCCAAGATGGGAAAGGTTCTTGGACTGCCGGTCGTGCAGAGGCTCCTCTTTCTACCAGCTCTTTTCTCAGAACCCCCAAGGCTAGAATCCTACTTGATTTGGGGGGTGGGGGGCGCCACCCAGAGGGAGAGGCATTGAGGGTCAGGGCTGGGTGAGGGGCAGTTTCTTTTCTTGTTTTGGCCAGCTCTGACCAGCAGGGCTGGACCTTACATCTTTCAGACCATACAGCGCGTCAGGACACACTCTGTACGCAGATGGCTGCAGCTCCAACACCGCCTCTCCTCCCAGGAGGGCCGAGAAAGGCTCTGGGCAGAAACCCTCGGGGGACGTTGCAGCTCTCTCGGAGGGGACTGCCCACTGCAGGCCAGCCACAATCCTCAGGACTTACCGTGGCAATGATGTACTGGATTGTCCCACACAGGCGGACTTTCTTGGAGAACCGCATCTCCAGGTACTGCCAAGACAAGATGGAGAAGAGAAAGCTCCTCCCGAGGTCTTTAGCAAGGCCAAACCCTTCCACGAAAGGGTCTCACTGGGTGCTGGATGCCCTGTCCAAACTGCTTTTGGATCAAAGCACTTTGGGCTGCTCCAAACACGGGGCAGGACCGAACACGTGGCCAGGTGCTTCTGGATCCCGGAGTGAAGGCCACTGTCATAAATGCCAACCACCCCTCCAGTGTAACATCCCACGTAAAAGGACATCCCCCTCCCCCCACCCTGCTGAGGAGCAGATTGGAAGCTGGGAATCCATGTGCTTTTACCCTTTGCCAGTGACGTGAGATCCATCTGACTAAGAGAGGGTCAGAATGGATTTTTAAAAAGTACACTTGGGGAGCACATTAGTTAAAACTGCAGCACTTTGGGGTGAAATGTGTTTAAAACCAATCGTTTCAACAGACATTTTTTAAGATAGAAGATCTGAAGATTATTGCAGAAATATGAATCCAAGACGCAGAGCTGTGGGGCTCCCAAAGACCAGTACGGCCATTGTTCTCAGAGGCCTGCTATTGGTGGAACTGACCAATGACCCCCCACCTTTCTGTTAAAGAGACCCCAGCAGCGCCCACTAAACTAGATGCCTAAGATTGTGCAAAGCATGTGGGGGGGGGGGTGCTGTATACTAGAGAAAGTGCACCTTTAGTTTTGCATCGTCTCCTGATACACTGACTTAAAAATATTGAAAGCAGGCCTGGAAGGTGCTGGACTGGCGCTGAGGAGAGCTGGGTTCAAATCTCCCCTCAGCCATGGAAGCTCCCTAGGGGGATTGGAGCCAGTCCCTCTCTCTGGGCCCAGCCTGCTTGACAGGGTGGTTGCTGGGGTGGGGAAAAATCAGGGGAGGGACTGCTCTGCATCTCACTTTGAGCTCAGGAACGAAAGGCGGGCTAGAGTGTGAGTAAAATCATCATCAGACCGAAACAAGCTTAAGACTGGAAGAATGAGAAAAGAATGATAGCAAAACGGGGAGATTCCTGCGGTCGGAGGCCAAACCGCCCCTGCCTGCGCTGGGGGGCCATCCTCCTCCCGAGTCGGCCCACTCAGGGCGGCGCGCCCGCCCGCCGCGCGGGACCCGATGCCCCGAGCCCGCAAGGCGCGCGTCGGGGCGGGGCTCTGGGGCCGCTCCCATCGGACAGCTGAAAACCGCCGCAGGGGCTGCAGCTGGGCCGGGCCGCCGGGCGCTCGGTACAGGCCGCCCCAGTCCGGCACGTTCTCCGCCGGGCGCGTCGCGATCAAACGCCTCCCGCGGCTGAGCGCTCAGCGGTTTCGCTCCGCAGCTGCTCCCCGCGGGCTCTCCGCCTTCCGAGCGCAGCGCAGCGCAGCGCAGCGCGCGCGGACGGAGCCCTGCTTGGCACCACCGCGCAGCCCCCGCGCGCTTTGGGAAGGCGGATGGCGGAGTCCGGCCGCGCGCGCTCAGGACGAGGACTTTGCACGTAGACCCGGCGGGCTGGTTGGCGGCGTGGTGCTTTCAAGAGGCCCACCTGCCGCAGGAACCCCCCCCCCGCAGTTTCCTCTCTCTCCCCTCGCCTTCGGCAGCGAGCTGCTGGGGCCCCGAGCCCGGCCGAGCCACCCTCCCGCCCCCTTCCGACCCAGAGGAATCGGAAGAGCGGAGCCAACTCCCGGGGAGGCTGGGTCCCTGCAGGGAGGGGGCTGGGGGATCCACCAAGGTGGAAACGTTGGGAAGAGGATTTTGCGTTGCTGCGGAGCCGCCCGGGAACTGCGCACGCCTCCGCTCCTTCTGCACCCAGAGCGCTCCCTGCCCGTGGATGTTGGTCTCCTGATAAGCCTCCGGGCGATCGGGCCCAACGCACTTCCGGCCCGGCTGATCCCAGCTGATCCCATCGGCTCGCGGTGATTGCAGAACAGCCCCTCCCCCCGCAAAAAAATCTGGCTGGGCCTGAACTAGCCGAGTCCTGTGCTAGGTTTTCTGGCTCTGGGGATAGGCTGCTTTTGCGCGTGGGGGCTTCATTAAGCTATCATGGCCTCCGGGAGGATTTGTCCGTCTGCCCCTTTAGACCTGGCTCCCTGAGGTCACACAGCTGGGCTGGGAAGCCTGGCCGGCCGGCCGGGCCTAGGGGACACTAGGAGTGGTAGTTCAGCAGCATCTGGAACACTCCCAGTCACTTACCCCAATCTAGGCCTTCCCCAAGCCGCTTTTCACTTGGGGGGGGCAAATGCTGTCCCTGCGGACCTCATGGAGAGGCTGCACCCACCCAGCACACAGAAGGCCCGGAGGGAGGGCAGGATCCAGCCTCAAGCCCCGTCACCATCAGTCAGCGAAGACGAGCTGCTGGGGCCACCTTGTTTCCACACAACCGCACAACCGGGTCGCCTTGCCCCCAGAGGCACGAGGACTGCTTTGCACCAAGAGGGGCATCCCTGACCAGCAGAGGGGGGCTGGGGGGCTCTCCTTGGAGCCCCGGAGTGGCTGCAGGCGAAGGAGCTAGGACGCTTGGCCTGCTGGCGTCTCCAATGGCAGGGGCCCCCTTTCCTCTTTCATAGATGCCCACCTCTCTGGGGCGCTTTCGGGGCACTCTATGCCAAGCTTAGGAAGGGCAGCCCTGCCCCAGCAAGACCAGGGGAGAGGCCAGTAGACTTGGGGGCCAAAGGCTGCTGGCTGGCAGCAGTCATTTGGGCAAAACCCTCAGGGGCTTGGGATGGAACTGAGGGCTGGGCAGCCAATGCCCTGGGTACCAGGCTTGTCTCCAGAGTTGCTCTCTCTGCCCCCCCAGCACTGCTCCCCGCCCCCCCCCCTGGGGCTCTGCCTCCTGGAAAGCCCTTCAGTGCTGCTCCAGTAGGCAGAGAAGTTGCCGGAGGCAGCCTTTGCGTCAGGGCCCAGGGCCAAGGCCCAGCAGGCAGCTGGCTCAAGAGCACTCTGGACACGTTGCCCCAACCTGAACGTGTGGGGGGGCAGGGGAGAGCATTTGCAGGCTGCTGGAGCACTTTTGCATCCCTGTCGGCCGTGCTGGGGATGCCTCTCCCCTGCCTCCAGCTAACTCTGGGGAAGAGACCGCAGGAAGCAGGAGGAGGCAGAGGCAAAGGCCAGATTGCAATGGGCAGGGAGGGTCCTAAGTTGTTTGCAGAACACGCCAAGCCTAAACGGGAGCAAACCCACAAGAAGTGGGGCCAAGGGGGCCTTGAAAGGCGGGGGCTCCCCTTCGCTGGACATGCTCAAGTGGAGGGTGGACCTTCCAGCTCTACAGTCTGACGAAGTGGGGGCACAGCAGTAAAGATACGTGGTCCCTTTGCTTAGGGGCCTTGAGCGCTCTGAAGGGACAGGCAAAATATAGGCAGGAGGACGGAGACCCCTGGCGCTGCATGGCAGTTATCCCCAGCAGCCCCAGAGCTGGATCTCAGCTCCGTCATCCCGTCCATCTGCCTGAGGACAATGGGAGTTGGAGCCCAGTCACGGCCAGCGGGGCAGAAGCTTTGATTGAGCCCTTTGTCGCTTTCTGCCTGGGGGGGGCTCTGGGGGACTCAGGGCCTTCTTCAGATCAGGCCCGGCACGGCAATACATGTATGTGCCACGCTGCCTTTACGCCTGTTCAGTCCAGGAGTCCTCCTCCCCAGGATCACGGGCTGCTTGGCCCACAGGCTGCCCCGCTCGGGGCTGGGATTCAGAAGAGTCTCCCAGCCTCTGGGGGTCTGCCCAAGTGATGGGGAGGAGTGGCGCGGCCATCAGAGAACTGGGTTACAAGGGGGCCCTGCAGGCATCAGCTTTCAACCTTGATCTGGGGCTTGACTCAGACAGCCCCCCTCCAAGGATGGGGGTGGAGAGAAGGCGGCAGCAAAGCTAAACTAGCCGGTGAAAGGTTGCAACGGCTGGCCAAGGCCAGGGCCCTGAAGGAGATGGGGAGTTTTGGAATTCCTCTGGGGGAAGGGCTGATTGCTGGGGGGTGGGGGTGGGAGACGATGCCCAGGAAGTTACAGAAAGGCTCCTCTGCAGCAGTCCCATGTGGGGGGGAGCTCCAGAAGTTGTGGGGGGCCCTTTCAAGGATTCCCCCAAACCCCAGTCATCTTTTGGGGCAGTGTTTCTCACCCTTGGCGACTTGCAGATGTGTAGACTTCAACTCCCAGAATCCCCCAGCCAGCATGAGTTGCTGAGGTGAGAAACACTGCTTTGTTTGTGACATGGTAATGATGCCCATGGCTGAACCCCAGAGGAGGCACAAGGGTGACTTGGCTAAAACAGGGAGGAGAAGGTGGCCTCCCTGCCCCCACCCCCCAAAAATTGGCAAAACATCTCTAGGCTTCCCCAGTCAGCTAGCCATGCTGCCTCACTGCACAGAAGCAGAAGAGTGGCCTGGGGGGAAGGGGGAAGCGCAGCCTCTCCATTTCCCCGCCTGTCAGACTGACAGGGAGACCCTGAATGTACCCAGAGCCCCGCTTGAAGCCTCTGCAGCAGCACCTGGGACTGCTAGCTGCAACCGAGGCCTGAGCAGATTCCCACAAAGAGCTCATTTCTGGGGCATCTCTGCTGTTTCTGAGCCGGGGCGGGGGGAGTGCGCGCGCACAGGCCAAAAAGACTGCTGGAGCTGGATCAAGGCTCTAGCAGGCCAGCACCGTGCCCCTTCGTGAGGTCAAATAATTCCCTGCCCCGGACCTGGGACGGGAGAGGTGGTAGCTGCGCCTCCTGTTCTGCTCAGGGCTCCAGAAAAAGCCCCAGTGCCCGCTCTGGCTTGGACCCAGCCCAGCCGGACCCTTTGGATGGGTCTCTGCAGAAGGGGCGAGGCCTGGGCCACAAAATCCCCACTTCTGCTGCCTTAGCACCGGGGGAGATGCCCAGGTGCTTTCATGGGAAGGTGAAGGCTGCCGACCCATCTTCCCGGACAAATAGAGGTGTGTTTTGGATTGCCTTGTTCCAGACCCACAATCACAGCCCCACAAAGGCTCCAGGCTGCTGGCTGTTTGCTGACGGAGAAGTGGGTCAGGCCCTGCGCTGGGTGCCAAGAATACGCTGGCTCCTGCGGCCCGAGATAAGCTAGGAAAACACCTCTGCTCTTCCATTGGTTATCCACAGCTCAGCCTGAGACCTGGAAGCCCCTCGGGGTGAAAAGGCAGGCATCGCCCCCGGGCGCCTCCGCCCCCTCCCCAGGCCAGGGTCCCCCAGGCACCCTGCACCAACTGCGGACTCTGACCCCTCCTCCCTGGGACTCAAGCAGGAGAAGAGCAAACACGCCACCTGATCACACCTGGTCAACCTCCCAAAGGGGATCAAACCGAGCCTGTTTACCAGGAGAGGAACGACCAGCCCTCCTTGTTTACACAGACCAGGCCATGCCAAAAATTCGTTTGCCCCGATCTCGTGACACTGGGGGGGGGGGACTTCCTTCCCAACCCAACCCAACCCAACCCAATATTTATCCTAGTGTTGATCGTTCAACCTGCAGAAAACAATCTATAATTTCTGCTTCCTCTGCCGCAAAGCTGAAGTGTGAATTCCGATCTCCTCCTGCCCCTCCGCCCAATCCCCCTCGGGCCACCCCTCCCCTCCCTGGGGGAGTTGCCCGTAGCTCAGAGGGGAGGCCAGAATGGGCAAGCCGCTGGCGCCCCGTCCGCCAACACTCTGCCGCATCCCTGGCAAAGGGAACGCACCTGGTTGGCCAGCCTGGCCCACCCAGCCAGACGCCACCGAGGACCCCTTGGGGAGGGGCTCACGGGGGGTGACCCTTGCGGAGGGCTTGTGCTGGTGCAAAGATCATGCAAGCTGGATGCCGACCCTGGCTCTCGTGTCTCCTCTCCCCCCACAGCCCTGAGAATGCCCTGAGGTGGATGCCCACGTGGTGGTAAGAGACAGGAGAACCCCGAGGGCCATTTCCCAGGCCCCATTTGAAGACCCCGGGGCCCGACTCCAGGGGACAAGCACGCCCCCCTGAGAGGACGTAGAGACAGGAGAACCCCGAGGGCTCTATTCCCGCCCCAGACAAAGAAGCTCTCACCCTCGGGAAGGTTCTCCTAATCCTTGCTCCAACTTCACCTGCCTCGAGTTCTTGATGTGAATGGCAGCTACGTACAATTGGACATGAGATATGTTTTAAAATACTTATCTGAATAGAAGGTACATTTAGAAATGTCATGGTATGATGCTTGGTTCACCTGTATTTGCGCATTCCAGCTCAGTGCAACAAGGTTTATGCCCTTTCCTCTGATACTCCTCCTTTAGAAAAAAAGCTGTTTTGCATTTATAACACTAATCTTCCAGGGTACGTTTCGTATGAGATCGTACAATGCTTTGCATAATGATAAAAGCACCACATTGGTTAACCTCAAAGTTGCATCATTTTTGCAGAGATCAGACCTGTGAAAACACCTGTTTTTCACACCTGTGAAAACAGGCTTTTTTCTGCCTCTTCCCTTTATCCTGCCTCTTGGCCACTCTGCCCGAGGCCTGGAGGAATTAAGATGCTCGCCTTAAGATGCGTGAGAGGCGGGTTCCAAGGGGCTAATCCGTGTTCCCTGTCGGGAAAGGCCACCCCTGGTAAGCTCCCTGCCCGAAGACTCAGCAGCCCCAACTGGCACTGCGCACGGTTCCTGGAGGGGAGCGGGGGGCCCTGCCACCGCAGCTTAACCCCTTTTGGGGTGCTGCCCTGCTAACCGGTGGAGCTCCAGGTCCAGCTTAAGCTGTTCCTTTCAGTCGCTCTCATAGCACTGCGGGTCAGGACGGCGCACGCCAGCCCCACTTCCCCTCCTGTGCGGCTCCCCCCTCCCAGCAGCGCGGATTCCCTTCTCCGAGATTCTGCCCACCCCCCCACCCCCCCACCCCCCGCGTTTCAGAGCATTTCTTCTGGAAACTCTTCTGAGCTGCTATTGCTTTTTTGGGTTGGCTGCATGCACTGAGTTACTTATGACCAATTTATTCATTAAACTTCTGGCAGCTAACAAAACAATGCAAAAGAGTTAAAACATCCACAGTATGATTAGCGACGAGCAGGCGCATCACAACACCCCTGAGGAGAACAGCAAAATCCACAAGCGAGAACAACAACAGCACGAAGGGAAGGATGGCGCCGTGCTGAAGTGAGGAGAAACAACTCTGCTCAGCACTTTCCTGAGCCCCAGCGGGGGGGGCGGGGAGCCTGATCTAGGCGGGGAGGCCATTCCAGGGCACTGGGGCCGCTGCGCAGAAGCAGGGCCTCCTCTCCCCACCCCACCCCACCCCACCCCCGGGGTCTCCAGTAAATCTGGTGCCAGAAGCAGCTGCCCTCCGCGAGGCCGGAGATCGCGGCCAATTCGCGTGAACGGCCTCCTTAGGTCCCCTGCGTTTACAGCCATGTCTTGGAATCAAACCACATTCTGATGGTTTTTCTCCCAAGGTGGAAAAAGCCGTCCCTGGCGGAGCTGGAGTCAAAAGCTGGTTCCTTGCAGCCTCCTTCATTCCCTCTTCTGCAAAAGGCCACGCTGTGACCATTAACTGCCTAATCTCAACCCCGGGCGGCCGTCCGATGCAGAGTCCACCTTCTGCCCCCGGTTGCAGAAGCCAAAGGTTTGTCTGGGACTCCAGGGCGCATCTGCCTGCCTGCCGCTGTCTAGCAGGGCGAGGGTGCTCTGGGTAGAGACCCTGCAGAGGGGCCACCGGGGGGAAGCACTCTCTTTCTGGCACAGAGTCAGACGGGCAGGGCAAAGAGAGTCCTCTTCCCGCTGCCCTGCCTGCTTAGGGTGCTTATTAGCTCTACTGGGCAGATGAGGAGGTCAGCGGGTGCTTCGTCGTCTTTACTGTAAGCCGCCTAGAAAGAGGAGAAGAGGCGGCTGCAAGTACAAATGAATAATTAATAAATAGATGATGCCAGAAAGGGGCTTTGGCAGCCAGGGGCCCCAGAAGGGGCCCTGAGCTAAAGAAGACCCACGCAGAGGCAGCCTGGCTGGGTTCCGCAGGGGCTGGACCCAAAGCGGGGCTGAGGCGGAAACCTTTGGCCCAGGGAGGGGAAGGGAAGGGAAGGGAAGGGCCCTCCAAACAGCCACCCGGCTCTGCCTGGAAGAGGCTCCGCAAAGGGTGAGAAAGTTCCCAGAAGGAGCTGCGCATGCTGAGCCTCCCAAAGAGAAAGGGATGCCCACTTCAGAGACCCAGAAGGATGCCACCCCAAAGAAAGGGAGGTCAGGTTCTCACTTGTTCCAAGGGGGCAGCGTCCAGCTGACGGTCAGAAAAATCTCCCTTCCCAAGTGTAAGAACAGCTGGAGAAGGGAACCAGTGACTGCGGGGGGACGAGGGGGCTCCCCTTTGCTGGACGCCTTTGAGCAGAGGTGGGCAGCCATCTGCCAGGGGTGCCTCCCTCCGGTTTCCAGCCCTGGGCAGGGAGGGGCCCTCGGGGCCCCTGGGATTCCAGGGAGGGACTGGGCAAGGAGCAGGTTCCAGTGAGCGCAACGTGCTGCTTAACTGGAAGGGAGCTGTGGGGCTCTCCTTCAGTGGGGTGCCAGCTAGCCTTTCCTCGTGCTACAGCTTTGGGTCTCCCACTGCCATCACCCGCAGCCGCGGATTAGGGAACGCGGTTGTGCCACAATTCCTGCCCTCAACAGGAGGCCCGATTTGGGTGTCTCTGTGCAGTGAAGGACGTTACGCACCTTGCATGCTCACACATGCCTGTGCCCAAGCGCTAACCTTTAACTTCAGAGATGGAACTCCGACTTGAAAGGCAACGCCCGCCCCCAAATCCCGACTAGTTGAGGGAGACGAGGCAAGAGGCCCCCAACTGAGACGGAGTTGGATCCCTGCCCGTCCCCCCAGGGGTTCCTTCTTGGAGCCCCCCTTCCAGGAGGGCCCACCCGCCTTACGTGCCCCCCAGGAGCCCCTACCTCATAGGTGCTGGTGAGCCCCAGGCGGTAGAAGACGGGCAGGAAGAGGAAGGCGGTGAGGAGCGAGTTCAGCAGCTGCCCGAGGCACATCCAGAGGAACTTCATGCCGTAGCGGTAGGCCTCGGCCGGGACGCCCAGCACCTGGATGGCCGACATGAAGCTGGCAGAGAGCGACAGGCCCACCGGCAGGGCCGACATCCTCCGACTGCCCGTGAAGAAGTCCTCGGAGGTTTTCTGGCCGCCCTTGGAAAGTGCGTGGAAGAGGCCGATGCCTGTGGAGACCAGCAGCATGAGGCCGAAGACGCCGTAATCCCACAGGCTGAAGGTCAGCGTCTGTGCCTTGAAGGCGGCCAGGTCACCCACAGTGGCCATCCCAGCAGCGCCTTCCTCTTTCTTTCCCCAAAGGGCGCCGGACAGAAGCAGGTGCAGCAGCGGGACGGTCCTCGGGGACAGAGCGAGTGAGAGCTGGAGAAGGCGCCTTGGCTGGAGACAGAAAGAGGGAGAAGGAGAAGAAGAAGAAGAAGATGATGATGATGATGATGATGATGATGATGATGATGATGTCGGAATTCGCTGAGCTCAGCACCGCCGTCCTGCCAGTCAGCGAAGGAAAAGCGATAACCTTCTCCGCAAGACTGGGGCGGGGGCGGAAATGCTCCCGGGCAAAGTATTTACAAGGCTGGAGATTAGCACAGGAGGTGAAGCTTTTACTCCCAACCCCAAAAACTTCTGAAAGGAGCAAAGAGACCAGCTGACTTCTGGGCAAGGAGAAGGGGATGCTGAATGCTCACAGAGGGTGACATTCCAGGACTGGTCGGGGGAGGAAAAAGTCAAGGAAGGAGAACTGAGGGGTGAGCAGAGCAAACTGGACATTTCGATAGAGATGGATGATGAAAGAGACAGGCAGGCAGAAGAGAGAGCTCCCAAATACACAGCAAGGTCTACCGTTAGTTTAAAAAGGCAGGGGAAGCCAACGCGGCTGATCTAGACCAGCATAAAATACTTGGAGAAACAGGAATCAGATGAAGCTTCCCATCAGGTACATGATTGTTCTGCCCAGAGCATGTACTCTATTTTGATTTAAGTCGTAAAAAAAAAAAAGATAAATTCCGCAGTAGATTGTCAAAAACTGTCACCTTAAACAAAGGAAATGAGACGGACACCTAAATTACGGGGGCGAGAAAAGGCTTCTGGGGGTCGCCAGAGAGCGGGAGGCGACTCCAGAGGAGGGGGTTCCAGAGGTTCAGCCCGCGAGGCGAGAGGCCGAGAGCTGCGCCCGGAACCCGCGCGGCTGCCCGAGCGGAGGCGGAGCGAGGCGGAGCGGAGCGCCGGACCGGCCGCCGGTTCCAAGGGGCTGGGAGCCTCCTGCGCTCGGAGGCGCCTTATGAAGCCGCTCGGCCGCGGGCGAGAAGGGGAGGCGCCAGAGGTCGCGCGCGCCCAGCTGCGCCGGCTGGAAGAGACTCGGGCCCGCTGCGGGAGGAAGTGGGGCGAGCGGTGAGTTGCCGGGCGGGCCGGGGGCAGAGCCAGGGCCGCTCCCCGCCGCTGGGCTCCCGCGGCCGAGACCCGGCGGCCATGCCCAGGGCCGGTCGGCTTCCCGCACCCGCTCCCCGCGGTCTGCAGCTCCCGCCACGCTGGCTGGGAGTGATGGGGGCTGTCGTCTGTTGCGGAGGGCTGCCCTCTGGGCCGACCAGATGGGCTTTGTGCTCCGCCTGGATCAAGGGATTCTCCTGCGACGACGGAGCCCCCAGGCTTTGTTGCAAGGACACGTCTCTGTTGCTTAATTGGGTGAAAAGAAAATCGGCCGGGGTGGGCTGAGGGAGAGGAAGCAGGACGTCTTGAGGACTAGAGTCCTGATCTGAACAAATACTTCCTGCTGCCTTTTTGTTATGATGGCTGAAGAACAGCCCCAGTGACTGAGGGACAGGACCCTAGGAGCCTGAGTGGGTGGGGACCGCAGGAAATAGCGGTGCCCATAGCTCCATGCCCGTGCCAGCCGGGCCACCCCAGAGTGTTGCAGGCAGGGAGCGGCCCTGTGGGCTCTTGCCCCAGAGCGCAGGATGGCCCCTCACCCCCACCCCAAGGTAAAACTCATTTCCTGAGGATCAGAGCTGTCCACCAGCGAGCTGGCCCTCCCCCGAGGTCTTCCGAGAGCGGCTGGGTGGTCATTGGCCCAAAGTGCTTTAGCGGATGCTGCACTGAGGGAGGTGGACTAGGTGACCTCTGAGGCCCTTCCTGCTCTGTGCTTCTAAGTGTCCAGGCTGTGGCGGTGCCCCGAGGAAAGGTGAGGGACCAGAGCAAGTGCCCTTAAGGAAGAGCCCCGTAGGTGATGGAAAAGCCAGGGCATTTGCCCTGTCCAGAACCACAAAAGCAAAATGTAGATGCCAAGATGGCATGCCATAACCTTATCACACACGTGCACACTCTGTGGGTACTGAACATTGCCCTCCTCCAACAACCCTCCTTGGGGCCTTGCCAGGAGCCATCCCCGCTTGTCTGCCTCCTTGCCAACCTCTGTGATGATGCCAGCCTGCCACTGCCCTCGGACGGGCTGGTAACAGCCTTCTAAGGAAACGCTTTACTGTACCGTTTTGTTTTCTTCTGATCAACACCCACCCTTCTACGTACAGCACAGAAAGAAGCACACGCAGGAGGCAACATTCAAAAACAGCCACAGCTCCTTGCAGAAATGGAGGGGGCGGGGCTTCTGAAAGGAGTCCAGAAGCCAGACAGGCAGGGAGACCAATGTGTGACCAAAGGTGGGCGGGGGGGGGGGCTGGGAGTGGTTTTTGCGGGACAGGGGGTGGCCACCCACCGGAAGAAGCTCCTGCTAGTAAGGGAGCTTTCCAATGTAATGGGCGGGTTTCAGCTGAAAGGAGGGGGGATCTCTAGGGGAGCCAGCAAGAATGGAGGAATCCAGGGAGAAGGCCCTGATCCTGTCAAAACATACTTCAATTCTGATGGAGAAATGGAGCAACGCTTAAAATCCTGAGACCAAAGGGGCCTGTAAGACCATCCAGCCTCACCCCTTGCATAGGGCAGGAATCCAGACTGGAGCCTATCCAGCCTCTGCTTAGACGCATCCAGGGAAGGGGAGCCCCAAACCTCTCTGGGTCAGTGATTTCACTTCCAGACAGTTCTCCCTCTTAGAAGTTGTTCCCCCAAACATTCAGCTGGAATCCGCTTTCCTGTAACTTACATCCATTATTTCGTATCCTGCACTCTGGAATGATGGGGAACAGATCATGACCGTCTTCTCTGCAAAATCTTCTTCTCTGGGGGTTGATGAAAAGCAGAGGGAGGAAGGTATCAGCTGGTCGGTCGCTCCCTCTGCACTGCCTTGGGGGGTGGGAGGCACATCGGATCAGACCTGGATCCTGGTGTAGATGGATCAAATTTCTACCCTCCAACTGGGGACAAAATGTTCCCTAAAAGTATGAGTTTAGCCTTACGGGTGCAAAATGAACCAGTTGTTTTAAATAAGGAGATAAATGCTCAGCTGAACCTGCTCATTGGGCCACTGAGCTCAGCACCGTGTACCCTGACCAGCCACAGTGGTTGATCAGGTTCCCTGCCCGGGCTCAGCAGGGCTCAGAAGCGCCCAAACAATCCACGCTTTGTGGCGGACTAATCAGGAAAGGGATCTTGGAGTCCACTGGAAAGCCCCATGAAACACAGGCCCAGCATGCAGCTGTGGTGGAAAGAGCAAATCCTGCACCTGGCCCGGGGTTCCTGGGGAAGGGGGTCCAAATAAAGCCAGCATAGAGCAAAGCCCTCCTAGGAATCCAGGAACAGGGGGCCATGGAACCCGGGCACCCCGCTGGAGAAAAGAGCTGGGGGGCTGCCACAGGTGCAAAGAGCACCCCGGAACTGGAGCATCTGGAGCCGCTCCCAGGGGGAAAGGCTGCCGGGTCTGGGGCTTGTCAGCCTGAAGGAGGCAAGGGGAGACCCTGTACGGAAAATCATGCACAATAGAGAAATGCGAAAGGAATTTTTTATTGCACCCATCTTTAGAATTTGGGTCTGGGGGGTTCGAGGACCGATAAAAGGCAGGACTTCTCTACAGAGGAGGGGAACAGAGTTGAACTGCGGCCTTTGCTGCCACCAAGTGTGGTGACGGGTGCCAGCAGGGACAGTTTTAAACGGGCTGGAACAACTCTTGAAGGAGGCGCTCTCGGGGCACCCCTGTACTTGAACTCAGGGCATCCCTGAATAGTTGGAGGGAGGCGCTCCCCCACGGCTACGGTGGGGCCCAGAAGGCAGGAGGTGGCGGGCCACTGGCCTGGCCCAGCTCGGTGGGGCTTCTTAGGCCCCTTTGCAGTTCTTCACCCGTGGCTCCTGTCCTGCACCAGGTCCGTTGTCCTGGTGGGAAAGCGACTGTGGCTCAGTCCTTTACGAGAAGTCCGTGGTTTCCTCATCCCCGGCTACCTCCTCCATGGATCACCACTACTTGTCCGTGCAAGCACCTTCTCCCTCCCAGCCGTGGTTCCGCCTTTCCTAATCACCGTTAGAGCCTCCCCCTCCAGACCAAGTCTCTCTCACTTGTTTTCTGGAACCACCCAAGGTCAATAAGGCTTGCACATTTGCCCGGGGGGGGGGGGAATGCCCAGCCTGCCACAACTTCCTTATAATTCGGGAGTGGGGAAGAACGCCAGTAAAGTCCCACGGGGCAATGTGTCCTTGAGGGTCCCTATCGGCCTCTTCTGTTGTGCAGAATCCGCCTCCGCCATTTATTTATTTTATATTATTTATTTAATAGACTTGTCCCCGCCCATCTCCGCACAACGGGGGACTCTGGGCGGCTTACAACAAACTAAAATCAGAAATACAATTAAAAGTTATAAAAACCGGACATTACAAAAATAAAAAAGCTAAAAAATCCAAGAGGCCGCTGGGGGCACAGCATACCATTAAGGGGCCAGCCAACCCCACTTCTGATATCCTCCCTCCCTGCCCCAGGCCAGATGGCAGAGCCAGGTCTTCAAGTCCCTCCGAAAGGCCTGGAGTGAGGGGGCCTGTCTCACCTCCGGGGGCAAGATGTTCCAAAGGGCGGGGGCCACAGCAGAGAAGGCCCGCCTTCTGGACCCCGCTAGTTGGAGTTCTTTTGCCGCGGGGATCCGGAGCATGCCTTCTCTGTGAGATCGGGTGGGACGGGTTGAGATCATGGGGGCGAGGCGGTCCTTCAGGTAGCCTGGCCCCATGCCATGTAGGGCTTTAAAGGTGATAACCAACACCTTGAATTGGACCCGGAAGCAAACTGGTACCCAATGCAGCTCACGGAGCAGAGGTGTTATATGGGTCCTTCTTCGGGCCCCAAAAATTGCTCGCGCCGCCCCATTCTGGACCAGCTGAAGCTTCCGGATATTCTTCAAGGGTAGCCCCATGTACAGTGCATTGCAGTAGTCTATCTGGGAGATAACAAGGGCATGAGTGACTGTTCGAAGGGCATCCCATCCAGGAAAGGGTGTAACTGGTGCACAACCCAGAGCTGTGCAAAAGCCCTCCTGGCCATGGCTGCCACCTGCTCTTTGAGCAGGAGCCGTGAGTCCAGGAGGACCCCCAAATTACGCAATGGGTCTGTCTGGGGCAGTGCACCCCCATCCAGCACCAAAGATGACAAAGTCCCGGAAACAGAGGAGCCCCCAACCCACAGCCACTCCGTCTTACCAGGGTTCAGCCGAAGCCTGTTGTTCCCCATCCAGACCCTCACAGCCTCCAGGCACCGAGAAAGGGCGGCCACGGCATCACTTACTTCACCAAGGATGGAGATGTATAGCTGTGTATCATCAGCGTACTGATGATACCTCACCCCATGATGACGGATGATCTCACCCAGCGGCTTCATATAGATGTTGAAAAGAAGCGGAGAGAGAACCGAGCCCTGCGGCACCCCACAAAGGAGGGGCCGAGGATGGGACCTTTTGCTCCCTATCACCACCGATTGGGACCGGCCCTGGAGAAAGGAGGTGAACCAGCACAGAACTGTGCCGCCCACCCCCATATCCCTGAGCCGTCCCAATAGGATCCCGTGGTCGACGGTATTGAACGCCGCTGAGAGATCAAGGAGAGCAAGGATGGTCGCACTTCCACCATCCCGCTCCCACTAGAGGTCATCCACAAGTGCGACTAATGCCGTTTCCGTCCTGTAACCGGGCCTGAAACCTGACTGATAAGGGTCCGGATAATCCGTTTCCTCCAGGACCCCTTGCAGCTGCGAAGCCACCACTTTCTCAACCACCTTCCCCAAGAAGGGGAGGTGGGAGACTGGACGAAAATTGTCCAGTACAGTGGGATCCAGGGAAGGCCTCTTGAGGAGGGGGTGCACCAACGCCTCTTTAAAGGGTGCTGGAAACACTCCCTCCTGCAAGGATGCCTTAACCATCGCCTGGATCCAACCACATGTCCCCTCCCGAGCTGCTTTCACCAGCCAGGAGGGGCATGGGTCCAGATGACAAGTGGTGGCCCTCACAGACCGAAGGATCCTGTCCACTTCCTCAGGAACAACAGGATCAAACCGTTCCCAGCTAACTGGGCAAGGACGATCCCCCGGTATCTCCCCAGACCCTGCGCCACACTCGGAGTCCAACTTGGAATGAATCCGAGCGATTTTATCCTGTAGGTGCTCTGCAGATTCCTCTGTGCGGCCCTGCAAATGCATCACCACATCCCCCTTACCCAGGAGGGACCTGGTGATGCCAAACAGGACTGCCAGGCAGCACTCTGCAGACGCAATAAGGGCAGAGAAGTATTGGCGCTTCGCCGCCCTTATCGCCACAATGTAGGCCTTAATAGCGGCTCTAACATGTGTTCGGTCGGATTCAGTCCGTGTCTTCCTCCAGTGGCGCTCTAGACGTCTCTTAACCCTCTTCAGCACCCTCAACTCCTCCGTAAACCACGGGGAGTGTCGGGGCCGATATGGCAAGAGAGGTCATGTAGGCGCGATCCTGTCCAAGGCCCCGGCCGCCTCCCTGTTCCAGGCAGCAGCCAAGGCCTCCGCTGGACCGTGCAGCAGGTCCACGGGAATACCCCCCAGCTCCCTCTGAAACCCCAATGGGTCCATCAGGGGCCGGGGGCGGACCAATCGCATGGGTCCTGCCTCCCTGCGGAGGGGGGTGGTATAGGAGAAACTCAGGGTCACCAGGGCGTGATCTGACCATGACAATGGGGAAAGCTGTACATCTCCCCTCAGGTCACTTTGCCATTGCTCCGGCAAGAAACCAAATCTGGCGTGTGGCCACTGTCTCGGGTCGGGTCCCACACCATTTGAGACAGGCCCATGGCCGCCATGGTAGCCATGAACTCCCGAGCTGCCTCAGAGGACCGTCCCAGGGATGGCAGGTTGAAGTCCCCCAGAACCATAAGCCTGGGGAACTCCACCGCCAGCCCCGAGACGGCCTCCAGCAGCCCAGGCAGAGAGGCTGCCACGCAGCAGGGAGGGCGGTACAGAAGCAGGACTCCCAACTGTTCACGGGAGCCCAATCTAATGAACAGTGTCTCACAGCCAGAAACTTGGGGAGCAGATCCCCTGAAGGCCACCAGAGAGTCCCGGATCACAACAGCCACCCTTCCTCCCCTGCCCTGATACCTTGGCTGGTGCCACACCGTAAACCCAGCTGAGCACATTTCCGAGAGGGGCACCCCCCCCAAGGCCCCAGCCAGGTCTCGGTAATATATGCCAGGTCTGCCCCCTCCTCAGTGATCAAGTCACCTATGATGGGGGCCTTGTTTTTAACTGACCTGGCATTAAGCAGCAGCAGCCGAAGGCCAGGGCCCCTGTGAACCTGCTGGCCAGGACCTGGGAGTGAGCAAGGAGGGCCGGAACACGCCACTGGTAACACACACCGGGGGCGTCTTCCCCAAAGATGGCCTGCCCCCCTGCTCCCACCATAACGTCCCCTACCCATCACCACCTCGATAATGTGGCCCCCCCATCCTCCCCAGGGGTGCCAGACCCAAGTACCTCCAATCCCAGGCCCTCGGAGACCCCAATCTGGGGCGAAAATCCCTCCATCCGATCAGGCATCCACATTCAAGACCAACCACTCCCTTGAAAGGGGGGATATCGCCCACGCACCAGCTCATGCTTTTGGCGCAGGCTGAGACCCACCCCCCACCGCCCTCACACCTCAATCACCCCGCCCCCCTGCATGACCTCTCTCACTAGCTCACTAGTGGGCATCCCATGCACATGCTCACACCTCCTGGCTCTCACCCAGCAGGTGGAGCCTCACATCCCCATACACTCCCAGACTCCCCCCAGACTCTCACTACCAGGAGGGAGTCCCAAACGCCCACTGGAGGGACCCACGGCTCTGCCCTGGCACTGGGCGGGATTGAGAAGGGGTGGCTGGTTCTTGAAGCCCCAATTCGCCCTCGTGCAGCAAAAGTCAATTGGGATGCCATCCGGCACCCCCCCGCTGCCCCACTGTTCCTCCAGACCGAGGGATCTTCCTTTGCAGTTGGGCAGCCACCTTGCATCGGGGCCTGCTGGAAGTCGCCCCACAGTCCGGGCTCGTTGGGTCCTACTAACCCTACGAGGCCTGTAGTTCATTAGGTCATTGGGCCCACTGGGCCTGGGGCTGGAAACGCCATGTCGGGCCCCGCCAGAGTCCGCTACACGCCACCGCCGGTCGCCGGAGCCCGCCACGCCAAGCCGTGCCGTGCCGTGGCTCACCCGGGCTCCCTGCCGCGTCCCACACAGGGCGAACAGTCCACAAGCCCGCCGCCGGTCGACACCCAGCCGGAACCTCTGCGTCGCTCCGAGACTCAATGGGCCCGCCACGACCAGGTCAGTCACTCGTAGGTTGCCCGGTGTTGCCCGGTGTTGCCGCTCTCTGCCGCGTTTGCGCTCCGCCACGCTCCTCTACCCATCCCGGGGCTTGGGCCTGGGGGCCCCATCCGAGGGGAAAAACCCCTCCCAGGTCTGCCCCCGTGCCCAACTCAGCCCTAGGAGATGAAGAAAGTCCCGGGGGGGGGAATAAGCTCACATTTTCCCCCCATTAAAGCAGCGGTCGCGCCCGGCGTTTGCTGGCGGTCGCCATCTTGAATCTTGATGGAAGCAGAACCCCTTGGGGGATCTGATCCTGTTTCTGAAGTCCACAAGGGGCATGAGGGCAACGCAACTTCCACGGGGGTCGGCCTGCATACGAAGCAGGGGTGGGAGGCTGATAGGCTTCCCAGAGAGTAACACGGAGGGAGACGTGGCCTCTGAATATGGAGCTCTGTTTCGCCGTGCTGCCTAATGATTGCCAACAGACCTTGCTACTCCACAGCTGCATTGCCGGAGGAAAGGTGGAGAATCTGGAGGCACATTTGTCCACACCAAGATTCCTCCGGGAAGGTGAGTGGTTTTTGGAGAAGGCAGAAGGAGGTCTGAAAAAAGTACACAGGAAGGGAGGGAGGGAGGGAAGGAGGGAGGACAACAAAGAAAACAGGAGCCCTGGAGAAAGAGAGCTGGGGACGTGTACCTCGGTGGCCCCGGAGACGGTCCCTTCGCTGGAGCGATCAGCCTCAGGCGCTTCTCCAGGTGGCGACTCATGGACTTCTGCCGGTGGGTTTTGGCCCTGCGCTCCCGGGGTGGAAGGAGGGAAGCCTGGACCTCCACAGGAACCCCGTGGCCGTCCCAAAGGGGAAAAGCACTTGGGGATGGGTGACTTGCTGCTGAGAGGAACAGAGACAGCAACCTGCAGACGGGAGGTGATACCAAGGGACACGTGTGGTCTCCCGGGGGCCAAGATCCAGAACACGGCAGAGAGGCTGACCCGACTAACCCAACTGCTGACCACCGTCCCTTTCTTCTGTTTCTCGATGGAAAAAATGAGAGTGCCAGAAGGGGTCTGGGAAGATGGGAAGGGGCGGCAGAGCGCTAGGCGGGAGGCCAAGGAGCTCCAGCCACGGCCGCGATGCAGAAAGGAACGGAGGTGAAGCGCTGGCTGGAGGGACGGTGCCTTTGGGAAAGGTTGGGGTTCCGGGACCGTGGTCTACGCCAACCGTGGGAAGGCACCTGGCGAGAGGCGCGCTGCCCTTTCCGAGACCGGGAAGCGCGTGCTTGCTCATCTGAGGAAGGGGCAGGAGACCACCGCCAGGACCACCCTTGGTGCAAGTCCGCAGGCAGCAAACCTCGCAACAAAGCGGGGGCTGTGAGGAGGAAGGGTATGCGGGAATACAGCGGGAGATGCAGCAGGCAGAGCTCAGGAGGGCAGTGCTAAAGGCCCCCATGCCCGCACCCCACTGCGCAGGGGGACAAAGAGGACGTGGCTGGTGTTCCTGGAACCTGCTGGGACGGAACCTGCTGTGGGAATATCGCACTGGAAGGTTACAGTTTGTTCCGAAGAAACAAAGAGGGGAGGGGTTGCAGTGCACGTACACAAGGTCTACACCCATTTGGAAATTTGTGACCCCGAGGGTGAAAACCCTGCCGAAAGCATCTGGGCGAATATTCAGGGGAAAAGAAACAACAACGACGCTGTTGTTGCTGCGTGCCACAGGCCGGCCGACCAAGCAGAAAGGCGCTGGATAAATCAAACCTGTCCACAAAGAAGGCAAGTCGGGCACCAACTGAGCCAGGGCCCACAACGCCAGGCAAAAGCGGCTGATCACAAAAGAAGAGGCTGGGGACAGATGTGCTCCCCACCCTGGATCGCCTCCCAAGAGCGAATGCTGAGCCCCACTCCTAGGCCAGAGCGCTGCCTTTCCTGCTCGGGAGCACCAGGGCACCTTCTGGGTAGAAGCGCCCCCTGCCGTCCGATTCCAAGCCAGGGTTCCAGGTTGCCCAGGGCCCCAAGGCTTGCCCCGTGACCAAGGGGTGCCTTGCAGAGCCCCGGTGCCAGCCTATCCAGGCCTCCAAGAATCTCTCTCCAGGAAAGGAAGAGGAAAGAGCTGGGGGGCTGGTTCCCATCCACGGGGTAGACTGCTCCCTACCCAGAGGTTCCCCTGAGCTGTTCAGACCAATGCCAGCTGCTGAATGCAGGCTCCCTACATTTGCTGGGCCCTCTTTAAAGTCATGGGACAAGCTGAACCAGGAACAGCTTTTACGCCGGTTAAACAAGCAAGCCTCTTGGAGAAGGTCTGGCCGGGAGGCGGCTGGATGGGACAGAATGACAGACCTGCCAGCAAGTCCCTTACAGGCATGCATCTAGCAACATCCACAGTGGGGAGGGGCTGGGAGGCGCATCTTCCTCTGTCGTTCGTCATCAGAGCCCCCCAGGAAGAGGAACTACTTGCATCTGGGGTAAACGGGAAGCCTGCACCCTGGCCAAGTGCTTCTGGAGAAGCTCCCACCCATCAGTTGGATGCCAGCTCAGGGGTGGTCTTAGAGCAGAAACCAGGCGGCTTGAGTGATTGAGCTGGGCTACGAAGAGGAATTGTACTCCTCTGTTTTGTTCCTCATTTCTCTGCTCTTGCTGGGATCTTAAAGAAGTTCCACAATCAATTCTGGAAGGCCCCGTGATCTGCCTTTTTTTTTCATCCTTTTTTCCCAACCTGAAATACAGGTCATTTGCATATTCATGGAGACTTCCTGGAGAATTCTGGGCAGTTTTCTTGGCAAGATTTTTGGAAGTGGTTTGCCATTTCCTCCTTCTGAGGGCTGAGAGAGAAGGACCAGCCTACGGTCAGCCAGCTGGCTTCGTGCCCAAGGCGGGACTGGAACTCACCGTCTCCTGGCTTCAACCCAAGGCCTTTAATAGCAACACCAAACTGGTTCTCTGTAGCTCGCTTTGTAATTAATATTCTGTCCCTTCCACCCAGTATGCACCATTTTTCAGGCATTTTAAAAATTACCACCAGGGCTGGGTGCCTCAGCCCACTCCATGCTTCCCAGGCTGTTTCCCTGCCTCCCCTCCCCTCCCCTCCCCTCCCCTCCCCCCCTCTTAGCCTGCCTCTGGATGGGTCCCGGGATCCCCAACTCCCAGCACCACTCTTCCCCCCATTCCCAACATCGACCAGCAAAGCCGGGACGTCCGCTTTGAATTCTTACAGGACTTTGGTGCCGGTGCAACATCATTTTGCAAAAGCTTCCCTGGGTCGTTAACTGGCTCACGAGGCATCCTTCCTGCAGCAAATGCCAATCGCGAATGCGAGCCAGGAGAAATCAACTTTCCTGGGAAAATGGTGGTGCAGCAGAAGCGCACACCAAAAGTCTGCAGCGGGGGGCACCTTTTCCAAAAGAAAATGGCTCTAAGGGCACTCAAGGAGTTACAAACGCAGAGAACGCTTTGGGGAATCAGGTGGGGGACCTGGATAAGCCCTTGTTACTCTCGGCCTTCCTTTGGCGCAGCTGGTGCTCACTGTTGGTCTCCTCTCCGGGCCGTTCTAGAGGAAATCTTCTGTTTCCGCTCCTCAGCTCACAGGCGACCTCGGTGGCACAGAAATCGCCCTGCCCCTTCCAGCTCAGCGGTAATTCTGGGGTTTTGAAGCAACCAGAACTGCAAACGTGCCTCTCCCTCGGCCACCTGGCACTTCCACAGAGCCCTCGAGGAAAACCCGCCAGGCCCGCCATGGGCACAGAGGAGCCAAAGGTGTACCAAGCCCCCAGACATCCGAGCCAGGCCCTTGGGTGGGCGGGACCTTGACAGACGCCGGGCATCCAGTCCGTCCCTCAGCCCAGGACGAGTGGACCATGGACAGCAGGGCTCCATGACCGGGAGGGGGGTCTCCCCGCCACACCATCGTGTGGGCAGGTCCCACCCCGGGCTGGGCCATCATCAGCGAAGAGGGATAGACCTTTCGAGCTGGGTCCTGTAAGCTGCCCCACCGTGCGCGGGCACGAGGCAAAGAGGCAAAGTCACGCGGACGCGTCCCTGAAGACCGGCTGGCAGGGCATCTTGGTGCTGCAGGTCACGGGGTGAGAGGGTGAGCCTCAGCTCTGAAGGCCAGGAGGCTGATGGGGGGCTGAGCCTGTGCCCTGCAGCCTCCGTCAGGCTGCTGCGGGAAAGAACCTCTGCACCTGGAGAGGCTCCCTCCAGTCTGCTTCTGCCCCCTCTGATCCGTTCGGGGATCCATCGGGGGCAATCACGGCTCAGCTGCGCCTTTCGGTCTGGATGCAGGGTGGGTGAGGGATCCTCCTGGAGGCACCTGGCTGGCCCCTCTTGGCGTCAGGACCCTTTCACGCCTCTTTGGCAAGGAAAGGGACTTCCCACTTGGCAGAGCCTAGCCTCTTTCCTGCACCCTTAACTTCAGGCCCTCCCTGCCAGCTCTTCCGTCGCCTCTCGGCTGCTCTCTCTGTCCCCCTCAAGTGGATGCAAAATTCTCACAGAATTCTTGGCGTGCCTGAGCAACATGGAAGGGAAGGAACAACCGGCCCTATAGCTGAAAAGTCCCCCTGGGGAGTTCATCCTTTTTCCTTTACATCCTTGAGGCAGATGTCCCTAAACGGACGTACTAATGCGCCACAGTCTGGCCACAAGCCTGTGTGCAAAAGAAATTCTTGTCTCTGCTTGCCTCCGCGCCAAGGCCTCTGTGGGGATGCGCCGAGGCCCATGCACAGCCCCGCCAGTCCAAGAGGACAGGCCTGCTCCACACCCTGAAGGCGCAGACCAGGCCCCCAGTCTGGACGGCTCAGCGCCCCCATGAGCTCCTGGGAGCTCCTCTTCCAGTCTGCCCCGCTCTGGGGACTGGCCTGGGGGCAGGGGGGGCTCAGCCCTCCAGCAAAACCCTGAAGGAGCTCTGCTGAAAACAGCTTGCTTCTTGACCGCGCGGCACAGCACAGCCCACCCGCAGCCTTCCAGGCTCTCAGAAGAGATGTCCCCACCGCAACCCATTCGGCTGTTAAGACTCTAGTCCCCATGAGGGGACTGGAGGCCTCCTGGCCGTCTCTTCATGTTTCTATCGCCACTGGCAAAGAGGAGAAGAGCAGAATCAAGCTGTGCCCGGCACTGCTAGTTCAGCCCAGAATGGAATAGTGTGTTGCACGAGTAAGTGGCCTCTTCTGCTGGGATCGGGGTGTGTGTGTGCAAGAGAGCTGATCTGAAACAGCCCTGGGGCCTGGGCCTGATCTTGTTTATTACATAATTTCTGCCCCCTTCCCCCTATCAGTAGATTCTGGGCAGCTTACCATATTCTAAAACCACAATAAAACATTGATTAAAGTTATAAGCACTGTCATTAAAAGAGCTAACCATTGAAAGAAAGCCAGCAAAAATGTTGAGCTCTGGAGGCACGCTGGAACTGTTACCCACGCTGCTCCCAGGTTCGGCTTATGGCCACTCACTCACACACTCACAGCCCGCTGAGGCACGCGGATCTTGTCAGCCCCCCTTGTTTCTACCTGGGTTTTCCAGAGAGGTGCGGCTGGAGCAGACAGACACGCAGCCCCGGTCAACAGCCGGGTGGGAAATAATCAGGGATTCACACAAATCGCTTCCAACCGAACACTGGGGCCCAAGAGGTTCTTTGTAATACACGGAGACCCCGTGAATTTAAAGGAACAGCAAGGCTTTGCTGGTTGCAGGTACATTTGCTCTTTCTCCTACACACACACACACACGCGCGTGCTCATCCACACTTACCCTCCTCCTTCCCAACTAGGCTGCCAGGCACTAGCTAGAGGGAGGGAAGCCGCCAAGTCTGGATCCAAGGGTGACTCAGAGGACTCCGAGTGGGCGGGCTTTGGGACCCCTTTTATCCCCAAAAGTCCTTGCTGGGTTGATTTGCAAGTGGATGGGATTGGGGTGAGGGCTTCCATGTGCTCAGGCCCAACTTTTTTTTTCCTGGTTTAGGTCCTTTGTTTTTCCCCTTAACGACTTGCTTCCTTCTTATCTACCTCCCCGAAGGGATCCCATAGATATGTTTCCTGGCTTTTGTCCTCTCTGCTTACGTGCCTGCTTCATCTTTAGGTTATGGCAGCTTCAGCCTGGTCTCACAGAACCCTGGAGGCTGGGAGGGCCCTGTGCCAGGCCCTGTTGCTCTGAACCAGTTGGCAAAGGTGGGCAAAGACCCAGGGCTTCTAAGGGTCGTGAGCCTGCGCAGAGCCGAGAAAGAACAGGTGGTTTCTGGAGAGACGAGGCCTCCATCTCGCTGGCTTTCAGCCTGTCACCCCCTCCGCAATCGTCTGAGACTCTGGGCGGGGGGGACGGACAACCCCAGGGTCTCCAGCGTGGCCCTCGGTCAAGACACACCGAACCCTGTGGCTCCCCACACAGGAGGGGCCGGGGCTCAATTGCTCTCCCTAATATCCAGGAAGGAGCAGAGCCGCCATAAAATGGTTCCTCCCCCCATTCTTGCAGGCGGTCCAGAAAGATACGGTGGTGGGTGGTGAAGGGTATCAGATGACTCTGAGAGCGTCTGCTCAGAATATTGGCTTATTTAACTCATTTATTTGAGCGGCGGGCAGATGAATCCAGTCTGCCTTAACTGCGGTGCCCTTGAAACCACAGAGGAGTTAGTGTCTTCCTGAGAAGGTGGGGGTTCAGTGGAGCTTGTGGGGCGGGGGCCCCGTTTCCCCATGTAAGGAACAGAAATTACCTTTTAACAAAACTCCCTGGTAACAAGGCTTTCTGATACTTAAGGGTTAAAGTGATCAGGCTTGGAATTTGAATGTGTTTACAAAAAGGAAGGGGTCACACACACCAAGGCCAGACATGGGGATGAAAGCTAATGAAACAAGTGTGGCCTTTTATTGGTAAGAATGTGCGAATCAGGAGAGGAAGAAAAGATAACGACACAAAGGGCGGTTATTTAGTGAAGACAGGTGGTCCTGGGCCTTGACACTCATCTCAAGAAAATTATGAACTGTGAACGAGAAGAAAGGGGTTTGGGAATCATTGTATAATGTATTTGTTTTAGGCGTCTCGGATAGGTTGTGAACTCGGATTTGCCCCCCCAGGGCAAAAACGAGGCAGGACCAACGCGACGTGCGAAGGGATGCATAAAAACCTTGCTGAAGTCTCTCATGGCGCGCTTCTTGCAGTCTGCGAGCTGAGAAGCGTCAGCCTTTGCAAACGCTTGGAAATTGTGCAGCTTTGTTTTTCACAATTGGGGGCTCGTCTGGGATCCTGAAGCGGCATTTGGTAAGTCCGGGGCTGCACGCCCTCTCTTGGGGGGCACCCTACTGATTTCAGTAGTCTCAGGGGAGCTGAAACCGTCGGATCCCGTCGCCCGTTAAAGGACCGGATTGGAAATAGTGGTTCGGAAGGGCAAGCAGACTAGGCTGAATTCCTGACCGGCATTTTTCCCACCAAAAACGGCCGAGACCCGAAAATCGTGCACGAGAACAGGTAAGAAACGCAAAGCATAACCTGGGAGGTCGGGTAGGACTGGTGTGTGTGTGAGACCTGAATGACGGAGGGGTGCGAGACGCATTGGGGGACACAGGTCCCTGAACGTGCGCAGCGAGAGCAGAGTCCGATTTGCGGGTCCAGTTCTCCGCGAGGAGCCTGGCCAGAGACGGAGGAAGCGATTCGTTTGGTTAAACGCATGGGATTGAAAGTCTCAGTAAAGCCTTTAAATATCCAGTTGGGATGGGAAATAACGCTAGCCAAAAAGGTCAGAAGGAACTACTAAGTGTGAGGTTCCAGAGATCCCTGCAGAAAGCCCGTTAGGCAGGATGTTAAGTGGACGGGATGTCCCTCCACTGAGAAAGTATACCCTGCAACTAGAAAAAGAGAAAATGGTGAAATATTGTTATTTCGTGTGGCCCAAGAAACTGATTCAAGGGCGTTTGGTTCATTGGCCATGGTTTGGTACAACTGACTATTTTACAGGTCAAGCACTAAAGGAATTTTGAAACAAAAACAAGGCGTCTGAACTAGAGAGATTTTATGCTAGAGTTTGGACCAAAAGTGAGGAAGAAAAATGCTTTAAACTGGTGGCAGAGGATCAAGGAGAAAAGGCAGAGGGAGAAGTCCCAGTAAAGAAATGGACCCCCCCCCCCCGGACCATTTACCTCCACCTTACAATCCACATTGAAATCAAGGGAACCAAATTCCAGCCGTTCCCCAGGCACCAATCCTTCTCCTCCTCAGCCCACATCGCCACCCGTGACCCCGAGACCTCCTGGTGACTATTCTCGGGAATTGAAAGCCTTATTAGATGATCTGAAAGACGATGAGTTACCAGAATACAACCAAACGAGGAGGAGGAGGAGTTTAACCGATTACAAAAAAATGTTCCCCTTCAAGGAGGTGCCAAACGGTGTAGACGCCAATGGAGCTCCAGTAATAAGTTATGTTCAAGACCCATTGAGCAGTTCAGAAGTCCAGGCTTTTAAAATGCAGATGAAAAGTTTGATAGAAGACCCCTTGGGGGTAGCCGAGCAATTTGACGTCTTCCTAGGACCTAGCATTTATTCCTGGGAAGAGAGGATGGCAATTTTAACAACTCTATCTGCTAGCGAAGAACGCCAGTTGATCAGAGCTGCAGCCATCAGAGTTTGGGGCAGACAAAACCCTGTGGGACCAAACAATAACGCCCAAGGGGACCAGAAGTTTCCCATTGCAAGACCCAATTGGCAAAATAATAATGGCGCAGATCGACAGAGCATGAGAGATCTGCAAGCCATGATAGTTGCAGGAATAAAAGAGGCAGTACCTAAAAATCAAAATCTAACTAGAGCCTTCAGTGTAGAACAAGAAAAAGAGGAAGCACCAAGTGCCTTTTTACAACGTCTTAAGGACAACGTGAGAAAATATTCTGGCATGGACCCAGACACCGCGGCACATCAGGTGCTGTTAAAAGTGCACTTTGTAACTAAGGCATGGCCCGATATACAAAGAAAATTGCAAAAACTTGATGGATGGGCTGATAAACCATTAAATGGTTTATTAAAAGAAGCCCAAAAAGTCTATGTCAAGAGAGATACTGAAAAGATGAAACAAAAGAATAAAATGATGATAAGCACTGTAAATGAAGTAGTTAGCAGAAAAGTTTCCCCTGCAGATAGACCAGAGAACCTGTCAAGTCCACGATGTCCAACTCTCAGTTCTGAAGCATTCTCATGCAACCAGTCTTGGGTCAGATAAATACTTCTTTATTAAGAGGTACATGTAGCTTGTAAACAGAACATTGCTAAAACTAACGCCTTGGGTAAACCTCCCTCTATTTATCCCCCCTCCTCTTATTGCCTGCCATCGTGACTCCTCTTCACCTGTTGTTGACCTCTCTCCTTCCTCCCCGAGCTTCTTCCTGGTTCTTTGGGCCCCAGCTGCCTGGCCGAGCTTCTTCCTGGTTCTTTGGGCCCCAGCTGCCTGGCCGGCAATCAAGCCAGTCTAAATTGCCCATATATGGTTAAGCTGCTTCCCAACTCCCCTTACAACCATTAACAGCCACCCCCCCCTTTAGTTACAAGTGGCAGAAACAAATCAATCCAACTCCCAACGAATGCAATACAATGGAAAACAACAGTTGGGTGATGCAGGTTCTGACAGAACCGATCAGATGTAAGACCAGGCAGGCGTAAGGTGGGGCACAGGGGAGGAAGAGCATCACTTGGGAGGGATGGAGGACGGGGATTTACTAAAACACCAGGAACTCCCTGGCCTGAAAGGAAGTGGTCCGGGGGTGGCCAGCCTGGACGCTTCTGGGAAGACTGTCCCTCAAAAAGACGAGAAACAGATAAGGCACCACAAGTGTCCTCCTTGATCGAATTAGAAGATAGGGAGGTCGGGCACCTGATAAAAGGATCCCACCGGGAGCCCTTGATCAATTTAAAAGTGGGATCCTCGGGAGAAGAGGTGGTATTCCTCGTGGATACAGGAGTGTCGAAAACCTCTCTTTCCTCTTTACCGCCGGGAACTGAACTCTCCAGAGAAAAGAGCAGAGTCTCGGGGGTAAGGGGTGAAGTGTTTTATGTAACCTGGATTAAACCCACCACTTTGCAATTAGGAGAAGAGCAAATTGAATTAGAAATGTTACATGTTCCTGAAGCAGGGACTAACCTCTTGGGAAGGGGCGCTATGGCCCTTCTTGGAATAAAAATAGAATTTGAAAAATCACTTGAGGCCCTGCCTGATGCCCAAGACATTTTCCTCCTTACTGAGGAAGATGAAAAGGCCATAGACCCCATAGTCTGGGTCAAAGAAGGCAATGGGGGGGGGGGAATTAAACATTCCACCCCTAAGGGTGAAATTAAAGCATGAAGGTGAGAAGCAGAAAGCAGAGCCAGCAGCTGGAAAAATAACTTTCAAAAGCTGAAGTCAGAAACACAAGCAGACCGAGAGGAAAAAGTTAACAGGGAAAACAAAGAAGCTGCTAGCAAACCATCAACAGAAACGGAAACGTTTCAATCTTTACCATGACTTTATCCCCAATTGTCAAAATTAATTGAGGAGAGTTAACTTTACTATAATGGGAAGACCCTCTCCTGGAAAACATGCTAAGGGCCCCTCCTCTGAACCAACAAAGGGAAACTTTGCAAGAGAGGCAATTTGCTCAACCAGCTGTTGAAGTGAGTGTAGGGGAAAGAGCTGCTACAGCCCCCCTTTTCCCACCTGGACCAGCAGATCCCACCATTAGCAGCCCCGTGGCGAGTCATACTAGGTCTCATACTCAGTTATATCCTATGAGGCAAGGATGCTTCCTTCCACGCAAGGCCACTGGCGAAAGGAGTGTCCCCCGAATCGAGCTCCTGCGGGACTCACTGGCACTGCTCTGCTGGTCCAGGAAAGTAAAAAGTTAACCTTTGGTGGGGCCTTGGTAGTAAGCACCTTCATCCAGTGAGAACAGTTTTAAATCAAAAGGCAGGCAGATGGCTCACCGATCCCCGCATTTTGAAATATGAAGCTGTCTGAATGGAACAGCCTGATTTAGTATTAAGCATAGATCACAACATGAACCCAGCTGAATTTCTGAGTCGTGACCGGGATGGGGCTGAACCACCTGAGCACAACTGCCTGGAATTCATAGGTCTCCAAACCAAAATCTGACCTGATTTAAAGGATACACCCATGGACAAAGCAAAGAATATCTCCATAGATGGTTCTTCTAGAGTGGTGGAAGGAGAGAGGTTGAACGGGTGCGCTGTGATAGATGGAGACCAGGATGTGCTGCTGGAGGCGGGGAGGTCGCCTTTGGACTGGTCCGCCCAGACGTGCGACGCTCTAAGACAAGCCTTGAGGCTGTTACAAAATAGGTCTGGAAATATCCACACCGATTCAAAGTACGCGTACGGGATTTTACACACGTTCGGGAAGATCTGGTTTGAAAGAGGGTTGATAAATAGCAAGGGAAAGAAACTGATGCATGAAGAGTTAGCTAAGGAGGTTTTGGAGGCTGCCTGGTTGCCTCGTGAGCTGGGATTTTACACGTAGGAGGCCAGCAGAGGAACAACAGTAAAGAAGCCAGAGGGAACGCTTTGGCTGACGAAGAAGCAAAAAGGGCAGCTGAAGGAGAACACGTTGAGGTAGTTAAATTATTGGTACCCACTGTGGAGAAGGAACTGAATGCAGTTTTCACTGAAAAAGAAAAGGCTGATTTGTCAAAGCTGGGAGCAGTTGAAGTTAATGGCAAGTGGATTTTGCCAGATGGAAGACAAATGCTAAATTCGGCCCTAACCAGAAATGTACTGGACATCTTACACCAAGGTAGCCATTGGGGAGCCCACGCCCTGGCTGATGGATTCTTGAACCAGTATGGATGTATAGGATTGTATACCATAGCCAAGCAAGTATGTGATAGGTATTTAATCTGCAAGAAAGTTAATAAGAAAAAGAGAACAAGGGGGGGCGACCATTAGCTCTCCGCCCATTTCAAAGTATTCAAGTATGAAATGATGTTCGGGCTCCCATATTTGGGAAGAACACCGGGGTTCCTTTCAATTGAAACAAAAGATGTGATGCTGAGGAACTGGGGCTGCCATCTTCTTTGTCTCACCTCAGGTCGAAAGGACTATTGGCTCAGATGCCTCCACTCGATTTTGCAGTCCACTGATACAAACCTGGTGACTGGGTGCTGATCAAAGGTTGCCAAGACGAAAAGCTAAGCCCTACTTGGGAGGGGCCCTTCCAGGCCTTACTAACCACTGAAACCGCTGTTTGCACCCAAGAGAAAGGTTGGACCCATCACACAAGAATCAAGGGACCGGTGGACGAACCAAGGGAGTGGAGAGTGCAGAGCAATAAAGATCCTTTAAAGTTGGTTCTTCGAAAAGAACCTAGAGATTAAATGTGTTGGTTCTGTGATTGTGAATGCTGTGAAGACGATTGCTGCTGCTATCATTGCCCAGATTACTCTCCCATTTGCTTGTGCCCAGAGTGTGATATATATATTTGATTCCAGAAAATGAGGATTCTACCTATAATGCTGATCATTCTGCTGTGCTTCCCTCTTAAACAATGTGCACGACAGCCAAAATGTACAAAGTGTCACCAGAGGGTTCGAGTGGGGGGAAGAGTGTACTTATCCTTCCGATCTCACCCACGTGTTAATTCAGCCTGCTACAGGCGGGTGACAGAATGTTATGAGAATGGAAAGAAATACGGTCTGGCACAGAATTTAGGAAAGAACGGTGCTTCACTGGGTGTAACCTGCCCTAAGAAGCAGGAGTGGTTGTGTTTTAACTGGGCTGGTCAGTGGGGGATGGGGGAAGACACCTTGGCACGCCTGGCACAGTTGAAACGAGGAGGAGAGACAGAGACGAGGGAGGCTTTTGTCCCTAAATCAACAGCAAGGAGTCCAGAAAATAATGATATTAAGAAAAGGAAAACCAAAGCAAAAAGATAAAACGAATTAACTTAATGATTAAATCTCTAGAAGAAAAGGAAAAAGGGAAGAATTGATGTTACAGCGATTCCAGGAAACCTCCAGAGTGTTAAAAGGTAAAAATGTATAAAATTTTAGAGGGGGGATTGTAAGGAACAGAAATTACCTTTTAACAGAACTCCCTGGTAACAAGGCTTTCTGATACTTAAGGGTTAAAGTGATCAGGCTTGGAATTTGAATGTGTTTACAAAAAGGAAGGGGTCACACACACCAAGGCCAGACATGGGGATGAAAGCTAATGAAACAAGTGTGGCCTTTTATTGGTAAGAATGTGCGAATCAGGAGAGGAAGAAAAGATAACGACACAAAGGGCGGTTATTTAGTGAAGACAGGTGGTCCTGGGCCTTGACACTCATCTCAAGAAAATTATGAACTGTGAACGAGAAGAAAGGGGTTTGGGAATCATTGTATAATGTATTTGTTTTAGGCGTCTCGGATAGGTTGTGAACTCGGATTTGCCCCCCCAGGGCAAAAACGAGGCAGGACCAACGCGACGTGCGAAGGGATGCATAAAAACCTTGCTGAAGTCTCTCATGGCGCGCTTCTTGCAGCCTGCGAGCTGAGAAGCGTCAGCCTTTGCAAACGCTTGGAAATAAACTTTGCCTTTTCAAACCCAAGAAGGATTATTTGTGCAGCTTTGTTTCTCACACCCATCCCCAGGAGCCCTTGCTTAACAGCGGCTCTTCCTCTGCCCGCCTGAAGCAGATGCAGCCCCACAGCATCTGGCCCAGTGCCTCCCCTCCTGCAGAACTCGACAGAGATGCCGGGCATAGTGCCCGCTTGCTTTGGCATCAAAGGGGCAAAAGGCAGCCAGCTGGAAAGCCGCTGCCCGATCCCCCTCCTGCCCCAGAGATTTCCTTTTGCCCGTGCCGAGCCCCTTCTCCCCGTCTTTCTGCTGTCCCTGCAGCCTCAGTGGGCGCCCCAGCCCCACTGTTTTGGCAAGCAACAGGAAGCGGCTGAGAACGGTCTGAAGTTCTCAGAAAACAGGAAACGAAGACGCGCGCTTAGAAAAGAAAGCCCCTTTTTGGGTTAGCGCCGAGCACGGCCTCCGTTTGCAGCTGGACCATCCCCGAGGCTGCTGGTCCCCGCAGCCTGGCCTTGCTGGGCCCTGCCCTTGCAACACTCTGCGCCTTCTCCAAGGAGGACCGCCGGGGCCCTCCGAGGCCAGGTAAGGCGGTGGGGGATCCTGCTCCGCAAGAGGAAGAGGGAGGCTGGAGACCCACAGGGTGGCGCACCTCCCATCCCGGAGCCTGCCGGGATAGAAACAGAGGGAACAGTGAACGGGGGTGGGGGGCAGCGAGGCCTCTGCGCACTGCACTGGCAGCAAGTGGGAAAAACGAGGAGAAAAGTTGCTGTCCTGCTGAGGATCCTTCAAGGAAAGGCGGCTTGATTTGGCCTGGAGGGCCTACATGGGCACGGGGGGAGTTAAATTTCCCAGGGATGGGTCCTTCTGCAGACAGAGGCAGGACCCCAGATTTCCCTCCCAGGCACGGAGGTGATGGGGCATTGCTGGAATTTGCCCTTCTCCTGCATTGCAGGAAGCCCCCCCCCGCTCTCTCCCTCCTGTTCTTTCTGTGCTCTGAAAGGGTTTTCTCTTCCTCCCTGAAACCAGAAAGCCATCCTTGATTTTACAGTGGAGAGACCCCAGCCCAGCCCCATTCCCCATGGAAATGGCGACTTCTGGACCAGGAGGATCGTCCCTCCGGTAGCCATTCACAGGGTAACCCAGACCCCGACCGCCCAGGGGGAGAATCAGGCGGCCCGGGGCCAGAGAGCCGGGCTCCGTGACGCAGGGTGTCCCAGGGGGCTTGGGATGTCAGGCCCTGCGTGAAAGCCCCCTCGGATACTCTCTGCCTGAGACCATCCCCAGGGGCGCTTCTGCCCGGATCCAGCCCAGATGCCAAGCGGTGACCCAGAGCTTTCACTCTGCAACCCGGGCCCTTGGCGAGTTCACTCAGCAGCCAGGCCGTTTCCTTCCCCCCTCCCCGTTTCTATTTCTGTGCCATGTCCCTGTGGCAGCGCCCGCCCCCTGGTCCTCCATGCCCCCTCAAGATGAGATTGGCAAAGCGCCAAAGACCTGGGTGGGCTCCAGGGCAGGGGCTGGAGAGGTCCGATGGCCTGTGAGATATTAGGGTTGCTCCGAGGGTTCATTGGGTTTGTTCTCGGTGATTGTTACAGGTTTTTATACTTTTGCTCTTATTGTGTGCTGGGGGGGTTGTATTGTTTTTAATGTGTCATCAGCCTCCCAGAGTGGCCTTGGGAGATAGGCAGCCCTATAAGTCAAATACAGAAATAAATAATAAAATATTCTTATAGTAAAAGATGTCAGAGCAGCGCACAGAATTAAAATAGGAAAGAGGAAAACATTAACACAAAGGAAAGAACATTACGTTAAACAATCAGCATAAAAGGTATATATCAAGAGGTGAGGGAGAGAAAGAGATCGGCGGCGGGATCCACCACCGGAGATGGGTGTCAGAGTCTGCACACTCAATCCCAAAGTTCAGTAAATCCTCTGGAGACCAAAAGTTCCATCAGAGATTTCTTTATTCAGGAGAAGCGTACAGCACCATAGTTTGTTGAGTCTAATTCTACAAAGCAAAGCCTTGTCCTTTTAAGCCCAAATTCCCCCCCTTCCAGGTTTCCTTTACCGCTTGCAACTCTTTGCGCCTTGCCCCGGTTCTCACACCTCCTGGCCTTGGATGTCTGTTTCAGGATAGAGATAACAGCACCTGGCCTCCTCTCCCCCTTTTTTATGGCAGGTCAAGCAAATGGTTTAAAATAACATTCCCACTATTCTACTATTGATCTATGCTTAGCAATAAAAGTAAAAGCAATAAAAAACAATTGAAGGTTCTGGCTTGCGTAGATCCTGACGTGCCGCCCTCCAACAGAACGAATGTGTCTACATTCGAAAGAAAATCTGGAAAAGAAAAATACAGACATTATAATAATCAGTAATTTGGTTATTTAGGTTTGTCAGGGTATTTTGAGTGAAAGCGGGCAATTAGTTTAGGGGCTTTGACATTAATACTGTCCACCCATTCGTGGTGAGTTTTGGGAAAATGTTTCCATTGAATTAAGTATTGGAGTTTGCCTTTATATTTTCTAGAGTCCAGAATGTCTTTCACTTCGAAATGGCTTTGTCCTTCAATCATGATGGGTGTTGGTGGTGTTGTTTCTGGATGCCAAGTATCAGATTGCTTGAATGGTTTTAATAAATTTGCGTGGAAAACAGGATGAATGTTTCTATAATGTTTTGGCAACGACAATTTAAATGCCACAGGATTTATAACCTTCTCAATTGGAAAAGGCCCCACATATTTTGGGGCGAGTTTTTTAGATGGTTGGGAAGATTTTAAATTTTTGGTAGAAAGCCAGACTAGGTCGCCTACCTTCCAAGGAGGGTTTGCAGTGCGTTTTCTATCGGCAATTTTTTATGTTGGCTTTTTGCTTTTTCTAAAGATTTTACAATTAGTGGCCATAGACTTGTAATGTTATTTATCCACTGGTCCGCTGAAAGTTCAGGAAGGTTTTTAAGTGGTAACTCTGGAAAAGGCAGGAAGTCTTGACCAGAAGCTATTTTATACGGTGTGAATCCAGTGCTCTGATGCACTGTGTTGTTATAAGCCACCTCAGCAAAAGGGAGAAGTTCAGACCAATCATCTCATTGATGATTAGTGAAGCATCTTAAATATTGTTCCAACAAGGAGTTAATTTTCTCCGTAGATCCATCCGTTTCCGGATGAAAACTGGAACTCAAAGCCTGAGTAGATCCAATTAATGTAAGAAATTCCCTCCAAAATTTGGAGGTGAACTGTGGGCCACGATCTGAAATCACCTTCTTGGGGGCGCCATGGAGGCGGTAGACATGTGTTATGAACAATTTAGCTAATTTTTTAGCATTTGGAATTGATGTGCATGGAATAAAATGCGCTTGTTTAGAAAACAGATCAATTACAACCCAAATTGCTGTGTTGTGATTGCTGACAGGTAAATCCGCAATAAAGTCCATAGAAACTTCTTCCCAAGGTTTTTTTGGAGATGCTACAGATTGAAGAAGGCCCAAAGGTTTCCCCCCTCTTTTCTCTGACATTGCACATACAGGACATGTAGAAACATATTCAGAAATGTCTTTTCTCATGGTTGGCCACCAAAATTGTCTACGTAATAAATGTAAGGTTTTTATAAATCCAAAATGCCCGAGGTTTTATCATCATGTCCCTTTTCTAGGATTTGTTTACGAAGTGAGAGTGGAACATACAGTTTGTCTGCCATCCACCAAGCTTGGTGTTCATGGGTTAGGGTATTTTTATTATTCTGGAACCATTCATCAGAATCTAAGGCAGCGTTTATTTTTTGGAGTAGTTTATTGGTAGGTTTCTGTCTTTGTAGTTTTGCTTGGGTTCTGGTCAGGGCTACCGAGCCAGGTTCTGCTTGAGGTGGTGCTTTAGGGATTACCGGAGCCACTACCTGTTCTCTTTGGCTGTTATGCTGAGGTAGCCTTGATAATGCATCGGCTAAAAAGTTTTTCCCTCCAGGGATGAATTTTAAAGTGAACTTGAACCGGCTGAAAAATTGGGCCCAGCGTACTTGTTTCGGAGATAACATTCTCGGAGTTGTAAGGGACTCTAAATTCTTGTGGTCCATCCACACCTCAAAAGGATGTGATCCCCCTTCAAGGAGGTGCGTCCATGTCATAAGGGCCCAACGTACTGCAAAAGCCTCCTTTTCCCAAATGAGCCACCTTCTTTCTGTTTCAGTAAATTTGCGGGAAATATAAGCACAGGGTTTGAGTGTCTTTTTGTAGCAAGACAGCTCCAATTGCTACGTCAGAGGCATCGGCTTGAATTACAAAAGGTTTGTCCGGGTCTGGGTGTTTTAAAATAGGTTCTGCCGTAAACAAGGTTTTTAAAGCCTCAAAGGCCTTTTGGCACTCCTCTGTCCATATTAATGGGGCCCCCGGCTTTTGAGCTTTCACTGTCCCTTTGCTTTTTGTTTTTAGTAAATCTGTTAATGGCAAAGCAACTTGTGCAAAGTTTGGAATGAACTGGCGATAGAAATTAGCAAAGCCCAAAAAACTTTGTAATCGCCTCCAGGTTTTGGGTGGTTCCCAACCCAAAACATCTTTCACTTTTGCAGGATCCATTTCAATCCCTGAATTAGAAATACGATACCCCAAGTAGTCTACTTGTTCCTTATGAAATTCGCATTTTGACAGCTTGGCATATAACTGAGCCTCCAGTAATTTTTTTAAAACAGCTCGCACCAATTTTACATGGTCTTTTAAGTTGTCTGAGTAAATAAGGATGTCATCTAAATAAACCAGCACTCCTCGATACAAATGTTCATGTAGCACTTCATTAATTAGTTGCATAAATACCCCGGGGGCCCCCGAAAGTCCGAATGGGAGGACCTTGTACTCATAGCAGCCAAAAGGGGACGAAAATGCTGTCAAATGCTCGTCTCCTTCGCGAATCCTTACCCAGAAATATGCGTCCCTTAAGTCCAATTTAGTAAATATTTTCCCCTTTGATAATTGAGCTAGCAGGTCCTTCATTAAGGGGAGGGGGTACTTATTTTCTTTGCAGATGGCATTGAGACCCCTATAGTCCGTACAGAGTCTCAAACTTCCATCTTTCTTTTCCCAAAATAAAACGGGTGCCGCCATGTGTGATTTACCCAGCTGTATAAAACCCCTCACCAGATTGGTGTCTATGAATTCCCTTAGAGCGGCAAGCTCTTTCTGGGTCATAGAGTAAGTTTTCTTCTTTGGGAATTTAGCTCCTGGCTGAATTTCAATAGCACAGTCGGTGTCTCTGTGGGGAGGCAGTGTATCTGCTTCCTTCTTGCTGAACACAGCCTGTAAATCCCTGTAGGGCTTAGGAATGCTCTTAAGGGACTCTGGGTCCAAATCTAAAGATTGACTTATGCTGCTAGCGGTTGCAGCGGTTGCAGTTTTTATTTTTTCTGCCTCCTCAGGCCCCAAATAAATTCCATCTGCGAATTGGATTTGTCCCGTCTTCCAAAAAACTCAGGGATCCCACCTTTTCACCCAGTTTGCTCCAAGGATTAGGGCGTAATTTCCCAAAGGAGCTACTAAACATTTAAGAGTCTCTCGGTGGGTCCCTACTTGTAGCTCAAAGGGCTCCATGCGATACAGCACAGCCCCGCCCCCTGCTTTTGACCCATCCAGCTGGGTGAACACTATGGGAGTCTTTATTTTCTTCACCCTTAACTCCAGTGCGTTAACCAGTATGGGACTGATCAAACAGCGCAAGCAGCCGGTATCCATTAGCGGAGTTAGCGTGGCTTTATATTCTGTTCTGAGTGCTGAAATAGTCACTTTAAGGGTGGTAACACTCACCGCCTCATCCTCATCGGAGTTGTCCTCCTCCTCCTCCGGGTCAGCCTTGCTTTGGTGAGTGGTCTTGTCGGAATTCCCGCCTGCCTCTTGCTCCTTTCCGACTGATCCGTCTTTATAAATGATGAGGTCTGGGAACAGCGATTCCGTTCCTGCCGCCGCCGTTCCCCTCTTGCCTTTGGCACCGCCAGGTTTCTGAGCAGGGCCCGAGGGTTTCCTCGGTTCCGCCGCTCGCACAATCGGCGGTTTGGGACAAGCAGGCGCGAAATGCCCCGGTTCCCCGCAGCAGAAACAGGCTCATGGTTTTGCCGCTCTAGGATATTTCTCATCTCCTCCTCTCGCTGGCAGTTTCCGGGGCGCCTGCGCAATACCGCCGGTTTTCTGCTTGAATTCCGGATCTACCGATTTCCACTCAGCTTCTACTTCTGCAGCGTGCTCAATCCATCCGTCTAGGGTGTTTGGGCTTCCTCGGGCGAAGGCTAATTTCCACAAGTCGCGGTGCATGCCTTGCTGGAAGCAGGTGATCTTAAACTGCTCCGGCCAATCCGGCAGTTTCCCCGCAATGTTGCAAAATTCCAGGCCGTACTCGCCGACACTGCGATTCCCCTGCCGCACTTTGTTCAGCGCTGAGCGGGCCTTGGCGACTGTTCCGGGATCTTCAAATCTCCGACGCAGAGCGGTTAGGAATCGGCCAAGATGGCGCAGTTCAGGTGCTTGTGCTGCACGAAGTTGAATCAACCACTCTCCCGCTTTCCCGGTGAGCACTCTGCAAATGTAGATCACGCGCTCTCGGTTGGAGGCGAATAGATGGCCCGTTTGCTCCATGCACATGGTGACCTGGGCCATAAAGCTTGGCACTTCATTCGGTTCACCGCTAAACTTCTCGGTTAGCCCCCACTGTTTTAGGAGGACGTCTGGGTTGGCCTGGGCTGGGAAGACTCGCTGTTGGACCCCGGGGGGGGCTGCGGGCGCCACACCTGGGGCAGCCAGGAGTCCCTACACCGCCGGAGCCACTGGGGCTGCCGTCGCGGGGGTGGTAGGGGGAGCCAGTAGTGATTCTTCCACCCCTTCTTCTCCGCATCCCCCCTCCCTTTCGGGAACCCTGAACAAACCTGAGCGCCGGATTAGGTCACTCATCCCCATCAATTCTCTCCTCAACATGCTGTTCTCGGATTGTAGTATCTGCACACACTCCTCCAGGGCTCCCACGCGGGTGGATTCGATTCTCCCCATAGTCAGTGCCCAGCGTTGTTCACGGGCCATGTCCAGGAACGACATTCCCCCAGCCAACTCCTCCATGCTCCATAACTTGGTCACACGCCGTTCAGGTTTTTGTGGTGGTGGAAACTGCGCGTAGGTGGTGGTTGGGGTTCCTTCTTCCATCTCCGCAGCCGCGGGAGGTTTTCCGAGAGGGTTTTCCACGGTGGATAATTCCCCGGGTAAATCCCCCGTAGAATAGGGGTGAGACTCAACAAAATGTCAGAGTCTGCACACTCAATCCCAAAGTTCAGTAAATCCTCTGGAGACCAAAAGTTCCATCAGAGATTTCTTTATTCAGGAGAAGCATACAGGATCATAGTTTGTTGAGTCTAATTCTACAAAGCAAAGCCTTGTCCTTTTAAGCCCAAATTCCCCCCCTTCTAGGTTTCCTTTCCCACTTGCAACTCTTCGCGCCTTGCCCCGGTTCTCACACCTCCTGGCCTTGGATGTCTGTTTCAGGATAGAGATAACAGCACCTGGCCTCCTCTCCCCCTTTTTTATGGCAGGTCAAGCAAACAGTTTAAAATAACATTCTCACTATTCTACTATTGATCTATGCTTAGCAATAAAAGTAAAAGCAATAAAAAAACAATTGAAGGTTCTGGCTTGCGTAGATCCTGACAATGGGTCTCAATGGGCGGGGGCTAAATGCCACCGAGCAGGGGAGGGGGCCGCGGAGGCTGCCTTCTCTGGCGGGCGCTGAGGCGGCTTTCTGGCGTGGATGGCCTGCGGCAGAGCCCGCAGAGCCCCAGTTCCCACAGGCGGCTTTTAAAAGCCATCGGGAAACATCTGGGCCTGCCGGGGGGGGCAGAGCTGGCTGTCCTCCGGGGCGGGAGGAGCGGATCCTGCGGGATCGCCCTCCGCAGTCCTCTGCCGTGAGCGTCCCCAAGGCGGGGGGGCAGGGGGCTCGCCTGGCAGCGCTTCCCGGGGCGCGCAAGCAGGCCGCCTGCAGAGCCACGGCGGGTGAAGGAGCAGCCGGTGCCCGGGCAGCTCTCCTGGCGGCCTCGCCTGAAAGGGGGGCCAGGAAGGCAGAGCCCAGGTGCCCGCCCTTCTGCCAGGCTCCGAGGTTTGCGGAGCACCAAGAGTTTCCTGGGGGGGGGATTATGAGCCCAGAGCCGTGAAAGAAGCAAGCAGGCCCCACCTGATGAACGCCTCGAGACCGAGGGATGCCCGATCCCCGGGTTTCTGCAGAGCCCTCAGAAATACGGGACTGATGAGCGCGCAGGCCGAGAGCAGTTCCTGCGCAAAGCGGTTGCCTGCGTCTCAGCGGAGCCGGTTTGGGGCAGCCAGCGGCAAAGGCCCCGGGCTGCAAACCGGGAGGCTCTGAGTTCTAGTTCTGCCTTGGGCATGGAAGCCTGCTGGGGGACTCTGGGCCAGGCACTCTCCCTCAGCCCCACCACCTCGCAGGGTTGTTGTTGCGGGGAAAACAGGAGGAGGAAAGAGGATTAGGTATGTTCGCTGCCTTGAGTTATTTACAAAAAATAATAAACGCGGGATATAAAACAAATCTAAATCTAAGGTGACCTGAAACCCCGAGCCAAGTCCTCTGCTTCTCGTCCCTTCGCTCCCCTGCTGGTGGGCTGGGGGCAATTCCAGCTGGTCATCAGAGCTGTGGGGAGCCGGTGCCCCCCAAGCTCGGCCAGGGCACCTTCCGTCTCCATCTCCGTTTCCCCCGAGTTCTGCCTCCAGTCGGAAAGGATGAAGCTTTTCCATCTGGGAGGCCTGCCCTTGCTTTAGGTGGGCCTCTCTGCTGGAGAGAAAGGAAGGGGTGCGATCCCCAGTCTGCGTTCCCAGAGCACAGCCAGAGTCAGATTCTGGTAGCCCTGATGGAGATTAAGTTGTCGCCACAAGGACAGAGCAATTAGCCTACCTTCCCCAGCTCTGGGCCTGGGGCTTCTACCCCTGCGCTCTGAAGCTTCACCCCAGCGCAGCCGGGCCTGATCAGAGCTGGCTGCAAAATCAAGACAGTTCAGAAGGAATGGTCTCCTGCTAAGTGAACCACCACGCCACGGCGCTCTCCCAAGCACCTGGAGGCTCCTCCGTCCCCCGCCCCTCGGCCAAAGCCCAGGATCCGCAGGGCCAAGAGAGTGGGTTCTGCCGCGATTCCCGAGCTCTGCCCCGGCTTTCTTTTGCTCTTCTTAAAGGAATTATCAAGCATTTTTGAGAAAGTGAAATAGGAAGGGGGGAAAGGAAAAGAAGAAAAAGCAGAAAAAAGGACACAAGGAAGTAAAACTAAAGCACAAAGTAGATAAACATTAAACTGCCAGGCATTGTAGAGTTAGGTTAAAGTTTTCAGCATTTCATTCATTAGTCTAAGTAACGACGAAGTGTACCATATCATTTTTAAAACTACCAATCATTGTCAAATAATACATGAACATCAACAGCAATAGTCAACACAGTATAAACTGTAAAATGAAATTAAGGATTACAGTAATTTCTGTCCAAGCTCTAGAGATTCGATATTAAGAGAAACCTAAATGTTGGATGTGGTACAAGCTCCTATATAAAGTCATTTTTATAGTAATTTTATTAAAGATTACAATTTACAACAATAAAAATTAATACAAACTAAAAAAAATAAAAGAATAAAAAGAAAAACTAGAAGGTGCAGGAAAGAAAAAAATAAATAGAAAGAAAAATAGAAAAGAAAGAAAAGTAAGAATATAGTGAAGAAAAAGAAAAGAAATATACAAAGAAATGACTCCCAACCTTCATCACAAGTATAAACAATTTTAGTGACTTATCACTTCTTAAGATACAACAAATGACCTCTTCTTCCCAAATCCTTAAAGCCTCGTCATTTCAGTCCTGATGTCAGCAAAAGTCCATTAAGGGTTACCAGAGATAGTAACGTACCTATTTTAACCTTGATCAAATAAACCTACTTTATATTCCTTCCTTTTACTTTTAACAATAAAAGTAATAATGTCCTTCAAATAATGCCCTGGAACTTGATTTCTTTCCATTTTTTTCTTTGTCCCTTCTCACAAAATTTAACAAGATTCTTTTGTAAATCCAATATCGGAAAATTATCCAGGTCACTCTCTTGGTCTGTTATTTGTGTATCCCTTTTAATTATTAAGACATCAGCTGGTTACTTTTGTATGTCCAGTGTAACATCTTTTCCATGTCATTCTTGTAGCCTGTCATTTTGAAACCCACTTTCGGATCAAGTATAAAGTCATAACCCAACAGTGCATCATTGGAATTGAGTCTGCCCTTCCCATCATCTTGAATTTTGTAGTCTTTTTATGGATAGAGTCTTTTTATATAGTATGATTTTTTTTAGCTAATTTAATGTGGATATTTATATTTTTTACTGTTCTTGATGTTTGATTTTAATTGTGAGCCGCCCAGAGTCACCCTCTGGGGGAGATGGGTGACATGCAAATGAAATAAATAAATAAATAAATAAATAAATGCTTTCCAACTTGAGTAAAATTCTCTGTCAGATTTACTTTTGAAATATGAAGTTATTTTAGACATCTGGGCATACTCCCAGAGCTAAATTAGCAGAAGAAATTGAGTGTACTCAGAGTGCAGAAGTTCCATATACAGAGCTGATTCAGTATACTTTGTGGGAATATGAGGCTTAATAAAGTTAGATAGAGAAATAGCAGGGTGGCTAGGAAATTCAATGCGTAAATGTGTTTCATTTTAATATAAATAATTTCCCAAAATTTTTGAGCTTTACAACATGGTCACCAAATACGGCTGAAGTCCACCCATCTTAAAGTCGATGAGGTTGAGCAACACCGTCTGGGTGTTTCCCAGCCCTGCCCCAGCTTGTTCAGATCCCACCATAACCGTGTTTGTCGTGGCAGCCATTTTGTGGGTGCAAACTGCACCGTGTGAGCCATATGTGTGAATGCACATTGCCTGCTCTAAACTTTCCAAACGCTTGGACCAGCATGGGGATTCCCCCTTGTCTCTCTGCAATCACCAAGAACGAATCTCGGTTCAAATCTTCTGCTCTCCCACAGGTCTGAGCAATGCTTCCCACCAGTGGAGAAACCCCCTTGGCTGGGAACGTCTCCCACAGCAGCCTTTCCCCCAGCCTGTCAGGGGTCCTCCAGGTTTACCTTTACCACCTTCCAAACTCTCCCCGGATGGCCCCAGACACTGCCGGCGTCTTAAACTTCACCCGTGGGGAATACACTGCCGAAGAACTCTGTGTGGCAGCTGCCAGAGCGTGTGGTAAGCTGAACATCTCTTCCTCTCTCTCTCTCTCTCTCTCATGCGCCCACACACACCTTCTGCTGAGTTGGAAGATCGATGTTTTAGCCCTGATCAGTATCTTGTTCAAAAACGCAGAAAGCCTTCCGGCTCTCGAGAGCAACTTTTAAGCTGCCCCTGATGAGAATAAAATGCCACCCGCCACAGCTGCCCGCCACTGCTTATGGCTTAGCCCCTCTTCCTTGGCCTCCAAGTCCTGCCCGGATGGGTGGGCAGAGGGCACCTCAGCACCAGTGCCCAGAACCACCCCTTCCGTGGGTCCACGAGAGCAAAGGATCCTGCTCCTGAAAGGTTTTCCACTGTTCCTCATTGCCACTCTTCCAGTGGAGGCGGCACGGTCGCAACAAAGGCCAGGCCCAACACATTCTGAAAAGAAAAGACATAAATACGAATTCAGAGGCGGTGTTGACACATAAGAGAGGGGTTGTATTAAAAAAAGAAAGTTACACAAAGGCACGATTTAAGGTCGCGGTGCATCCTAAGGGACGCTAACTACACTGGTGGCCCCAGACAGGCTGCCCAACCATCCTTCGGGATAGGACTGCCATACAACTCGCCCAGGAGTCTTAGATACTTGGGGGGAATTAATAAATTACAAGTTAGGAGCTGTTTTCTCAGGAAGATGGTTCAGAATGAAACCCACTTAGCCGGAAAGATAAATCCGAGGAGACCAGAAGACCCCCTTTCTGGGGCTGCATCCGAGGGTCACAAGGGGGTTGCCTCCTGCAGACAGTCTCAGCTGACCACCTTTGGGGCTTAGCATCTCTCATCTCCTCTGCCCCTTTCACATCTGGACGGGCCACCGTGCGCGGGGCTCACACACTAACAGCTCTTCTTTCCAATGGCTAAGAGTTTGAAATTGTCAGACTTTCTCATGGAGACCAGCTAGTCTTCCTCTATATGTTGCATTCTGATGTTATCTTTTAGTGTTCCACAGCAGAAATCTAAAACAGGGTTTCTCAACCTCGGCAACTTGAAGATGGGTGGACTTCAGCTTCAGCCATGCTGGCTGGGGAATTCTGGGAGTTGAAGTCCACCCATCTTCAAGTTGCCGAGGTTGAGAAACACTCATCTAAACGATTGCTGTTCTCTTCAGTATCAAACCAGAAGGATACCCTACCCAAAAAACAGGACCGTGTTCCCTTTCTTAAGTGTGTTCATCAGCCTCAAACCGTTCATGAATGGTTTGTGGCTGATTAAAGGGTTTTTTAAATACTGGTCCGTGCCGTGGTCCGTGCAGTGTTAACCTCTGGATCTGGAAAGGGGAGGAGGAGGAGACGGCTCCTGAGCCTCCCTGCGGGCGTGGAGAGCAACTTTCTCAGCTCTCCTGACGCGCAAAGCAGCTCCACCGCCCGGCCGCTGAACGAATCGTTGGGAGGGGTTCAAGGCATGTGTTTTCTGTCCCCCGTTGAGAACGCCCCCAAAGCCCCTTGTGAGGGAGCAGGACGTTGGAGCCAACTAGCAGCGACTGAAAGGTCCTTCTGGTTTCTGGCAGGGATCCTTCCGGTCTGCCACTCCCTCTTCGCCCTGGCTGCAGAGGACCTCTCCCGCTGGTTCGCCCCCAGCCACGTCTTCCTGGTGGACAAGGGGTTCAGCCAAGTGGTGCTCTATAGGATCAGGTACCAGGAAGGGGCACAAGCAGTGTTTCTGGCCCCAAGGCGGGCAGCAGGGAAGGACTGGGCTGGCACTGCTGGGAGACAGGTTCAGGGCCCCCCTCGGCCTTGGAAACACACTTTGGGGTGACTTTGGGCCTGACACTCTTTCTCAGCCAGCCTACCTCGCAGGGTGGTGGTTGTGAGATAACAGTTGACCCTTTGCAGGCCTTGAGGAAAAGCAGGAGAAGGGAAGGAGAGGGAGGGAGGAAGGAGAGGGAGGGAGGGAGGGAGGGAGGGAGGGAAGCATCTGTTCCTTGCTGAATTTCCTTGCAGGATCCGTGGTTAATACTTGAGGGATAGATCACCAGGAGATTAGCTGGAAGCCACTTCCATGCTATTACGCCAAAGAGAAAAGGGAGGTGGCCCCTGCCGATCTCCTCCGCTGACCCCAGGTGGTCAGTCCTGTGAGGGCTTGGAAAGGAGACCACAAGCAAGTCCTGGATGGAGGACTTGGAATGCCTCCAGGAAAGAGACCGTGCCAAGAAAACTATGTCAGAAGTGAAGCTGGTGAAGCAGAGATCGGGGTCCCCGGACAAGCGGGCACCGCCAGAGCACCAAGTCTCAAATGCCCTAACTGTACCCCAAAAGCTCGGGAAAAGCTGTGGATTTAGATCCCAGGGCAGAGACGGGCACGGAGGCTTCGGCCGTGGCGCTGCCCGGGCAGGCCCGCTGCCTGCTGGCAAGAGGGGAGCTGTGCTGACCCACCCGCGCGGCCAGTCCTGGCGAAGGGCGGAAAGTTCAGGCAGCTGAGATTGGGGATCGGTCATGCTGTGGGGAGGCCCCTCGCTTCAGTCGAGGGGGGCTGAATTGGGGCCCATCAGGCAGGAGAGCAAACCCACAGCTCAGGAGCCGTGGCCGCATGAGCGTCCCCCCCGCTCTTTGCACTGGGCGGGGGGTTGCCTCTTCCTTTCTCCCTCCCACCGTCCCTCTTTGCCTCCCCTTGGCAGGTCGGCTGGTTTGCTCATTTCTTTATTCGACTCAGGTTCTTCTTCCCGGACTGGTTCGGGCCCCGGAAGTCCCACCGCCTCGGGCTGACGGACGAGCAGGCCAGCCCCGTCCTCGACTGCTCCACCATGGATTACCTCTTTGCCCAAGTGAGTGGGGCCTTTCTTGCAGCTGCGGCTCCAGGCTGGCGTGCCCCCCAAGGGTGGCCTGAGCAGTGCCCTGTGCGAAGGGCCCTGCGGGGCCGGGGACCCTCCCGCTTCTCCGGGTCAAACGTGCTCCGAGGAACTGAGGCGAGGGGCAGAGGAGGGTCTGCCCCCCGGGGCGAAGCTTTGCGGCTGCCTTTCCTGGACCTGAGCAAAGGGCCTCCGAGGCAGATGGGCCCACGCGAGGGGGGCAGCCCTCCCTCCCCAGCCACTGCTCCAAGCCGCCCTGCTGGTCGGGATCCGCGGGAGTCGCAGGGGGGAAAGGCGCTGGGGGTGAGGCAGCCGGGGGATCCCCGAAGGAAAAGGAAATGGGGTGGGGGACAGAGGAGGTCGCGGCTAGGCCAGAGCCCACCCTCCCTGGCCCGTTCCTCCAGTCCCGCAGCGATTTCATCGGGCGACAGATGGCAGGGCCCCTGACGCTGGAGACCCAGGAGGCCTGCCTGGGCCTGGCTGTGCTGGACCTGCTTTGGATCTCCCGGGAGAGGAAGCAGACGCCAGCGGAGGTGACCCAAACCATCAGGTGAGGGGGAGGCCCTGGAGGAGCGGGGCCCAGAAGGGCGCCCGCAGCTACACCGACCTCAAGGGGGGCAGCTCTATCGCTCCGCCCAAGTCAAGCCCCAGGCCCACCTGCCCTCCTCACCAGCCCCATCCCTCGTGGAGGGTGCCGGGGGCGAGTCTGGGGCGTCCTGCCTGCCGCTGTGTCCAGCGCCTGGCACACCCCTGTCGATCTCCCTGGGGAGCGTGCAGGGCCGCCTCACTGCCAGTCAAGGCACCGGACCTTCTGGCTGGCAGCAGCCGTGTTTCATGCCAGGAAGGAAGCTGGGCTGAGCCCGCCAAGTGTGAGTTCCGCTCCATGAGCGCACAAGATGCCCATTGTGGGGCCACGCGGGAGGCAGCCCCTTCTCCTCGGGGGCGAGCTCGGCTGTAGGGGGAGCCGAGGAGCACCTTGCTCGGATCCAGGTGAGCCGCTCCTCCTCCACAGCTACAAGTCGTGCCTGCCAGAGAAGCTGCGGTGCCAACTTCAGGCACAAAACTTCGTCACCCGGAAGCGAATCCGGCGCCAGTTTGCCCGCTCCCTGCGGCAGGTCAGCCGCCTCCCGGCCGAAGTGAGCTTCCTCAAGCTGAAGTACCTCATTGAGCTGGAGGGCCTGGGGGGCGGCCCGGCAGAGGAGGCGTTCTCGGCCCGGCTCCCTGGCCAGACGGCCGAGGGCGAGCGGTGGCTCTGGGTCTCGGCTGAGAAGGGGATCCTGTGGAGCTCCAGCAGGGCCGAGGTGAGCGGGCGCACGCGGAGCCCTCCCGTTGAGGGAGGCAGAGCCCAACATGGCAGCATGGCCATCCTGCCTCGCACGGGCCTGGAGCCCCAGTGCCCAGCTGGGGGCCGTGTCGCTGCAGGCTCCCAGGGCCCTCTTTCACCCCAGCAAGCCTCCTCGGGCATTGACTTGGTGCTCGCCCGAGGGCGAGGAAGAAGGCCGGACTACTTGGACCCGCAGCCTGAGCATCTGGGGGATGGGGAGGGGGCACGTCTGGGAGCTCTTGAGGCAGGGAGTGCCCTGGTCCCCCCGGGGCAACATTTCCCCACGGGAGCACCTTCCTCCCTGCAGCCTGGGAAGGCCAGGGAGGCCGCTGGGAAGAGGCCCGGCCCCCGTCCTGTGTCTAGGGCAGAGGGGCGGCAGGTGGGGCAGCGATCGGTCTGGTCGGAAGCGGGCTTTGGCCCTCTCCCCCCAAAGTCTGCCTCCTTCCCAACCAGCAGGACCCCCACCCTTTCTGTGACTTCTGCGAGGTGGCCGACGTCACCATCAAGCAGGCCATCCATAACGGGCTGCCGGTGGAGAACCGCATCGTCACCATCACCAAGACTGACTGCCGGGCCCTGGTAAGTCCAGCGGCACTGGATCCCCCCTCCCCCCCGTGGCTCCGGGGCTTGCTTGCACCCGGGTATCGTCCAGCAAAGCAATGCTAGGCCACCCCAGAGGGTGGGCGCAGATCTGCGTGCGTGCTGGGGAAAGAGATTCCCTGCACACTCAGCATTGCAGGGTCCCTGCAGCTGAGATAGCCCTGCTGTGCTCACCCAGTGCCCCTCCCTTAAAAGCAGTGCGGAAGAGCTGCTGGGCCTCCAGGTGCCGGGGGGGGCGGGGCCGTGTCTGAGCGGCATGTCCTGGGAAGCTCTCAGGACCAGCTCAAGGGCCCCACTAGTGCAGGACAGTGCTGGAAGGTGCGGATGAAGGATGGGGAAATGCAGGCTTAACCCCCCCATCTTGGCTGGGGGCTTTGGGCCAGGCATTCTCTCTCAGCCCAGCCTACCTCACAGGGTTGCTGTGGGAAGAAATAGGCTGTGTCCTTCGATGCCAAGGAACATCCGAGGAGGCCTCACAGGGTAGGGCTGACGGAGGGCGCTGAGCACCCCGGGAAGGGCAGCTTCTCGCCCATCTCTCTTCTGAACCTGACTGAACCCCACGCAGGAGGTGGAGTTCCCCCACCTGAAGGAGGCCCTGTCTTTTGTCTCCCTGCTGGACGGCTATTACCGGCTGTTGGTCGACTCCCAGCACTATTTCTGCAAGGAGGTGGCTCCCCCAAGACTGCTGGAAGACCAGGCAGCCCAGTGCCACGGCCCCGTCACGTAAGCAGACCCCCCTCACAAAAGGCTCCCCCAGTGAGGGCAGCCCTTAGCCCCCGTCCAGGGTCGCAGCGGCCGGCTTGGCTGGGCAGGAGGCTGGGCCTCCGAGTGGAGAAGCAGGGACCTCCTGGAAGGGCCGCGGGCACAGTGGCTGCTGGTGCTTCTCTGTGGGCAGTGCGGTTCGTGGCGCCTCCTACGAGGCTGCCCCCTGCCCACCTCCTAATGCGCCAGGGCTTTTCTTCTCCCGTGGGCCAGTTGCTCCTAGCCTGAGTGGCACCAGAGGGCAAATGCCCTCAAGGCTGCCCTCTGCTTCCAGGTCTGAATTTGCAGCAAACAAGCTGAAAATGCTCGGCTCTGGGGGAGGAGCCTACCTCCTTCGACGCAGCCTGGTAGACTTTGACAGCTACCTGCTCACCATCTGCGTAGAGGTGAGACCCCTTTCTCGCTGTGCTCAGCCTGCATCCCTCGAGGGGGCGTGGAGGAGGGACTTCAACAGCAGGCATCCAGCTGCTTGGTGGAAGACGCCAAGAGCAATGGCTGGACGGATGCAAATGTCAGGAGCTTCTGCTCCAGCTCACGGGGAATTCTGGAAAGGAGTCCGGGCGTGCAAAGCACGTAAATGTGCGGTGTGCTCGTCCTCCACCAGCAGCTTTGCGTGGGAGAAAGACTGGCAGGATAGTTATTTCAGGGGCTCTGCGCCTGAGCATCTGGTCCCCGGAGAGCCAGCTGGTCTGGAACAAGGGCAATCAGGCCGTCAGTGACTGAAATCCTTTGAAAGAGGGCAGGAATAACCTTCTCTATCTCCCACCCACCCCCACCCCACCTTTAGGCGCAAACGAGAAAGGAGTTCAAAAGCCTGCTGATCCAGAGGAACAGCGATGGGACCTTCTCCCCCGCCGGCATCGCCAAGAAATTCCACAGCCTCCAGGAAGTGCTGGGGCTCTATCGGCGCTGCAGCCTCCAGGTTGAAGGGGTGACCATCCAACTGGGCACCCACTGCCCGCCGCAGCCTAAAGGTATGTTGGGGACCAGAGCAGGGAGCTGAAAACCACCCATCCTGGAGAAGTAGCTGGTCAGATGGCTGGAAAAGGAGAGAGCAGCACAGCGGCCCAGAAACACCAGAACCTGGTGCTTTGTTTCTGCTGCCTCCCCAGGATTCGACTCCCCAGTCCAAGGAAAGGTGGGAAGGGCAGAGACTGGTGAGGAAGAGGCAAGTCCTTGTCCTCATCCAGACAGAAGCTCTGACAGGGAAGTAGAGCCCCCAGTTTCTAAGGCACTCTATCTTTGAGTGCCAGTTCCTTGGCGGAGGGAAAGAATCGGACGTGATGGGTGCATCTGTGCCAGCCAGCAAGCCCTCCGGACCTTTGAAGGATCCAATGACAGATGTGGATCCAGGGGTGCCATGGGGGGTCCTTCCCTTTTCCCCCTCTTCCCTCCTTCCTTCCCTAGAGAAATCCAACCTGCTGATTGTGCGAGGGGGCAGCTGTCACCAGCTCCCCACATCTCCCTCCGTCCTGCGCCGTGCCAACAACCAGATGATGTTCCACAAAATCCAGGCTGAGGACCTCGTGCAGGTAAAGGCGAGAGAAGCAGGGCTGGGGACACCCGTGCTCCATTTTTGGCTGCCGCTGACAAAAAGTGCCATCCAAGGGCCTTCTCCCTGCCAGGCTCACGGGCTCCTTGGCACCCCAATCGTCCTTATCCTCTTTCTGTGGCCCCCAAATCCATTGGCCCATCATTTGGCATCCACCAGTGGCCAGTAAGCGAGGCGCAGACAAGCAGTGGGTGACTCAACAGCTCTCCCCACTTCCCAGCTTATATTCAAGGTAGGCTGCTCTAAATATGGAGGTTCTGGGTGTTACAGCCAGTGAAGCTCTCTAGCTGCCTCTTCGTAAGACACGTCTGCCACAATATCTGGTCTCCAGCTGTGGTCAGCCGGTTGCTTCAGCCTTAGAGTCCTACAAGGAAGGTCGGAGAGGACCTGGGAGACCACCTAGTCCAACCCCCTTCCTAGCCGGAAGCTGCCGTACTACAGCGAACCGGACTGACAGCCTCCATTTAAACACCTCAGCCAGCAAAGGGCAGTCCAACTTCTCTAAAGCAGCCTGTCCCATTGTTGAACTGCTCTTACCATTAGAAAGAGAATTCCTGATTTTGAACTAAAATCTACTTCCTTGTAATTTCAACCCTGTTCCTGATTCTGTCTTCTGGGACAGTTCTGAAGAAGGTTGCCCCATCTTCCACATGAGAGCCCTTCAGAAGATGAAGACGCCATCAGTCTCCACACTGTGCCTCTCTTGATGCAGCCTAGAATCACAATTGCTTTTTTTGCAGCTGCACCACACTCTTGGCTCTGTTCAGTGGTGACACCCAGACAGTTACTACATCTACTGCTGCCTGGTCTGGGTCCCTGCCATCCTAAACTCATCACGTTGACTTTTTCCCTACCTAAATGGAGGATTTTGCATTTGTCCCTGCTCAAGTTCATCTTGCTTGTTTCTGCCTGTTGTCCAGCATGTCAAGGGCCTCCTGGATCTGGGTACTGTCCTCAAAGGTGTTTCTATTCCTTCTCTCTGTGTTACCCCAAACGTGATAACCCTGCACCCTCCTGCAGGTCCTGCACAAGTGTCGGGGGCTAGAGGGCCACCAGCACCTCCTTCCAGCTCGACACAGAGCCGCTGAGGCCCACTCTTGGAGCACCACTCTTCCACCCGCTCCACATCCACCTAAGGGTGGCAAAGCCCACCCACGCATGTCCACCTTCTCTGCCAAGATCTCAGGGGAGAGCTCTGTCCATCGCTTTGCTTTGCGTGATTTCTACTGCATTCCCCCGGTGTTTCGCTTCCCTCGCAAGCCTCGGTGCCTTTTGCAGCTCAGCCTTTCTCCAGATATTAGCTACTTGCTGAGAGACCTCCCTGGTGCCTCCACCCGCCTTCCATTTCCTGCACGGCCCCTTTGAGTTCTTGGGGCAATTTGGCACGGCCACGTTCCCGCCAGTCTGGGATGTGTCTCAAAAGGACGCCCACCCATTTCACGGCTGAGCCATTTCCTGCCAGTGGCAGGGGCTGTCCTTGCCCAGTTCATGCAGGGTGGGTTACTCACCGGACAACCCCCATGGCATCACCTGGCAGTGGGGAGAACAGCCACCAGTCTCCCTCCTTAAAGCAAGAGGCAGGTCTCAACAGATGGTTAAACCTAGGGGTGCAGCCCTGTCTGAGTGCTGATTCACACAGGGTGGGGAGGGGGAGGGGGGTTCCTCTGCTTCATTTGTCAGCGCCCCCCCCCCCCATGTGGTAGGTGAACTCCTATTTTACCAGGAATAGAATAGAACAGAACAGAACAGAACAGTTTTATTGGCCAAGTATGTAAACATACAAGGAATTTGACTTCGGTGCAAAGAGCTCTCAGTGTGTTTGCACAGCATCAGAATAAGAAGAATACTAAAAGAATAATAAAACTAATAATAAAATAATAACATTATGCTAAAAAACTATGCAGTCAGAAGAGGAAGGTTAGAGGAAAGATAGTACTGCGGCTATTAACTAATATATATATATATATATATATATATATATATATATATATATATATTACCAGGAACTACCTACTTTCCTTGTGGATCAGCCCAAAGAGCAAAGATCAGCAGAAGAGCCCAAGATCCATATTTAAAAACAGGCCTCCTGCTCTCCTCATGCATCCCCCTTTGTGCATCGGACCAGTTTCTTAAGCTCCCCCCACACCCCTTTCTTTTCCTCCTTGCAAGGTTGTGCAATTGGTCTTGCAGTTTCTTACTCTTCAAAAAGTTCCCCCCCTTGGGGCTGCCTTTGCCTCGAAGAGTCTCTCCATGGAGCCCCCACCTAGAACTTCTGTTATCCTGTTCAAATTCACTTTCCCGAAATCTGTTTCATTTTCATTTCCCCTTTCTGCAGTATCTTGAGCCCCAAGATGATGTGGTCACTTTCTCCCAAGGGTTCCTCAGCAAAATAATTTTAACCCTTAAAACTCTAAACTCTCTGGCTTAAGTCTCCCCCCAGGAGGGCCACTCCCGGCTCTCTTCTTCAGCCTCCCGCGATTCTCTCTTAAGTGCGGCACCCTGAGAAAAACAGCCCTTTGGGGTGAAAGTGGCACTTTTGGGCTAAAAGCCTCCTGGTAGCTCTTTCCTTCTCCACAAACTTTTCGCCTGTTGTGCATAAACCCCTTCAGGTTTTGCAGCAGAAGCACCCAAGCTGTGATCTGTCAGTCCAAGGCTGTGTCCACACAGGCCAGGTGAGATCCAGCAGCCGCATTCACACGACTGGCTGCTCTTCCTGGTGCTATGGAAGTTGATTCCTTGTAGTTTAGGATGTTCTGCAACCCCAGCCTTGTCTGGCCAGTTTAGAGGTCTCGATATTGTGGAAACCCAGAAAACAGGAGAATTCCACAGGGTTGGAAGGCATCTTGGAGACCACCTAACCCACCCGCCCCTCAGCATCCATCCTGCCAACGGCCTCCCTCGGCCCCGGCCCCGGCCTTTCAAACGAAGGTGACCTCGGCTTCCCTGGCCTCTCTGGATCACTTCTCTGGGCCTCCCCATCTCTGGAGCAGCTGCTCTGTCCCTCTTGGCCCCACCGGGTCGACCAAACCAGGAAGTCTGCCCCACAGAAGAGGAGAACTACATGCATTGAGACTGGCTTCAATGGCAGAATCTTGCAGGTCTGATTGTGCTGGACCTCCTCCTCCTCCTCCTCCTCCTCCTCCTCCTCCTCCTCCTCCTCCTCCTCCTCCTCCAGGGAATTAGTGGGGTCTCTGTCGGAGCCGCTTCTTAACATTACTGGGCATTCTGGACTTAAAAAATGTCCAGCCCCCTTTGCCTAGTAACAGTTCCCGCGCATCACTGCGAGGGCTGCCTTCCCGGCTCCTCGAACTCCCTTGAACTGGGCCCGGAACAGCATCTGAGGAGGGCAGTTTTTAAAAACGAAGGTGGCAGCCGCGGTGGGTGGGGCAAGGCTGGGGGCCCCTCGCTGGCGGCTTCCCGAGAGCCTGGCCAAGCATTCCTGGGCTTCCTGGCCCTCTCTCCCCAGGGTGAAAACGTGGGCCAGGGGACCTTCACCAGGATCTACCGGGGCTTCAAACAGGAGCCCCAGAAGGAGGCGGGGGACGCCGAGCTTGGGGAAGCTCCAGCCACTGAGGTGATCCTGAAAGTCCTGGACAGCGGCCACTGCCACCTGGCCGAGGTGAGGCACAGCAGGGCAGCCCGCTTGCTTTTAGGTTGTGGGCTACATTGCCCATGGGCCAAAGCTGAGAGTCGGGGTTCACGAAGTTATCAGGGGGCCTGCACGGTGGGCACCAGCATCCAGCTTCATTGCGGCACCCTGGACCCTCCCTCTTCAAAGCCCCGGGCAGGAGATCTGCCAACCCCACCTGGGCAGGGAGTGACAGGCGGCAGGCAAAGGAGGCGCTCTGTCCTAAAGACAAAGCAAGGTCCTGGTCCTCAGGAAGGGTAGCTGGGGCAGTTGCCTGATCCTGGGCTTCCAGCTCAGCTCAGCTCCAGGCTGGCATCATTTTCCCAGCCCCTGCCAGACGCCGGACCTTTGCTCTCCCCACGGGCCGAGCCCCCCTTCCCCCGGCCTCAAAAGGGGCTCCCCAGGAGTTGCTACCAGATATTAATTGGTGTACGACAGAACAAGAAAACGGCCAGCACGCTGGGCATCTTAATCCACTGGTGTTTGTTTCAGCTGTGTGCACCTCTTAATACATCAGAGGGAACCCACCGCGCAGTAGCGCCTGAAACGCGACCTTTGCGTGGCAGTGCTGGATGTGCCCAGCAGGTGGCGCTACTGCTACTGGCAAGGCCCGCGAGGTAGCCCTTTTCAGCCGGAGCGGGTGGGCTGCAGCTCGGCTTTTCAGTGCCTTGTCTCCCCCCCCCCGCAAAGTTGGGTGGGAGGAACAAATATTCCAGTCGATCTGACCGAATTTACTATTTACGTTGGACACATAGTACATTAATTAAACGCAGTTTATACGTTGGCTCCCCATCTAACCCTCACAATTTGAGGGCAACTCGGAAGCCAGCCCTGGGGTCTCTGCACGTGGCTCGGAAGGGGGGGCCGCCCCCAGCCCCCTCACGCCGCCCGCGGCTTCTGGTGTCCCCCGTCCAGGCGTTCCTCGAGGCGGCCAGCCTGATCGGCCAGCTGGCCCATAAGCACCTCGTCCTGCTGCACGGCGTCTGCGTGGGCGCAGAGAGTGAGTCCGCTCGCGCGCCCTGGCTGGGCTGGGCGGGAGGTGGGTGCGTGGGCGCTGGAGTCCCGCGCGGGGCCGGGGCCGGGGCCGGGAGACTCCCGAGCCCACCCCGCCTCCCTCCCCCGGCAGGCGTCATGGTGCAGGAGCGCGTGCGTCTCGGGGCCCTGGACACCTTCCTGCAGCGGAAGCAGCGCTCCGGCCAGCTGTCGCCCCGGTGGAAGCTGCAGGTGGCCAAGCAGGTGGCCTACGCCCTCAACTTCTTGGTAGGTCTGCGGCAGCCGCGGGGGTGCCCGCCCGCGCCGGCCCTGGCACCGCCAGACGCGGGGCTGCTCCGGCCGCCCCGCTCCCTCCCGCCCGCCCCGGGTCTGCTCCGCCAGCGCCCCGCCGCGCCCGGAGCGAGTCGGGGCCGGGGCCGGGGCCGGGGTGCAAAGGCGCACTTCGGCGGCGGCGGCGGCGGCGGCGGCGGCGGCTCTACAAAGGACCCTCCGCCGGGCGGAACCTCATCCCTCATCCCGCCCAGGGCAGGGAGGCTGCCTGCCTGCGGTCGTCTTGTCTAAGCGCTGCTGACAACCGCACGCAAGACCAGGGGCGCTTCCTGCACCTCAACGGGTGCCCCCCTCTACCGCCCCACCACCCGCACTCCAGCTGCCTGCTTCTCTCTGGGTGGCTGAAGCCCCTGCCCTCTGCTGCTCCGATCCCTGTCAAGGGCTGCGTGCCTGGTACACTGCCCCTGGACAGGGAGGCTCCACCGGCCATCCGAAAGGAACAGCCCTCCAGAGCCTGCGCTGCCTCCTCCGCGACTTTGCCCAGGTTATAGCAGAGGGCCGTTGGGGGTCAGGCCCCTCCTGCTAGGTAGCTCTGAGCCCAGAGGAGTAGGGGCTGGGATCCATACCCAGGGGCGTAGCTTGACAATGAGGCCTGGCCCTCCCTTAACCTGACGCTGAAGCCCCGCGGCACCCAGGGGAGGCAGCCTGGGGCCAGGGGGCGGGCAGGCCGGCCTTTGCAGCCGGGGGCCCCTGAGGCCAGTTGCCTTCTTGCCCCCTCACAGGAGGACAGGAAGATCCCTCATGGCAATGTGTCTGCCAGGAAGGTGCTCCTGGCCCGGGAGGGCGACGAGGCTGCTGGACACCCCCCATTTATCAAGCTCAGTGACCCGGGAGTCAGCACCGCTGCCCTTTCGAAAGAGGGTGAGTGGCTCGCAACGATGCTTTCTGAGTAGACGGGGGGGGGGGTGCCATCGCCCTTCCCCAAACGGCTGTGACCAAAATGGCAACGGGTGCCATTTGGAGCAAGGCAGTGGAAGGGAGGAGGAGGCGTCCCTTGAGGCCCATTGGATGGCTTCGCTTCCCCCCCCCCCCGGTCCCCAGCCAAGCTGGCGCTCCAGGCCCCTGGCTTGCCAGTGGCCACCTGGCTGCCCAGCTTTGCAGGGCATCTGGCTTAAGCCTTGACCCCAGGGATGTTTTGCACTGCGCTCTGTGACCCAGCCAGCTCTTGTAAAAAAAACAGTAGGAATTCTTTAAATAATTCTGCAGCTGCGAAGGGAAAAGAAAGGAAACCTTAGCCACGTTCTCTGGGCTTGGCAACCCCTTACTGGAAAGGACCAGGTGCCAGGAAAAGCTTTGGATCATTCAGTCGAGGAGGAACCAATCCGCAGGAACAGCATCTGGATCCCAGAGCTCCTCTACTCCAGCCCCTCGTCCTTTGTCCCCTGCGAGGGGGGAAATCCAGGACACAATTCTGTGACTTGGTCTGCAAAGAGGAAGTGAGGAGACAAAGCCCTGGCTCCGTGGGCAGAAGGGGGAGCCTTCAGGCAGGGTCCCCGGGGCCATGTGCAGAACGGGCCACAATGCAGGAATATCCTCCGGTGCAGGAGAGCTGGTTAGTCTCTGGTGACAAAAAACAGAAGGGCCTGGGAGCGCCTTTTCCAATTCACAGATTTTATTAAAAGGCCTAGAAGCTTTTATTTTACTGAAATCCGAGAGCGAGGAAAGAAAATATTTTTTGCTAAGAGAATATAACAGCCTCATAATATCATCAGAACATCCATGGCCATAAGTTAAGATCAGCCCGGCCCCCAAACCACGTCAAGGGCAGCCCGCAGCCTCGTCTGACTCGCCCTGCCAGAGCACCCACGTGCACCCAAGGGGCTTTGTCATACCCGCCGCCTGCTTTCCCGCTCCCCCTGGGACCCCGTCTCCTGGGCAAAGGCCACAGCTGGGTTCACTGCTTTATTTTTGATGGTTGTTTCACCATTACTGGTTTCACGGTACTGTTCTTGCAAGCTGCCCAGACTTGTTTAAAATGGGTGGCCATGTACACCTTTTAAATAAATAATAACTACATCCCGGCCACGGGGGCACCCCTCCTCCATGCACACCCACGTGCAAGCGCCCCCTCCTTCGCCTCCATGCAACTCCCACCTGCCCCTCTCTTCATCGCAGGAGTGACGGACCGAATTCCCTGGGTGGCCCCCGAGTGCGTGGAGGACCCCAAGAAGCTGGCTGTGGAGTCTGACCGGTGGGGCTTTGGTGCGACCTTATGGGAGATCTTCAACGGTGGACACATGCCCGTCTGGGGGATGGGGCCCCAAGCAGTAAGCTTTCCGGCAGCCCCAAGGGGCTGGGAGGTGGGAGGGGGTGCTCTTGCCACGCTCACCCACCCACCCACCCAGACTCAGGCTGCAGCTCGGCTGGTTCCCCTTCCTAAACAGATCAGCCTGGGGGCCCCGAGCGAAGACGCTGGTCGTGGCTGTGCCCGCTCTGGCCGGTCCCACTTTGTCCTGACCAGTAAGAATACTGTGCAGGGTCAGCTCCCGGCTTTATCGCGAGCCTTTAACAGAAACTCCAGCGGGCGAAAGCGGCCACGGGAGCAACCTCTGGAGCCGGCCCTGCCGGCCCAGCCCCCCATGTCCCCCCCATCTGTTCGCAGAAGCTCCGATTCTACCAGGAGCGCCGCCAGCTGCCCACCCTCAAGTGGACGGAGCTGGCCGGCCTGGTGGCCCAGTGCATGGACTACTGCCCCCCTCAGCGCCCTCCCTTCCGTGCCATCATCCGTGACCTCAACAGCTTCATCACTTCCGGTAAGCCCACCCCCAGCGGCCAGATGCTGAGGTGGGGAGGGAGCAGGGCCTCGCTGGACAAGGTCTGGGGCCAGAGCCCTCCCTGGAGACTGGCTTTAGAGATAGACTGCCCCCGAGCCCGGAAGCCCTGTTCTGCCACCTCGGGCGATTGACCAGGGAGAAGCTCGCTCTAGCTGCCATCTCCACAACTTGCTTCAGTCCAGCATCCAAGACCACATCCCACTTGATGCTGAAATTCAGGGGTAGACTGCTTCTGAACCAGAAGCTCTCTTCCTCCCAGTTGGGCCCAAAGCCACCAATGGCTTGCAAGGCCAAGGAGCTGCCTCGCTCCCCCCACCACTGGTCCCAGGTCCCAGAGCTGCTGCCCCACCCCCATCTTGGGGGTGTCTGAAAGGTGGCCCTTTCCCCCCTCTTCTCTTTCAGATTACGAGCTCCTGACGGATCTCCCGGCCAGCAGCAGCTTCGGGGGAGGCAGGGATGACCTTGTGGGCCAGGATCCCACCGTCTTTGAGGACCGGCACCTCAAATACATCTCCGTGCTAGGCAAGGTATGGGTGGGCTGGAGAACTGTTTGGGGCGTCACGGGAGGGAGCACCAGGTCCCCCAGCCGCGCAGCCGCAGGCACCTCCCGGAGGAAAGACACTGCTCGGAGACTCTGCCAGGGGCGGGAAGAGGCGGCCCGAGGCGGCGGTCCCTCCTGCAGACCTCGCAAAGCTTCTGCTTGACCAGAGGGCCATTAGAGCAAATCAAGAGGCGGGCCAGGTAAAGGAGCAGCAGGGCAAGAAGGGGTTCGCGCAGCCCCGGCCCAGAGAGGCTGGGACGGGAGGCAGCGGCATCTCTCCGCCCGGTGCTGGAGCTTCCAGGAGCCACCTGGCGCCTTCCAGAATGGGGGTCTTTGAGCGCAGCCCCCCAAAGCCAGCTGGGGGTAGCTGTGCCCATTTTGCAGAGCAGCTGACAGGGGGGAGGGACCACCCCGCCCTCTGCCCAGGCAGAGACCAAGAAGAGCCGCGAGTCCTGGGGCTGAGGGGAGAGCCTGCCCCCTGGAACCCAGAGATCTGGATATCCCCCCCCAATATTCCAAAAGGGGGGCTTTCCCGGGCCTTGGGATCGGAGGCGGGGGTCTTCAGTTGTTTTCTCGTGGGCTATGGGTGCTTTTTTAGGACAGACATTCCTCTTTTTAAACTGTAAACCGCCGAGAGCAGCGAGGAATCAGGCAGCCTCAAAATTCCTCCTCCTCCTCCTCCTCCTCCTCCACAGGGGAATTTTGGGAGCGTGGAGCTGTGCCGATACGACCCCCTGGGGGACAGCACGGGGGAACTGGTGGCAGTGAAGCAGCTGCAGCAGACCTCGCCCGAGCAGCAGCAGAACTTCGAGCACGAGATCGCCATCCTGCGCTCCCTGACCCACGACTTCATCGTCGCCTACCGTGGCGTGGCCTACAGCCGGGGTGAGCGGGGGGCTGGCTGTGGGCCCCCTTTGCCCCTCCCCGCCCAGCTGCTGTCCCCCTTGCTTGCTGGAGGGATCAGGCTGGGGATCCGTTGGACGAGCGCCCGGTTTCCAAGAAGGTGTTGGGGGGTCCAGGGAGCATCAGGCGCAGAGCAAGAGGGCAGAACCGGCCCTCAGGGCCAAACGGGGCCTCTTTGCATGGGGCGGACAGTCAGGCGGTGGGAAGGGCCCCCACCCCCTTTGGGCCATGCTGGGAGGCCTTGGACTGCAGGGCGCAGGACCACCCGGCCGCCCTCCCTGGAGGCCCCGGGCCCTTGGATCTTGGCAGCCCCACTACTCTTCCCAGCTTGCACGTCTCCCACGGTTGGCTCCTGGGGGTGGGGGTCCCTCCGCCCCCCCCCCGCAGTTAATCCCGCACTTGCTCTGCCCCGGCCCAGGTCGGAACAGCCTCCGGCTGGTCATGGAATACTTGCCCAGCGGCTGCCTGCGGGGCTACCTGCAGAAGAACCAGGAGCGGCTGGACCTCAGGAAGCTGTTGCTCTACGCCTGGCAGGTGTGCAAGGTGAGTTGCGCTTGCCTGTTTGTGCACAGCCTTGCCCCAGCAAGGGCAAATCAGGCACGCTGCGGCCCCTCCCCAAAGGCAGGGCGCGCCCACGTGGCCCTTTGGAGAGTGGGCGCAACCGCCTAGGCAGGCCGGGGGCGTTTGTTAAACGGATGTTTCCTCACGAGGCTCCTTGGTTCCCAGGGACGGGAGGCGTGCTCCGTGTGTGTTCGTCAGCACCTCTGCACCTCCGCTGCTAGGGGAGAACTTCCCAGCATCCCTGCATCTCTTTAAGGGGGCAGATCTTGGCCCCGGAGGTTCTTCTTTGCCCTGAAATACGATCTAGGTTACTGCGACGTGGACCGGCTCTTTCTGGTCCTGGTTTTGGTGGCTCCTGGCCATCTTCCGAGTGGCTCCCCTTCATGGACCCAAACGGGGCTGTCCTGCCTCTCCTCCACCTTCCTTCTCCTGAAGACACATCCCCAGGTCCTTCACCGTCCTCGGAGGGCATCTCCTCGGGTCCCGAATCATCTTTGCTCCCTCCTCTGAACCAGCTCTGAGGGGCTCACAGTTGAACCGCGGGGCTCATGCCTGGCCTGAAGTATAGTACAGAGTGGAGGGGAACGGTCTCCCCGCGTCTCAGGTGTGGCCCAGAACGCCCGAGCCCTGCCCAGAGCTGTCGTGTGCCGTGGCTGCCACCCTAACCTAATGCCTCCAGGGAGCACCGTCAGCCCACCGGCTCTGCGCCCGGTACAGTCCCATCCAAACCGCCCCTGAACTGCTCCCCGATGAGCAAGTCAGATGGAGTCGCACCCAAGCTTTGCTGAAATCAAGGGGGTCATCTCCCGGCATCCCCCTCGCGCACTAGAACAGTCGCCCTGTCAGGGAAGGGCCGGGTCTGTCTCACAGGACTGGCAAAGCTGTCCTGGCTCTTAGCTGTCATGGCCTCATCTGCAAAATATTGGCAACGGCCCGTTTCGTTGGCTGCTCTGATATCTTTCCACAATTCCTGGGTCCTCTTTGTTTCCTTTCTTGCGGGGGGGGGGGGACCACCTTTGCTCTCCTCCAGTCCTCTGGCCTCGGGATGCCTCAAAGATAAATGTCAGCCTTCCTTAGAAAATCTACACTTTCTAGGGGGCATTTCACCTGGCCAAGCCTTCTTTGGGTCTGTAGCTGGATTTGTCTCCTGTTGAGGACCTTTGCAGACTCGGGGGATTGCATGATGCAGCTACACTCCTGTGAGGATCCCTGCCCTTTGCTCCTCCCTTGAAGTTGTGTTGGGGGTCTCCCTTCTGATCGTGAGAGAGAGAGAGAGAGAGAGGGGAAGAAAGGCCCTTCTGTCCATTTCCTCCCCTCCCCCTTCCGTGGGGGTGGAGAGGGTTCCCTTTGTAGAATCGGAAGGGGTCCCTGAGACCGCCCAGAGAGATGGCTCTCCAGCCCTTCCCTGGACACCTCCAGGGAAGAGGGCCCCACTCCCTCTTGGGGTCAGGGGTTCCATGCAAAATTGCTCTTCCTCCTGGCATTCAGCTGGGCCCTTCCTGTGGATGGCTCCAGGACCCGGTGTCCTGCACTCTGGAAGGAGAGAGATCAGGGCTGGACCTTCTCCCGGGGGACTGACAGCTGAAGATGGGCCTTCTGCCCTCGCCCACAGCTTTCTGTCCCCCAGGCTGAAGATCCCCACTTCCTGCAGCCTCTCTGTGGGAGACCCCTCCAGTCCCTGGCCCTCCTCTCTGCCCTTCTTGGACTCTCTTCCAGCCTGTCCCGACCCCTCTCCAAACGTGCTGCCCAGACCTGGACAAAGGACTCGGGGGCGGGGGAGAGGGGTCAGTCTGCCCGAGAGAGAGTCAAGTGGAATTATCCAGTTTCCAGTGGAAACCGTGGCTCTGTAGATGCAGCCTACAATTCCCTTCGCAGGCCAGCATACACTTTGCTATTGCAAGAACGCTTTTAAAGTCATATTGCCAGGCTGCTACTGCAAAGGGCAGCAAGCACCAAGCCAACCTAGGATTATCTGAGAAAGTTAAGCAGGGTCCTGTCTGGTTAGTCCTTGCGCAGAGGCTACAGGGAAATACCAGGGCTGTAGGCAAGACGGGGAGGCAGTAGAAAAGCAAACCGACCTGGGATCACCTCAGCCTTTTCTATCAAGCCAGACCTCCCCCATCCTCCACGTGTGCCTTTGATTTCTTTTCTCAGAATTTTACATTTGTTTCTATTATTTTCAGTCCGTTTCTCTAACTGGCCAAGACAGTTTGGAATACCTTAATTTAGGTTTGGCCCAGGCGCGCTCTGCAGCACTGCCAAGCCATTTGCTTGGACTCCTGAGGCAGAGGGTCTCTTTAGCCAACAGTGAAGCGACTCCCCCTCCTCCTTTCCCTGGCTCCGGGACCTTTTGAACAGGATCCGTACTCCAGCCCATCACTGACTCGGTTAGCCCACAATCCTGCAAGGGGAGAGGTGCCGGGGGTCTCTCCAGGAAGGTCCCCCTTCCCCGAGGCCGAGGGAGAAGCGCGCGCATGGACCTGAGAAGGAGGGCCCTTGTCACCCACCCTTTCTTCTCCCAGGGCATGGATTACCTTGGTTCTCGGCGCTACATCCACAGAGATCTGGCCACCCGGAACATCTTGGTGGAAAATGAAAACCGGGTCAAGATTGGCGACTTTGGCCTGGCCAAAATCCTGCCCCAGGGCAAGGAGTATTACGTGGTGCGGGAGCCTGGACAGAGCCCCATCTTCTGGTAGGCGGGAGGGCAGCGGCCATGACGGAAGGGCCCCGGGCTTAGGGCCGGCTTGGCTCTCCACCGGCAACCAAGCAGAGGGGCCGACTGGGAGGGGGTTGGAGAGCTGGGGGAGGGTGTGGCTGTAGCAAAGCGGGGAGCAGCCCTCTCGAACAGGAGGTCAAAGAGCGCCCTGTGAAGCCACGGCAGAGCCGTCGATGGGGAAGCGAGCGCATGAGATCCACGGGCTGCTCCGCTTGGGCTCTTCCCCCGGACAGGTATGCCCCCGAATCCCTGGCCGACAGCGTCTTCTCCCAAGAGTCGGACGTCTGGAGCTTCGGCGTCGTCCTCTACGAGCTTTTCACCTACGGCAGCACGAGCCACAGCCCCTCGGAGGTGAGGGGGCCCTCCCAGAACGTATTTATGAGTATTAGGAATCACCCCAGTCGGGAGACCAGCGACTCCATGGGCCCGAGGCTGCCCAACTGCCATGCTGCAGAAAGACCCACGTAAAATCAAAATCGAATAACTGCTCCCAGGCAGCCCCCCCCCCATGATCGTGGAACAGCCAGACAGGAGCAGCTTCCCAAAAGCTGGGCGCCAGGCCTTGGGAGGTGCGGCGTTCCCAGGGTGGGGCAGGCACCAAGGATGTATGTGGGTGGCCCCCTTCAGCTCCCATGGGGGGCCCTTTGCAAGCCTTCCCTGCCAGGACCCCGGGAGAGGGCCAAGGCTGAGCAGGAGAAACCGTCTTGCGGGTCCCCAGGACCGATCTAGGGGCCAGCATTTCGACTACGCCAGGAGTGGGGAGAGGGCTGCGTCGGGCTTCTTGGTTAAATCTGCCCCACTGGGTCGCAGACTGGCCTCAAGCGCTTCGAGCCGACTGAAGCTTCAGAGTCGGATTCAGAGGCAGCCCAAGGAGTGTGTGTTGCAGTAGTCTACCTGCAGGGTGACGAAGACATGGGCCACTGTGGTCAGGGCTTCCCAGTCCAGGGATGTCTGCAGCTGGCCCACAGCTGCAGCTGAGAAAGGCTTCCCTGGTCTTGGCCGCTGCTGCCGCCTCTTCCCAGGGCTCAGCAGGAGGACCCCCAAATCACTGACCCGCACTTTTGAGGAGCTGTGCCCTCTCCAGCCCCCCCCCAGCTCTGGGACCGCCACACAATCTCCAGCTACAGGTGACTCATGCAGAGTTGCGTCCCCTGGGGGGAAGACCCTTCACTGCGCACACTGGATTCAACACCCCCCGCCTGATCGTTCCTCCCCACGCACACCAACTGGAAGTGCCCTCTTGGGAAGGAGCAGACCCCTGTCCCACCCCAGCTGCTGCAGGTGGCCCCACAGGATACCACGGGCAGGGGGTCTAACAGGATGGGCACCCTCCCTCCCGGTCCCCGAACAGGAGACCCTGCTGTTTCCACTCAGCCCAGACCTGCGACCCAACAGAAGGGGGTCTGGGAAAGTCCCTTCCCCAGGACCTCTGCAACTGAAGCCCTGCCTAAGGGAGGTTGGGGGTGGGCTGGCAGTTGTCTAGGGTGGCCTCTACCTCCTGCACCCACCCATCTGCATCAGCCGGGGGGCGGACAGGATCTCAAGCCCATGCCCCGGAGGGCCCGGTCCACCGCCTCGGCCTCCGCGAGCTCAATTGAAGCCCCAGGGCCTCCCAGGAAGCCACCTGGTTGTCTCCACAGGACAAGCAAGGGTTAGGGTTGCCAACGCCCTGAGACGCAACTGCAGTCCAGTGGGTGCCCTGGGGGGCCCAGTTCAACCCCATTTGCGGGGGACTCCTACTCAATCCAGGGATGGAGGGAGCATTCGGGAAGGAGGAGAGTGATTTTGCTCGGCTGGAGGTGGTTTGCCTGGGTGGCCCCTGGCGGGGGCGAAGAGGCAGCAGCTGCCCTCCCCCCTCGGACAGCCCTGCGGGTCGCCCAGAGGGTGCTGGCGGGAGGCAGCAGGATCCAGGCCACTCAGGGCGCACAAGCTGGCCATCTGGCCGCATCCTGCTGTGCACCCCGCTTGACCCTCAGGTCTCCATCCCCACAGCCCACGCCCTGGAAGAAGCGCGGCCGCTCAGTGAAGTGGCCCAGTGGCCCCTTTCAGGCCCCCCTTCGTGTCCCGCAGGCAGGGGCTGATCTGTCCAGGGTCTCCATCTCCTTGTGAGGGCGAACTTGTGCCCACCAGCCCCATCCCGCCCCCAATGAGACTGCATTCTCCCACCTTTCACCCCCCCAGGAATTTCTCCGCATGATGGGTCACAGCAAACCTGCCCTGATCGTGTGTCACCTCTTGGAGCTGCTGAAGGAGCAGAAACGCCTCCCGCCTCCCCCCGGCTGCCCCCCAGAGGTGAGTTGGGGGGCCTTCCTCAGACATCAGCGCAGTGCTTCTAGCTTAAGGGTGCTGGTGGGGGAGGAATTCAGGATGCCAACAGAGGCGGATACGTTACCCTCGGGGTTCCCTGAGCTCGGCTGTTTTCTTGCAAACATTTCGTTACCCGGCCAGGTAACGTCTTCAGTGCTAGAAGGGAGTGGGGTTTGCTCTCCATTTATATACAGTGTCTCTGTGTGTGCGTGTGCGTGGGTTCTCTGGTAGTTCCTTGATTGGGGTACTGTTTACTGCTTGATTGTGTCCCTGGTGACCCATCCAGCTGTGCAGTTTATTGGAGGTTTGCATCTGACGCTGGTGGGCAGGGCGTGCTGTTATAGGATCACCAGACACACAATCAAGCAGTAAACAATACCCCAATCAAGGAACTACCAGAGGAAAAAAACCACACACACACACACACACACACACACACCGACACTGGCAGGGCACGCCACTGTATATAAACGGAGAGCAAACTCTGCTCCCTTCTAGCACTGAAGATGTTACCTAGCCAGGTAACGAAAAGCATGCGAGAAAACCACCAAGCTCAGAGAGCCCCAAGGACGCCACAATTCAGGTGCCCCCCGTAGGCCTTCTCCCCACAGGAATACTCTTTCTACCTCCTGCTCTGGCCTTCAGATGCGGGGCAGTGCCACCCTGACCCATGGTGCCAACTAACAGTTCACTGAAGCTTGCAGAAACACCCCTGGCATCACAGGCTTGGAGTTACGGGTGGGAGACTGCGCCATCCAGGGAGGGGCTGTTTAGCCAGCTTAACTGTTTGTTTGGGGAGATAAAAGCTGAGGCGCCATCCAAGGGGTACGGTGCCCCCAGCCGCCTCACTGGCCCCCCTCCCCCTCCAGATTCTGGCTGTGATGCAGGCCTGCTGGTCCTTCCTGCCAAGCCAGCGACCCCGATTCTGCACCCTGACCACCCAGGTTGAGGCCCTGCGGCACAGCCACTGCAAGTCCCGAGGCTAGGGGAGGACGCAGCTGAACGCCGGCGCCAGGCCCTCCCTCCACCTTGCGCGCTCCAAAGACATTTCTTCCCGTGGACCCCGAGGCCTGCGCGACCGCCTTGCTCCGCCGGGGCAGCGTCTTCAGGGTCTCTGCAGCTGGGCGGCCTGGACTTCCAGCCTTCCCTGGCTCCCCAGCCCCGCGGGCACCTGAGCTCAGCGTCTTCCCTCCCGCTGGTGACGTTCAGAGAGAAGAACCCTCGCCTGGCAGCAGCCGTGTGCCTCTGCTGTGAATCACCCACCTGCACCAGAGCCTTCTGGCCTACGACTCCTGCCCTTTAGCGCATGGCAGAGGGGCCGGGAAGGGTCTCCCAACCTCTCGGGCAGCTTCTGGTGACCAAAACCTGGCCTTGAAAGAGGACGGTGCTTCGCAGCTCTGCAAACAGCTCTCTTTCACTCCTCTCTGCTGCTGCACAAATCTGCCCCCCATCCCCAGCTCCTCCTGGCACGGCCGGCTGCCAGGGCCTCGGAGAGACCAGGCTTCACCGGGTGGCGCCTCTCCCCCCCAGGAGCCACCCTGAAAAGCCAGCCACTGCAGCGCCAGGGAGGCAGAGCCTGCCTGGATTCTCTCTGCCCACTCAGGCTCAGAGGGGCACAGCTCCCCCACTGAACCCTGGAGGAACCTTCTCCTGGGGGCACCCATTTGGACAGCTGAAATTCTGCCCCCCAGCTTTCTCTTCCCAGAAGTGGGTACGCAAGGGGCGGGGAGGAGCCAGCCTGACCGGAGGACGACGCGGGGAAGGAAGGAAGCTCCAGTCGGCACGTCCTCACGTGTGCTGCTTCGCCTCCTGCGATGGGCACACCTCCCCGCTTCATTTCCTGCTCAGGCATCTTCTGCGGGACTGAGTCAGGCTCCCTGGCCGACAATTCCTGGGGAGGGACCACCGTGGCTCTCCGCCAGTCCTCTGCCCCCCCGCCCCGGACTCCTCAGAGATAATTGAGAGGGATCCTGACGGCGCTTTACCCAGTTCCTTCAGCATTCACGGTGTGTTTCCCCCAGGCTGGAGGCTGGGCGGCCCTCAGCTTAGCCACAAGTCCCTTTATTGTCCACGCCCTTCCCTGTTTATACACGCACTGCAAACCAATAAACGCTGGCGAGACCCGATTTCCTGGAACGGTGATTTCCGAATGGAGCTCCCCGCCTTTGGCCTGCACCTCTTTCCTGCCCCAGCCGGTCCTTCACTGGGCGCAGGAGCTGTCCAGGCAGACCTGCCCGCCTGCCCGGCTCCCTTCCGGCAACAAAGCCACGGCCTCGAGGAGGCTGCCCTCGACTGCGGCGGCCCAGAGGACATCTTTGCACACGCCTCGGGGAAGGGGCGCCTCAGAACGCCTTAATAATCATTAACTACCCTAGAACAGTACATAGAACATCAAACAATAAAATGTACCAGGTACATTAAGAGTACATAGTACGTGAAACAATAAAAGGAGTAGTCTAAGTAAATAAAGGCTGTTGGTGGCTGACACGCTGGGGACGGACGTCCAGCTCTCCTAAAGAGAATCGACGTCAGCGCCAGGGAGGCTGTTAGAGAGCTGGGGGACTCCGCAAGGGCACAGGACAGCCTCGGGGTCCGGGGCGAACGGGGCCCGCTTGTTGCCACCAAGCCCCAAGCCCTTTGCGCCACCAGCACCTTGAGCTGTGGCCGGAAACCAGCTGGTTTAGTCGCGCAACTCTTGGACAGCCCGAGGAACTGTGCAGCGTGAAGGAGACGGCCTCAGAACAAAGCCAGGAAAATGCCCCAAACGTCCAAGCGGCTTTCAGAACGAGCGACCGCCGAAAACAGGCCCGGCTCCGGGCACCCTCGTACGGGGCAGGCCTGCTTAGCAGACGACGCAGGGGTGGCCGCGCGGAGCCAGGAAGGCACCTGCTGCTTAGCCCCTCCTGTGAGCTCAGCCCTGAGATCTTGTGGCCAAGTGTCCAGTCAGAAGGCCAAAGGGACGGAGGCCGCCTTCGAATGCCCCCTTGCCAATAAGACACAGCTTTAGTAACTCAAGGCATTTTTATTTGTTCATGAATCCCAAAAAGAGGGGCGCGCGAGCAGTTTCCCACTTGAGGGTCAGAAATCCAGGCCAAGAGCCCCCTGCACCAGGGCAGAAATCCAGCCCCCACCGGCCAGGTTGGCCGAGGGGTGCGACGGCAGGGCCTGGCCTTGCTTTGGGGAAGGGGCCACGCGCAGCACTGCCCAGTGGGACCTACTCCCCTGGAGCCCCCTGGCAGAGGGCATCCCGCGGCCCCACCCATTTGGGGCAGCGATGAAAAGGCTTGAGGTGCTGTTTCCACCAGCAGGCGGGTCAGCAAACAACCTGCCATTGTGGCTCAGCCTCCCTGGGCAAAAACGGGGGCCTAGAAGGACCGCCCCCTACCTCCCTGCAGAAGGCAAGAGGGACGGGGGGAGAGGGAGAGTAGGGCAGAAGTGGGGGGAGAGGATCTGTGGGGACTCTGCTTGGCAGAGGAAGTGCCCCTGCGGCTGGGCCTCACAGCTCCCTGGGTGCCAGGGGCACTTTGCCACCCCTCCGCCCGGAGCTCCCGGGCCATCCAAGCCAGGGACTGCCCACCCTCCCCCGGCTCCTCTTCTTGCCCTCTTGGCCTTCCCTGGCACCTGGAAGCACCTTCCCTTGTTCTCCCAAGGGTGAGGGAGGGGCTCACCTGAGCTGCCCCCCAGCCAGAAAGACAAGCACTGGAGGCACCATTCTGGCACCTGAGAGACTGGGGGGCAGAGGAGGGGAAAGCCCCACAGCCAGGCCGGGCCAGTGACATCTTGGGCTGCTCACCTTGGCTTTGTCCCACGTGCCCGAAACTTGGTTCCTCACCCAAAGAGGAAGTAAAGCCAAGGCCATAATCCGCTGGAGGAACAGCAAGTGCCTTGGCACCGTAATCAGTCCGCCTAGTTCTGGTGCTCACCCCGCCCCCCTCCCCCCCGTTTACACCTGGTCTTTTGTGAAGTTGGCCTCGGGGCAGATGCTGCCCCTCCTGGAGCAGAGCAGGTGGACCCCCCCCCATAGGAACACTGGCCATGAAAGGAAAGCCAGTCGGGGGTGGGGGGGAGGGTGTTGGTCTCTTTAAGATCTTTTTTAAGGCCCTGCCGGCGAGGCGGCAGCCTGACAGTTGCATCATTTGGGCTCTGCGTGAAAAGCCTCAGAACCCGACACACCTGGTGTCTCAAAACACACACGCACGAGTCCAGTCCGAGCAAATGGGGGGGGAGGCGAGGGAGCCCCACTTCTCTCATCAGCACCAGCAGGAGGGCCGACTGGAGCGACCTCCGAGGGCCTGGCACAAAACCCAGAGTCCTGGCCCCCCAGGCCAGCAAGGACGGCGTTCAGCCTTTCGAGAGCACTCTCCGAGGGGATGCTCAGAAACTGTGCCAAATGGGAGGAGGATTTGAGGACCAGGAAGCAGCCATCAGGAGGCGGCGGCGTCCCTGATCCTGCGCCCAGCATGGGGAGAGGCACGCGGCTGAGTAGCGAGGCATTGCTGCCCCAGTTCCCAAGAGAGCGCCAGCCCCAGGTCTGATGCCCGTGCCTGCAAAGCCTCTCTCGCATTCTGCGTGGAGGAAGCCTGTGGCCACAAGGGACGGGGGAGAGCGGAGGGCAGTCTGTGAAACCCAAACCGCTGGGCCAGAACGCATGCCGGGGGCTCCCTGTGGCAGTCCCTCCAGCTGATCATGTTCTTGACCCTTCCGGACCCAGGCGGGCTTCCTTCCGCAATGGGCAGAGCTGCCCTGCCCTCCCCTTAAATCCCACGATTCCTCACAAGCTCTGATAAATCTCGACCTTCTTCCCACACACCAAGTCCGGCTGGTGGATGGCTTGCCACATCACCAGCATCTCGTACGGCACAAATCGGTGGACCAGGAGGAGCTCCTTGTAATAACAGGGATCAAAGGACTCCAGTGTGGAAGAGGGCACCCTCACGCCCACCGTCCGGATGCCCATATGGGAGGCGGGGGCCAGCCCCGCTTTCTGCAAGCACATGCCCAGGTAGACGTCATCAATGGGAAACAGCTCAATGTCAAGGGATTTCTGGTAGATGGTGCGGGAAGTGTAGCCGGACATCAGCAGGCCGCCACCGCCGCAATAAGGCGGGTAGGACTTGGAGGCGGTGACTTGCTCGGGCACATAATACTTGCTCCACTTCTCGCGGATGGGGCCCACGTTGGTGATGAGCTGGCCCACAAAAAGGTGCTGATCCCCTGCGCCGGGAACACCGAGCAGGTATTGGACAATGTTATCGGTGTTGGCAAAGACGTCGTCGTCCCCGTTGAAGACGAAGCGGACCCCTGGGCAGCGGGTCTCCATCCAGGCGTGGAAAAGCACCTGCTTGAGGGTGAGGTTGAAGAAGCTGTCCACAAAGTGCCACTGCAGGACGTCCCCGTGCTCCTTGTTCTCGAGCCGGAGCAGCTGGCTGAGCTTGTGCCCCTCCCGGGCATCAGCCGCCACGCCAGTCAGGAAGACGCGCCGGATGTGGACCCCGGCAAACATCCGCTCTTGGCCCCACGTTTTGCGGATGATCTCGCGCCGTTCGTAGTTGCCTGGGGAGGACTTGATGGCAAGGAGCAGAAAAACCTCGAAGGAGGTTTCGGGGCTGCCGCACTTCTCTGCGACGTTGAGAAGCAGCGGGAACTCCTTACAGTGCTTGTAACGCAAAAAATCCTTGATGTGGCCGGGCAGCTGCGCAAAGCCGGAGATGTTGGCCACGGAGGCGTTCTCCCGGCACTCGGGAAGCGGATCGGGGGCTCTGGGAGCCACGGTTGTGGGTGGCACGGGGGTCGCTCTCCCTCTGGAGATGGGGCTGCTCTTGTTGGGTTGGAGAAGGAACAGAACGCAGGTGAATCCAATCAGACCGAGCGCGACCGCTTCCGCTTTGTGGCACCAGCGGCGTGGCATTTTGACCTGCAAAAGAAGCAGAGGAATGCGGACGAACTTGAACTCACTGCCACGCCAGCTTCTCTGGTATCGCATCACGCCGGCTCTGAGTGTCAGACTGCCTGGCAGTTACGAGAGTAAAAATATCTATGAGAGCTCACATATGTCAATTCGGGTGTCTTTAAGCTGCTAACACCCCAAACTGTAATTGCCTCCACAATGAAAAAGGCACCCAGGGCTCGTGGAAGCTGACGCGCTGCTTCACCCTCGGGGCAGAGAAAGGGGCCGTTCTCGAGGGAGCCCGAGCGAGAGCCGGACCAGGAGCGCCTCCTCCCTCGCCGGGGGGCCACCCCTTCCCACCCGCACGCAAACAGGTCGTAGCAGCCCAAGAAAGGAAGGGCGTGATCCGCCACAGCGGGGTTTCTTCTCCTTCGGAGGGACTCATCTTTGGCAGCACAAACCCAGCAACAGGTTCTCTGCAGCAGTTCTGCCCTCCGTTCTCCAAAGATATTCTGTGGCAGGGAAGAAGGGCAGAAGCAGCGTGGGGAGAGGCTGGCAGAGGGGCGGAGTGGGGACAGCCGACTCCCCGGAGCTTAGAGACCTCTAACCAGTACCGTGGGGATGGGCCAGCCTTGGGGACCTAGAGGCACCGCCGAGAGAGAGCGGTTGGCAGCCAACCCCTAAAAACAATCGGAAGGCACCCACATCACATGGAAAACACGCCGAATTCATCTCCTGTTAAGAGCGAAAGAAACATACACAACAGTACTTAAGAATCTTGATCACTGGTTTGCTATAAGGAGCGTTCCAACTCTTTTTTCCCACGTTCTTGCAAAAAACGAATATCCAAACCGTCTATAAAAAGTACTATAGACTCAGAATCATCCCAAACACATTTCAGTGCTGAAAGCAAAGCATTATGCTGCTAATTAGATGCTGCTAATGCGCCTGGACCAAACTATAAAAGCAAAAGATGTTTTAACAGAATACGTTGCCATTGTGCGGGATTCATTTTGCAATAACTCAAAGGATTGAAATAGTTTATTGCCAATTAGCTGATCTAATTAGATTGGGGCTATTCCAAAATATCGAAGGGTCATTGCAACAAAGTTCTCACTGGGCTCATAATTAGTTTTGGACCTGATCTCCTGGACTGCAAGCCAGACCATGTGCCCCACGATAAGGAAGTCAGGAAAGTGACAGCCCCCCCTGGCCCCGGCCTATCCCACGGCGACGGCTGTGCTGGAGAAGGCCCGGGCTCACGTCAATGCAGTCCCCAGTCAACAGTAAACTCATACAGACAGAATGGTGGGCACACAACATCTGCCAAAGCAGCTAAGAGGATTAGCACATCACAATCCGGTCCCAATGGGCTGGATCTGTCCACATTGGAGGGGCCACTGTGTTAAATTCAGACACCCCAGATTTCCACAGAAGCATCGTTTGCAACACCTCCATTCTTACCTTACGCATCAATTAGGGCCTTAAATGCATAGGAATTAATGGCTTCCCTCTGCACTGGAGGGTTGAGGATGAAATTTATCAACGCAAGACAGGAGAAAAGGAGGCAGGCATTTGACCGAGTCTTTTGAAAACAAAACAGGGTTCACAGAGGAAGTGGTCATCAAAGCAGAAGAGAGAGCAGCAGTGCAGAACTACAGCTGCGGAAGCAGCCGAGGGGAGAAAAGGGCGCTCAAAGCATCGAAAAGGGCTTTTGGGGAACGGCCAGGCCAGAAGACGAAGAACCGACACGCAGGCTGCTGAGGGAAGAAGGCAGAGCAGCGACAAAGGGGAGGCAGAAATGCCCACCCCCCCTCGCCTCTCCCCCCCAACAGACGTGCCCCCCCCAAGCAACAGGGAAGAGCAGAATCCCAGGCAGGAGGGCAGCTGGGGGCCGGCAGAAACGGGACCGGGACCGGCTCTGCGCTTGGCACGAGCTGCACCCGAACCTGCGCCTAAGTTCTGGGAACTAAGAAGAATGCGGAGGAAGGGGCCCGGGCGGCGGGCAGCTGGACTGGGTGACCCCCGGGACACCTCCCGAGCCTTACTTCCGTGGTGCTAAATTAGAGGCCTGGAGAAGGGCAGGAGGGGGGAGGTGAAAGGCGCTGGGGGCCTTTCGCCTTGAGCAAAGGTGACCAAGGGGGACGTGCCAGCGAAGCCCTCCCTATCCCTACAAGGGCTTCGCATCAGGCAGGGCAACACCCGGTTTCTCTCCTTCCAGAGGGAAGGACGCAACGTGTGGATTGAAGGGAGGGGGGACCTCAGTGGAACGCTAGGAAAAAGACTCAGGGGTACCCATGACCCAGAGGGGTCGAGGCCCCCTTCCCAGGAGGGGTTCAAGGGGAGACTTGAATTCTCCAGGATTCTATGATGCCAGGACTCTGGGTCTAGAATGAGTGACCTGAAACAATGGGGGGGGGTAGAGGGGAAAGATGAAGATCCAAGAAGATCTGAGTCTTGGTTTCAATTGGGCAACAGGATCAAGGGCAGGAGGTTGAGTGCGGGGCTCCTCAGAGAAGGAGCAGCCCACTCCCCCAGCTGTCAAAGAGGCCCAGTACAATAGGAGGAGGAAGAGCAGCCGGCAACAGGAAGCGGGGGTGGCAAGGAGGAAGGCCGGAGAGTTTGAGAGCAGGCGCAAGACGCGGGCCACTTCAACCCCTAGGATGTGCGGCATTTCCAAGCACCCTCAGCACTGCCAGTGATGGTTTAAGAACTGTAAATCTCTGGCGTAAGTGCCCTCAGGTTACCTGGGCAAATACTGTGGTTGGTCTGTGCGTCACCGTATAGCTGGGGGGAGTCCCCCCCGCCCCGCCTTTGCAAGCCTCACCCTCTGTTTCCATCATTAATAGAATATTTTCTCCCTTCTAGGAGAAACGAAGGTGCACGTAATCACAGTGGAAGATCAGGTCTGGCAAGACAGGGAAATGGGGCAATGGAATCCTTCAGCCCCGCAAGGCAAGGCGGAGCCGAGGGGCCTTTTCAGCCTGGAGGCCACGTCCCCCACAGCCCTCCCCTGCTGGGTAATTTCCAGGCCCCGCTCTGACGGCAGCCGTGCCCCTCGCTCCGGTGTCTCCCTGCGCATAGCCCTCGGGCACGCGACAAGTGTTCCCAAGGGGGGCATTTGCGATGCACATGGGTGCCAAAAATCCATCTGCTGGGGGGCCAGGGGGCTTCCTCGGGCCGTTGGTGGGCCACTGGAAGAACAGGCTGATGGGCCAGACGGGCCAGGGGTCCCACCCAGCAGGGCCCGGCTTCTTACATTAAGTTCCTATTTTAAAGTGAAACCATCAATATCTGGGGGGTGGGGAAGAGAAAGAGAGAGAGAGTTATGGTTCATGGGGTCACGAAGAGTCGGACACGACTTAACGACTAAACAACAACAACGTGATCCTGTGCACACACCCCCCATCCAGGAAGCAGATTCCAACTGAACATTAAATAAAAATGAACAGCGAGCGAGGGCCATGATGGGCTCCCTTTTGCTGATGTGCTCAAGCAGAGCCTTGGTTTCCCACGCAGGGCAGGGGGTGGACTCCATGGCCGCGGGAGCCCCCCGACTGCAGGATCCCGATAGGCGGAGGTGCCTCAGATCCTCCACCTACAAGCCTCACTGTTGTGGCAACTGTCTCGGTGTCCCCAAAGCACGGCAGGTGTGCCAGGCGCCTCCAGAGGATTTCTCGTTATCGGCTGCCTCCCTGCCTTCGCAGCCTCCGATTACAGGACCCCCCAGCTCCCCCCACCCCGAAAAGAGCAACAGCCCCTGAACCGGGCAGCCCCCCGCAGCCGGAGAAGAGCTGGCGGAGGCAGCGCTGCCCCTAGTCCCCGCGCCGGCTGCCTGGCCGGGCCCACAGGGTGGAAGGTGGGGCTGGGCCAAGGGCCGCTGACCCTTTGTCCCTCTGTCGCTCACACAGGAGCAGGCGGCAAGAAGGCGCTGGGAGCTTCCTGCTTTGGAGACTTTCTGGAGCTGTTCCATTTTTGCGGGAGGGGTGGGGTTAGGAAGCCCCCCCGAGCTTCATGCTGCTGCCTCGGAGCTGATCTCCCAAGAGCCTCGAGGCGTTCAAAATGTTAATCCCAGACCGGGTGGGGGTGCCTCGGGAATGCAAGGGTGTGCTCCCAACTGAAGGGGGGATACAACCAAAGCAGGCCCGTTCCTGTGGCAGCAAAGAGACCAACCTGTTCCGCCCAGGCCACTCTCCTGTTTGTTTTTCCCCCAGAGGCGGAGGAGCAGTTCTTGCCTCCCTTCCCCAGGGCAAGCAGCTTCGCCCACTTCTCGACTCAAATAAGCAAAGCAGAAGTCGAGTCGCTCTGCAGGAGCTGCTGAGAACCCGAGCTCTGCCAAGGAGTTACAGGGGCTTTTGGGTGCGCCTCCCCAAAAGGGAGTGGCAGTTCTTAAAGCGTGGGAGCGCACGCTCGTCCTCGTCTTTTGCGCGCCCTCGCCCCTCGTTCGTTCTGTGGGTGGGGGAATCTGGAGGTCGGCGGAGCAGAGCACTCGCAGGCCAGAAAACAAATGTGGTAGAACAGAGTTCAACCTAAAGCTGTTTATTGTAAAGTCGAAGCACGCAACTTCACACGTATGCCCTGCATGGTTAATGGCTTTGCTGTGCTTCCTTTATTTTTCTCAGCCCGAGTGCTACATTTTGGCAGAAAGGCATGCAAAGCATATAAACAAACCCACTTCCTAAGAACACTTTCAGAAACATCTTTCCAAAAACAATATTTAGCAAAGTAACAGAATGGGAGGTTAGTCACCAGTAAAGAGGGAGCACACCTTGGGCCATTTTCCCAAGGTGCCCCCCTTTCTGCTGCCAAAGCGGGCATTGCCATCTGGGCAAGTGCTGATTGCCGGAGGTCACCCGCAGACGTCCTCGGGGGCTCTGGGGAAGAAACCCTCGCAATGATCAAAATAGCCCTCCTAGCGGGAGTCTTTTTTACAGCCACAATCAGGTGCAAGCCACTGCTGGGCATTACAAATTTAGGATCTGAGCCTATCTTACGGCAGCAGAGCGGGGCTTGGAGGGAGATCTCCCTCGCACAGTGGAGACGCAGGAAACTGAGGAGGTTGCAAAATACTGATAGTGGGGAAGCCCAGGGCCTCAGCAGCCTGCTGGCGCTTCACTCTTTTCCCTGCAAAATACGAAATTACGCGAAGCAGTGGAAAGACGACTCCCACAGAAGGTACTGCAAACCACTGGATCTAGCTTTTCTTAGTAGGCCTGTTAAGACTGTTAACGTGCACGACAAAGTTTTCCTCTGGAACAAAACTGTCCCACTCCAAACATCCCATCAGAGCATTTCAGTTGTTCTATTTCCTTAGAGAACAGAACTGGAAGTATTTTGACTGTTTCACTATTCATTGGGCCTTAAGACAAGCCTTTCCAAACCCATTTTTTCCAAGGTCAAAAGAGCGGATGGGGTACTAATCTATGCTGAATACTACCTTCTGCCCAACCTACAGAAAAATTGGCCAAAGGGATCGTCCACTCCAGATCCCTCATCTCAGCAGGCAGACTGTGGCCCTCTCTGGGCCCTCAGTTCCTCAGAGGCGAGCCAGCAACTCAGGAGTGGGAAAGAGGCTGTTCCTGTCCAGCCCCAGTGCTGGGGTGGGGGTGGGGGTCTACTGCCAGGGAGACAGCCGGTCTCCCCCTGCCCGCACGTGGTGGACGCTGGGGCCTCCCAAATGTTGGGCTTCAAATCGCGTAAACCCCAGGCAGCACGTCCAGTAATCAGAGACGATGGGGGCTGGAATTAAAACAAACTCGGCGGAGGAGGGGGTGATAACTGCCTGCTTCCATAAAGTCCGTCCCCATATTCACAGGGCAGGCCAGCTTCTGTCAAGGGCTCCATTCAGTCCATACTTGGCACTAACAAACGGGAGCTATAGAAATGTGCCGTATAAATAAATAAAATAGAAACAAGCCACAAACTGCTACAGCATCTCCACGCGCAGCGGAGCAGCCGGGACTCCGGGCCGCAGCCCCACCTTTGGGGGCATCGTGGGCCGCCCCCCCCTCCGCCTGCCCCAAGGGAAGCGCGGCTGCGGCCAGCAGGTCCGCCCCCGCTCCAGCCGCGACTCGTGGCGGGCGAATGCGGAGCTCCCGCCGAGCCACGGCCTCGTTTCCGGCGCTCGGGAGCGGGGCGCGGAGGGGTCCGCCCGGGGTCGCCTCCTCAGCCTGCTGACCCGGCCGGCCGCCCCGCCAACGGGCCGGCCGCCGCAGGGAGAGCGACCCGCCCGCCCCTCCCCGCCTCTTCCAGGGCCCCGCTCGGCCCCAGGCTCGGCAGCCCGCGCCGCCTTCCCTCGCGCTCTGCCGCCAGCCGCGGTCCCCACCGGCCCCGCCCCGCCCCGGCGAGAACCGCGCCTCGCCCGCCGCCGCCTCGAGCCAGGCGGACCCCCGAGGGGAGAGCGCCCGGCCGCGAACCGCCGCTCCGGGTGGCCTTTCGGACGGGCGCGCCTCCTGCGCCCCGCGGTCCGGGCTGACGGGCTGCAGCGCCCGCCTTACCTGAGGCTCTCCGCTGCCCGGCGCCGCGCCCGCAGCTCTCCGCCACCAGCACCTGCCCGGCGGCGCCCGCCCAGCTCTCCGCACCTGGTACGCGAGGGGCGGGGCCGGGCGGGGCCGGGGCGGGGGCTCAGGCCGGCTTCCCGCTGGGGTGGCTCCGCCCCGCTGGGGCGGCCGCCGTCGCCCCCGTCCTCGGGGCCGCGTCGGCAGCGCCGTCGGGGGAGCGTGGGAAGGACGGCGGGGCAGGGAGGGCGGGGTCAGGCTCCGCGGGCGCCCGGCTTCGGGAAGAGGAAGCCGCTGGGCGGGGGCCTGGGCGGGGGCCGGGGCGGGGAGCCGCTCTGGCTCCGCGCTTGGGGACCGCGGCGCCTCGGAAGGGGCCCGCAGCAGGGAGGGGTCCCGTTGCTCCCTCTCCTTCCAGGCGGGAGCAGGCAGCGAGAGAGGGGAGCCTTCTTCGGGGCGCGGGGCGCTGGAAGGGCCTTCCTCCGGGTCAGCGCCGGCCGCCTTTCGCTAGCAAGCCGTCCGCGGCAGCTCCTGCGGAGCCTGGACCTAGCGGGGCCCCACGGAGCCTCCTCGAGCGGCAGGCCCGGAAAATGGCGGCGGGGAGTGGCAGCCGCAGGCTTGAACCGCGCTTGTGCGGATTTGGCCCCTTGACTTGACCTGGGCTTGACGAGCGTCCCAACGCACCCTCAGCTCCAGCAGCCCCCGAGGGTGGAGCCGTTTTCTGGCCGCCACCGCTCCTGGCAGTGAATCACCCCTGAGCCACCAGGCAGCCACGCCAACCAGACTTTCCTGTTGGACTTCCTGAGACCTGCCAAAGATGTCCTCTCTTGCTCCCAGGGAGTCTTCCTGGGCTGTGCCCCAGAATCCAGAGGTGCATCTAAGGAGAGGGCAGCCCGGACCCATGGCAGCCAAGCAGGAGCCCCAGAGATCTAGCCTCAGGCCTGGCTCCAAGCTCTGTCCACCTTTTTCAGGGCCCGTGGGCAAGCGATGGGGAGGTGGTGATGCCCATGAAGGAGCAGCGTCCTGAGGACTGGAGGAAGCCTCCGCCTCCTCCTCCCACCCCTGGGCAGTCCTGTAAGCCCTTCAGGGGTGGGCAGCATCCTGTCACCTCCGCCGTGGCTGTATGGTCACCTCGGTTTTGATTCTGGGTTCCTGGTTGCATTATTGTGGTCGGGCACTTGCCATGTGGGTAATGTAACCTGAACAAAGGGTTCTGTCACCTTTGCCCGCAGGGCAAGACACTCTGAGTGACTTTGGCTGGGGAGAGCATCGAGTGTCCAGCCAAGAAAAGACCACGGTGCCCCAAAAGCTGGAGAAGTTTCTGCAAGGCTGCAGGTCCGGGTGCCCAAAGCATTGGAGGGAGAGAAACTCTGGGGGACGGAGGTAGCCGCTGGGACCTCACCTGAACGGAAGCAGGCAGCCTGCGTGGTGGACCAGCGGCTTTGCAAGCCCCCGGGGGGAGGGAGGTACCCACCAACCACATCTGGCTATTAGTGGGGGAAGCAGGCACAGAATTTGGGGGGGTGCTGTGACCATCAAAAATGAAGTTAGGAAAGGTGGTGGGTGTGCCCTCTTGCCAAGGATTTTGAAAATCATCAGCCCGCCTCCCCAGCTGACCTTCACCATCTTCTAGCTCCAAAAAGCCGCTTTGCAGAAAGGTCCTGGGCGGGGCTGGGCAGGGCTTTTGCTTCCTGCTGCATAAATAGAAAGAAAGAGAGAAAGAGAAAGCAAGCAAGCCCAGACCGCCTCCCCAGTTGTAAGTGCAGGCAGGCTGCCAAGCCCCCGAATTGTGATCGTGACCGTGAGGGCACTGCAACGGCTGTAACTTCAGCCACAGTCATAAGTCACTTTGCTCAGTGTGTTCGTAATTTCAAACTGTCGCTGAATGAATGGTCATTAAGTGAGGAGTACCTGTACTGACAAAAGCCCCCTCCGGATTTAGCCTTTTGCTCTGACACCAGGCTCCCCTGCGTGGGAAATCTAACCTCAGCCTGAGTGCCGAGGGAGGGAGTCAGATCCGGTTCCGTGGAAGGAGGCGCTGGGGGCACCCTTGCAGAGTCCCACGAGACGTTGCCAGAGGTGGGGGGGCAGGCAGAGCCCTCCAAAGCGGTCAAGGAAAGGAAGGGGGGAACCAAGCCAGAGAAAGACACACAGACGAAGGAGTCCGTAGAAACCGCCCGGAAGGGAGCTAAAGGATCTTTGGGGTATGTTAGCAAAAGAAAGCCAAAGTGAGGAGAAAGTGACGAATCAGCAAGTGACGAATCAGCTGGCGGCGCAAGGCTGCCCTCCTCTAGGAAGGGAAGTGCCGGAGGGAAGGGCTGGCCCCGCTTTCCCAAAGAAAGAGGAAGCTGCAGGGCTTCTGCTCAACCCCGATAAGCGGACTTGTGTCCAGTCCTGGGCAAACAACTCAGTCCCAACCTGGAGCGAAAAGGGAAAGATGGGGAAACCAGGCTGTGTGAGGAGTGCTAAAGGATCTGGGGATGCGCAGCCTACGGGGGGCGGGAGAGACAGGATAGCACGCGGCCTCCCTCACCTGAAGAGGGGGTGGGCTTAATCTTTGTTGCCCCAGAGGGCAGGGCCAGAGCCAGTGGGCTGGAAGTGGGCTGGAAGGGACAGGTGCCAAGAGGAGCGTGCAGGCGGCCAGCCGGGGGGGCGGGCAGGCTGCCCCATGACACGGTCAGCTCTCCTCCAACAGAGGTTGGGTGGCCTCTAGTGGAGCTCGCTGAGAGCAGGGGTCGGACCAGATGGCCTCTGAGATCCCTATGAACCGGGTGACGGCAATGGGCCTTGGCAACGAGACCGAGGAGGAAGAGCCCGTCTCGGCCACTGGATGGTCAGAAACGCAGCTCTCGGCCATGGCCTGGGCCCTGCCCCTCGTCCCGTCTTGACAGTGGTCTCCCTCTCGGCCCCTTCCGCGGGACATGCAGATCCCAAGAGAAGCACAGAGGACCCGTCGGGCATTTTTTTTTAACTGCAAAGAGACAAAAAGGTTTGCCAGGCGAAGCGGCCTCCCCAGGGCAAGGAGAGAGGGGCTTCTGTTCGCTGTTGATGCGCCCAGCTCGCCCGGCCAGTCTCAATGTTCCCCGACTGGGGCGCTGCTTCCTCCCTGCCCGCCTGGCTGTTGGCTGCTGGAGGGGGACCTGCTCTGGGCTGCCAGCTTCTTTTGATTCTGCCTTTTAAGTGGCAAATGGCCTCTGCCTGTCTGTAGAGGGCCAGTGGGCCTGAATGCCCAGCTTCCGGGAGTTCTCCAGCCTTTTCAGATGTCCTTGGCCCAGAAGATTAGTGTCTTCCCAGCTGAAGCTGCAGCCGAGCGTGCTCATGTTTTACGAGACCAAGGAGTTTCCGCCAGTTCTCCGGACTGCTGGCTGGGGTCGGATGCGACCTGCTGGTCTTCCACCTGCCTGCCCCACGTAGTGGCTCCTGTACTGCGTCTTTTCTGCCTTGGTTAGGGGGTCTTTCCATTTGCGTAAGAAGTTTTGGACGGGTTTTGTGGGCTTGTGTGCTCCAGTGAGGCCGAGCGATTGCAGTCATCTGTTGGTTGTCTCAGAGACGCTTCTGAGGTATGGGACCACGGTCTTTTTCCTAGGTTGTCCTGGTTGTGTTGTGGAGGGTGGTTAGTCAGGCACTTTTTGACAACACTGCCTGGATATCCATTGCGTTGGAAGATGTCGTGTGGGCAGTCCGTCCTCTTTTTGGTGCTCTGGGTTCCTGCGGTGGGTTTGTGCTTGTCTGAATAATGTCCTTCCGCAGCTCCTCTTGTGAGCAGTTGGGTTGTCTTTAGTAGGGAGCACTTGGTCGGCGTGAGCTGTTTTCCAACATGCTCGGATCTCTGTTTGCCATTGCTTCCTCTGCTGATCTGGAGGTCCAGGAAGGGTCTTGTTTCCTTCTCCTCCGGCCAGTTGTATTCCTTTAAAGATGTTGTCCCACAGGTCTTCTTTAATTGCTCCCTTTTTATTATGACCAAGGGGTCATCCACATACTGTAGCAGATCGGCATTTTTGGTTGTATGTGTGGAAGCGCTGCTGCTTCTCAATGTCGCATTGCAGTCTCGGCTATGAGTCCTGAGAGTGGTGACCCCGCAGGTGTTCCTCTGATCTGTTGGTGTGACTGTCCATCAAGCTGAAAGCAGCTGGTGAAGCAAAGGTCAGTGAGTTCCATGAGTTTGGGTATTTCAATCTTTGTGTATTCGGTTAGGTTAGGTGCATTTTACATAGATAGTCCTTGGTTAACAACCACTCGTTCAGCGACCATTTGAAGTTATGACAGCACCGAATGAGTGGTACTTATAACTGGTCCTTGAAGTTCTGGCCATCCCAGCTCCTCCGTGGTTGTGTGATTGCCGTCCAGGCGCTTGGCAATCAGCTTGCACTTATGACGGTAGCAGAGTCCCACGGTCATGTGATGGCCATTTGCGACCTTCCGTGTCAGCTTCCCACAAGCAAAGTCAATGAGGAAGCTGGCAGAGGAGGTCACAAGTTGCTCCTGTAAGTCACTTCCACTCCTGCTGCTTTTTCTCCCAAGGAACCCGGCTACCAAGAATGAGATCCTCGGGATCTCGTACTCTGTAGCGCACATGTGTGCCCAGAGCACCCCTTCCCACCTGCACTCTGTAGCCTGGGCATGCTTGTGCCACCCCCCCACCCTTGCCCCACTGTGCTTGCGTCATGCCACAGCAGCCCTTGCTCACCCGTCAGCCTGCTTGCAAACCACCCGGGACATGGGACCCCATTGAGTTTGCTTGTTGGAAGCTGGGGGGATGTGGCAAGGAGGTATTTGCTTAATGACCCGCAATCCTCAATTAACAATGGCAATGGGATTGCCATCACTAAGTGATGCAGTCATGTGACATCATGCATTGGTTAACAATGGAAATTCCAGTTGCTGTGACCTTAAATTAAATCACAATTTCATCCTCTTCCATTCTTAGGGCTTGATTTTCTGGGGACACTTAGTGGTGAATTTTCTCCCCTTTATGGGATGTCCCGATTTTGGGTTGAGTTCTTTGGCTACACTGTAAGTTGGGATCCGATCCCTGGTAATGGTGCGATTGGACAAAGTGGTATGTTGGACTTGTGAATTTTGGGGCACCCACAGAAGCGTGGGAGGGAAGGTCGTCTGTGACTTCTTCTTTCGCCACTCGTCCTTTCTTGGCGAGGTTCTTAAGGGTTCCGGTTTCCATATTGGGTTGATATTATGGGGTTGTAGGCTTCTTTGTTGCCCAGTCGTTCTTCGGCTTTCTGCGTGCCCACGATAACCGTGGTTCGGCTGTTCTCCGCTGGGAGGACAGTGATACGGTAGCTTGGTCGTTCTTCGGAGTTTTGGGGCTGCTCTTTCTTCTGCTTTGAGGTGTTTCTGTCTCTTTTTGGTCTGCGGTGCAATTGTTTGCTTTATGTTTTCTCGAGCCTCTGTGGTTTAATAATAATGCTAATCATAATTTAGTAAATTTATAGGCCGCCTGACTCTCAGCAACTCTGGGCAGTTGAATGCAGCTTCCGAGGCTGCAGAGAATTTGGGCTGGCGTGCATTCTCTGCGCTGTAGTTGAGTCCTTTCAGGAGGATGCTGTGTTCTGGGGTGGACAGCGAGAGGCTGGAGACATTTACCGCCCATTCGGGTTCAGTTACACCTCCGCCTGCCGGGTTTATCTTGAGCAGTTCGTTTCTTCTTTTTTTCGGTTTGTTCCAGAGATGCAGTCTTGACGGTGGTTGTCTGCATCATGACGTATTCTGGGGTCGAGGTTTGCTCCTTGGAGCTGTCAGTGGCGTGCTGGTAGAAATGTTACGTCGTTTAAGGCGAGCGTCCATTTTCATCAGACGTACCGTTTTTGGGCTGATTCGTTGAGCTATTTTCCACCCGGCGGCAGTTCATTGGAGGTGTCTTGTACTGGTGGGCAGGTCATGCTGCTGTGGCCATTCCTCCAGACAGAGCAGTTGTTCCTTGGCGAAGCCTGGCCTGCAAGCAAATCCTCCCACGTGCGCGCCTCCTGCAGCGCATGGCACCCTACCTAGTTCCCATAGAAGAGAGTATCTGTAGCTCAGGGTTGAGTGGTTCTGTAGGACTTAACTCCTTCATCGCTCACTTATTTCATGGCTGATGGCGTTCCCCGCGGTATTTACTTGGCTTGGAGCCTGTCCTGCCATACCCGGCCTCTTGAAATCAGTGGGACTCGAGCCTGTCATCCCGCTGATTTCGGCAGAGCTGCTCTACCTATCAGCTCGTCTGGCAGGAAGCCCCGTTAAGCAGAGCAGGAGGACGTCCGAGTTGGCTGGCGCAAGGCTGCCGAGGGCTGCGAAACCCTCACAGGTAGCAACAGCTCCTGCTCGGAGCGCGTCCTCGTGTGCCGATTCTCCAGGCCTGGGAATTATTGTCCTTGTTCGACCGTCAGGCGAGCTGAGCCTTTCTAAGGGCTTGTGGAAGAGATTTAGCAGTTCACAGCGTTGTTTCTGAACCATTCTGCAGTATTTAGACGTTATTTAGACTTCCTTGGTGCCTATTTTTCCTTCATGCCTTTTCCATCATCAACATATGGGGATAACGGTGCATATTTTTGCAGCGGGCTTTTTCCATCATTAACTCAGAAAAAGGACAGTTCTAGGAAGAGAACTCCTGAGCATTATGAACAGGTCAGCCCAATCCCCGCCTGCGGCCTTTGTGGATCCCAGGCCCGGTTCAGCAAGCCCTCGAGCCTCTCGTGGAAGTATTCTCTCGGCGCGTCCTTTCCTCAGTCGCGCTTTATGTGCCGTTCTTGCTCTTGTGACTTGAAGAGCCCCTTCTCTCCTTCGATTGCTGTACTCACCAATCTGCTCGGGTCCAGAGCAGGCCAGGCCTCCGCGGGTTCAAAGGACCCACAGCGCTCCTTTGCTTGATCTCTTTGAGGAGGACGGTTAAGGGGCGGGGCGTCCGTGGGGAAGCCACCCTGCTCGCAGCGGCTCCAAGCCAGCAGCTTTTGTGGGAGGTCCACCGGTGGCTGTACTGGGTCTTTGAGATAAGGGCGTGCAAGACTCGTGCGCGGGAAGCCCTGCGACTAAACGCACAAGCGAGCAGCGGCCATTTTTACTTCTTCTCAGATGAACACTCGGCCCCCAGAATCACGCGTTTTTGGTGCGGCTCTTAGCAAGCCTTGATACCCCATCCCAGATCATAGATTCTAAGCCCTACATTCCCCAAGTTAATTCCACCCCACCGGGGGACGCTCCGTGCTCCCCCCAGAGCCCCCTTTCCTCTGCCAGGCCTTTGTTCTCCCAGCGGGGGGGGGGCAGCCTCCCGGGTCTCCTGGAAGAGGCCAGGGCGCTCCCGGGGCGGGGGGGGGCTTCACCCACTCAGTCCAGGAGCGTTTCCGCCTGGGCTCCCTCCAAGCCCCCCCCGGTTGCTGGGCGCCTGTTCCGCCCTTCCTTATCAGAGCTCCCCATGAAAGCCAAGGTGTTGTCTTTTTATTGGGAGAACAAGCTCAGTTAAGATATTTACCTGACAAGGAGTATGCGCTGTTTGAATTTATTGCTGTTTACACTTCCGAAGGCTTAAGTGCCTGTAACTATGTAAATCCTGGAACAAGGCTGTCCTTAATTGCTCCTAATAGCTGAGTCTCCCCACCATCACAGGCAGTCCGAGTCTCATTTCCTCTGAGCCTATTGACTTTATGTCAAGACGTGTATTTAAACAAAGCGAACAGAGGGCCATTGTCCTTTCTTCCGGCCTGAGTGTGCTGCAGATTTTCTGAACAAACCCTACAGGATGTCGTTGCTGAAACCTGAAGGCAAAATTGCCAATTTCTGCTGGCACGATTCTGTTTCGCTCACCTGACCCATACCCGTTAACTACCCTGTATTAGGATTACGTTCAGTCACTCTTTTTTCCAGATGTACAAAACCGTCAATAAAACTATAATTCATTAGAAAACACAATGTTAGAAAAACAAACATTTTTATTAAAAGACCAATATTCCCACCGGCGCCCTTTGGTTGCTTCCAAAAGGGACCAGAGACGTTTCAAAAGACAGACGAGAATCAAAATAAAAGCAGAGGGACAAAAAATAACTCTCAGTGCAACAGGTGCCGATTCCGAAGTTTTCAAAGTCGCCTCCTCTTCTGACCTTCCACACCTCCAACAGGGCTTTTTCCTCCAGTGTTTAAAATCCAGGCAAAAAATAATTTAAAACACACAAATATATTATTTCTGTCTCCCAGAAGACTAAAAGTTCCCAGGGCCACGGATGTTCATGAGCCAGCGAGATAAATTCCTGATTGGGGGAAGGAAAAAAAGGGACGGGGTCACAGCCAAAACAGGGAGAGGAGGGGGGGCGCTGCAGAGGATCTCCCCCACCCCCTCCCCTCCCCTCCCGCCAATGAGAAGGGTCTGGGTGTCCTCCTTGACCGCAACAATGAGCCGGCCGGGGGATGCTGCTGCCAAAAAGGCCAGCGCTGTCGTGGCTGAGTTCAGATCGAGGGCAGTCGGCGTGCCCTTCTGCCCTGCTTGGACCCCCCGTGAACAGAACTGCGTGTCCAGTTCTGGGCACCGCATCGAAAAGGACAGCGACAGGCTGGAGCAGGTTCAGAGAAGCGCTACCAAGATGGGGAGGAATCTGGAAGCAGCGAAGGATCTGGGCACGCTTAGCCTGAGGGGGGGAGAATCGGGGGGAGAGACGACCAGCCTTCGAAGCTCTGAAGGGGTGTCCGTGGGAGGGAGAGGGTTCGTTTTGTATGGGCAGGACTAGAACCGCTGGGTTAAGACAGTAGGGAAGGGGGTTCAGGAGGAACCTCCAGGCTGCGTGAGCTATGGGGCGGTGGAGGGCGATGGGTCAGAGATGCCCCAGTGATCCAGCACTGAGCAGAGAGTAGGACGTGGTGACGCCGAGGTCCCTTCAGCTCTGGAGGATGTTATGGATGCTACACCCACTAGTGGTTAAAGCACCCGGCTGGAAACCGGGAGGCCGTGGGCTCTAGTCCCCCTGAGGCGTGAAGCCAACTGGGTGACCGTGGGCCACTCTCTCTCGGCCCTGGGAAGGAGGAAATGGCAAGAGCCACTTCTGGAAAACCTTGCCAAGAAAACTGCAAGGACCTTCCAGGAAGTTGGCAGGAATCAAGGCTGACTCAAAGGTACCAACCTGCCCCCCCCGCCCAAACCTATTTTTATTGCTTTCACTTCTTTTAAATATTTCCTTCTTCCTTTAAAGACAAGAAATCCACCAAGGTTTCTTCTAGTACTGCATACGAACGCTAGTCAGAATTCCAAGCAAAATTAACATTGCTAAGAAATCAGTGAAGCTTCTAAACAGCCTACGGAAATGGGGCTGGGGGGGGCTTCTGAGTGTGCTTCTGCTGTGGAAAAGGTGAATCTTGAGCCTGGCCTGGGATCCTGGGGAAGGGGGTTACAGCCAAACTGGCACAGAGCAAAGCTGTGCCAGGAATGGGGCATGCATGGAGCCCAGGCACCCTGCTGGAGAAGGGGGCTGTGACGGGTGCAAAGACCGCCCAGGATCTGGGCCCGAACGAAGCGAGGGAGGCGGTCTGATGTAGCTGAAGCAACAGAGGGCTGGTGCCATGCTGCCCAAACGCGCTGGAGTGATCCGTGAGGGTGACCCTGGGACCTTCGGGGCAGGGGAGAGAGGAAAGGCGGTTCACCCTCCTGGGGGACGAGGCTACTTGCCAGAGCCCCCAACGGCCGGATCCTGCCCCAGGCTCTCCTCCTGCCACCCCAGCACAGTCCCTCTGTGGCCAGCAACCAGCTTTGCCCTGCCTGCTCCAAACCGCCAGCAGGACGGACCTGCTTCTGCGTGAGGCCCAGGACGCCTGTCTGCCGGGCGGCTGGGCACGCGGGCCGGCCGAGAGAAGCCGGAGGAGGATGCTTGGGCTGAAAGGCCCGTCGGTCGCAGCTCGGCTGCCCTCACCTGTGGCAAACCTCTTCTTCACCAGGGACATCCGGTAGCCGCTGCCCACCAGCTCCACGTCGGCTCCCGAGACGGTGCTCCCCTCGCTTGTGAACTGGGCCGCCACTGGGGAGGGCCTGCTGGGACCGTCCAAGGGCTCCCAGCTGGCCAGGAGGCGGCCAGACCCTGGGGCGGGGGAGAGGAAGAGGAAGGTGAAGCCCTGCCAGAGGACTGAGGAAGGGCGCGCCCTGTCCCCGCCCCCTCCTCACCTCCATGGCCCTGGGTGCTGGGGACGTCCAGGAGCCGCCAGAGTAAGCGTTTCTCCTCCAGGTTCCTGTGGGGAGGGGAGGCAGGGAGGGTGCAGTCACGAGGGGTCTCCCCAGAGAGCCCAAGAGCTGCTGTGCCGCGTGAGAGCAACTCCATCCGTGAGCTGTGCCCCCCCGCCCCAGGTACACGCCGGTTCCGGTCCTCTGGGAACGGACCCAGGCTCTCCTCTGCCCATCCCAATGCTGAGTCTGTCTTTTCAGGTGCCCTGGGTACACGTCTTTGGCCGTTTCTCCGTCAGGGGAGGGGAGAAACAGGGCAGTGAGGCATCGCCCCCCAGCCTTTCCGTTTTGTTCCTGTTTGACACTGGCTTTATAAATGGGCAAGCTGAAGACACAATTAACGTCTCCCTAAAACACCAGTCTGAAGATGAAGGGGCCAAAATACTGCTGAGATCTCAGGGCTTAAAGCAAAATAAAAATGAATAACGAACTAAAATAAAGGTTTGCCCCGCTGCCCAAAAGATGGAGTCACAGCAGAGAGGCAGGGGTTGGGCAAGTGACCGCAGGACAGAGGCAGGTGGTCAGAAGTCCGGCCCCCTCTTCCCCAGGCGTGCAAAGCAGGTGCTGTTCGGGGGAGGCCGGGGCAGGGTGCCCCCAAGGGCCCCCTTTGCAATCCGAATGAGAGGTGAGCAGCTCTGGCCCAGCCTTTGCCCCTGCCCTAGGGCAGACCCCAGAGGGAGAGAGCGGCTTCGGCCATGCCAGTCCTGGAACTTCAGCGTCATGGCGAACGCGACCAGCCCAGCACTTGAGCGTGGCCGGTTGTGGGGCTCCCGTTCCAGGTCTAGCTGAGGGGAAGAGTGCCCCGTTTGCCACCCACGACGCCTGCAGCTCTCCTCCCCCTCCCGCTCCTCCCCCAGTTGCTACGGGCAGAGCCTCTTTGGCACAGGGGCCTGGGGATTAGCTCCGTGCCGGTTTCCTTGGAGTTGCTGGTTTAGTAAATAATCCCCTGGGCCTCTCGAAGCGAAGGCGCTTTGCCGTGTGGCCGCCGGCGGACCTTCCACGTGCGCCGCGTTCGTTGGCCACCTGAAGCTAGCGGGGCCTTTGACGCTCCTTGCTCGAACGGGGGCAGATTATAAGCACGGCCCCTCACCTCGTCCCCCCCGACCGCCCCCCGCTTACCAGCAAGCCTCGGGCTGTGGCTGGACGTTGGCGGCCGCCTCCTCAATGGGGAGCAGGACCTGCACGTTGGTGAGCGCCACGGCCGAGGCCAGGGCCGACGCGTTGTAGCGGTAATCCACGCTCACCCGGGTGGCCTCCGCAGCGCACTCCCAGTTCACAGACAGCTGCAGCGGGGCCCACTCCTGGCCTTGCTTGGAGTACTGAGGGCGGGCAAGAGGGGAGGTGAGGCCCAGGAAGAGGCCCGTGTGTCTCCCGGGGCACGGCTGCCCCCACCGGGGTCTCGGGCAGGCCAAGGCAGGCGGAGGAGCGCTGTTCCCGGAAGCCAACGCGCCCAGCCTCTGGGGGTGTGGGACTGCAGCCCCCCATCTCCAAGGCAGCAGGCGAATGGCTGGGGGTTCTTGGAACCGCAGCCCAAATGACGGGAAGCATCTGCGAGCGCCTTGGGGGGCCCGTGAGGAACAGAGTGATGCCCCACAGGGTACCTGGGGCCACGTGCGACCCCCGCCCTGATGCACCAGCTACAAACTCCCAAAGAATTACCACCAGTGCCACCTTCACAAGAGGACGTTATTCAGCACATGAGCAATCATCACACAGAGTCCATTTCGTTAGCGGAAGATTAACCGTGTTCTGTCTGGGCAGGTGGAAGCTCCTGGCTGACCTTGCCTGAGCTCTGAAGCTAAGCAAGGCCGGACTTGATCAGTCCTTGGATGGGAGACCACCAGGAGACCCCGGGCTGGAGGCAAGACTGGGAAGTTGAGAAACGTCCCAGGAGGAGGAAGTGGCAAAGCCCTTCCAAGCTATTTCCTGAAAAACGCCACTGCGCCCTGCTCAGTCCCGCTTCCACCCATCGTGTAACGTTCAGTCTGGCGCAGGGTCCGCCCTGGCCTCTGTGTGCTTTGGGGAGAGGGCCCAGCATGCTCCTCCGACTGGGGTTCAAGCATCTTCCCGGCTGCTCTGGCCTCCCTCGCAGGGCCAGCTCGGGAAGAACAGAGGGTGGAGAACTGCGCTGGCCCTTGCAGCTTTGGGCTCCAAAGGCTTTGAACGGCCTCTGCCGACCAGCTGCCGGGCCTGCAGTCTTGCCCGCTGGTCTCAGTGCCCCACGCATCCTCACCTGGTATCTGAGCAGGGTCACGTTGTAGTAAGGGGCGGCCCCTGCCTGCTCCGCTTGCTTCTGGAGATGCCCGGTGAGGGCGGCCATGTTGAGCCAGAAGTCTCTGCTGCTCGGGTCGCTCTGGGAGGCATCACTGTGGGGCACCCGGGAGATTGTGGGGGTCAGTCTGGCTGTTCCGGTTCTGACGGCAGCAGCCGGGCCCTCCCCCCATCTCCCCGAGCACCTGATCTCCGCTTCCAGAGCCCTGCTTCCGCTCCCCACACCCCATGCTGCCCTCCCCAGCCCCACTGGCTCCCAGTCCTTCCTCCCTGCAAGCACCTGAAAAGCAGGCTGGCATTGGGCAGAAACTGCTCGATGGGGGCCGTGTGGAGCAGGCGGAAACTCAGGACAGGAGGCGACGGGGCGCTGCTGAAGATGCGGATGATGCCCGCCGGGAAGGACATGGTGAGCTCCCCGGTGACCTTGACGAGGCAGCTGCGGGGACAGGAGTGGCCCCTTGGTTCCCATCCCCTGCTCTGCCACCAGGCGGATCTGGCCCTCCAGGCCTCAAGAGGACAGAGGCCATGCCCAGCACCAAGGCTTCCTTCTGCCCGAGGCTCCGCTTGGCGCAAGCCCCTTTGGCACTCAGCCTTCAGGAAGCCTTAGGCCAATTTGCCTAAGGGCTCACCGGTCCAGCAGGTGGCACTTGGCTGCCCCACAAGCCCAGGAAAGGGGGCATGCAGCCAGTAGCCCAGCACGTGGGGCAAACTCGGCCTCTTGGAGGCGCTCCAGTGGAAGGGCTCCAGAGTCACAGCTGGGGAGCCCAAAGGCCCCCACTAGTGGTGCGGGGCGAGCACCCCCCGCCCCTCTGCCCCCAGTACCTGTCCGGATTCTGGCCCTTGAAGTAAGCGTGGATGTATTCCGTGAAGGCTGTGGCCACAGGCAGGGCGCCCTGGGAGCCCAGGACCACGGGGGAGGGCCCACGGGAGACGCCTGGCACAGAAGGAAGGAGAGCAGGGTGCCTGAGCTCTTTCTGGCAGCCCCCCGATGCCCCTCGCCCCAGCCCAGGCTTCAGCAGCCAGGCCGGCCTCCCTCTCCTGCAACACGGGCAGCTTCCTGCCCAGGCAGCGGGTCCCGCCGCTGAGCCCCCCAGCCGGAGACGACCTACCGAGCCCCGGCTGCGTGGCCGTGAAGAAGGCGCGCTCCGTCAAGGCCGAAGTGCTCTGGGAAGGGGACAAAGCCGACAGCGGGGCAGGGCTGAAGGAGCGGGGCTGAGGACAAAAGGAGGGGTCACCCGGCAGGCACCAGCAGCCCCCCGCCCGTGCCTGTTCCTCTGCAGTGTCCATCCAGCCCCCCAGACCAAGCCAGCAGGGGGCCTCAGGGTCAGGGCTCAGCAGAGAGGTCGAAATGCCCAGCCCCCGGGCCTCTGCTCTAGGGGGCCTTCCAGCCAAGATGATGCCCCCGGGAGCAGGGAGGACAAGGGTGTCTGGGGGTCTCCAGAGACAGCGCAGGAGCAGCCAGGAACGGGCGGGCGGGGAAGAGCTCAGGCAGCCGCAGCCGAGGGAGAAGTTGCATTGCCCACAGAGCTCCCGTGGACGCCCCAAACGTGGCAGCAGATCCTTCTGCTGTTTTATGAAGAAAAAGGGGGCAAGTGCAGGGCACCGTTTCACATCGAAAAAAAGCAAAGCCACTCCGGGCCAGGCCCAGCGAGGCCCTGCGTCGCCAACTGGTGTGCCAAGGGTGCCCTCCGTGGGCCTGGGAGCTGCGTCTTGGCCCAGCAGGGCCACCCCGAAGCCCCCGTCCGCCCAGCAGAGGCCGCAGCACTCACCGTCTCGCCCCCGAGGCCAGTGGTGGAAGCGGCCGAGGGCCTTTTGGAGAAGCTTCGCCGAGCAGGAGCCACTGTGGGGGCCCAACCGTGGGGGGCCGAGGGAGGAAGGGTAGCTGCAGGCCAAAGGAAAGGGGGTGACTGAAAAGGCAAAGCAGGTTCCCCTCAGCCCGGGAGGGCGTCCATCCACTCCCCCTGAATGCCAACTGCCACCAAGCCACCTCCCATGGAAGGGGGTTCCGCCGGCCAATCCTCTCTGCCACTTGGGGGCTCTGTCCTTTTCCTTCCCCAAATGCTGGCATTGCCACCAGACCACGGAGGGGGTGAAAACCCGCTTCCTGCTGCTCCTCTTTGTACAAAGCCTAGATACAGGCGGGGGGGAGACAGCAGCAGCCTTGAGGGGACAGCCCTCCGAGGCAGTCGCCAACCCAGAGTGCACCAGCAACGGTTCCCTTGTGACTCCCCCCCAGGCAGAAGCCGCAGGGCACTGCCCAGAATCTCTGGCAACGCTTTCTTGGCAGCTGCACGCAGGGGGAGGCCAAACGTGGCTCCCCCCACCTCCCGCTTTTGCCTCCCTCTTGCTGGCAGTTGGACAGCCCCCTGGAAGACCGACCGTCCCCAAACTCCGTGCAGCTGCAGGGAGACGCATACCTGGGCCAAACAGCCGCCTCCTTTGCAACCTGTCCCCCACCCCCACCCCAGGATCCCCAGCCCATTTCATTCCCCCTCCACTCACCGTGCTCAGAGGAGCCGTCTGAGGCAGAGGGGCCCCTGCTGTCCAAGTCACGGCCCCGGGGGGCCCACGGGGACGGGCTGGTGGAGTCTCCGCTGCTGAGAGGGGCCGGTGAGGAGGAGGAGGAGGAAGCTGAGTTGGACGAGAGGCAGCTGTCGCGCTCCCCAGCCCGGGGGGGGCCATCCAAGGCCGCTGGGCTCCGGGGCCGGACCACCCAGAGCCGCCGCCCCCCCACCCCGCCCTCTGAGAAGAGGTCAGGGGAGCAGGCGGAGAAGCCTCGGGCCCCTGTGGGGGGCCACGAGGCCCCGGAGACCACCCAGTCTGGCTCTGCCCCGAAGCGGGCATCCTGGGGGGCGGAGGGCTGGGGCAGCCAGGGGCTGGGTCCGTCCTCAGGCAGAAGGGTGCTGCGGCTTCCCCGGAAGATGACAGCACTTTTGGGGGTCCTTTGGCCCGGGGGGCTCTGGGGCGTGGCTGGCCGGGAACTCCACAGGCGGGAATCTGGGGAAGGCCCAGTGGCCAGGTGGGGTGGGGAGTCCAGGCCAGAGTCTTCCACGTTCTCGGGGGAGGAGGAGGAGAAGGGGGAGGGGCTGGAGGCCAGCAGGTAGGCTCGGGAGGCTGTGGGGAGACAGAGAGAGAGCGAGCGCGCAGGAGTGTTAATACGGGATTGGGGCTGTTGTGTCCACCCAGCAACCGAAAGGGCGGCGACGGCTGGGCACAAAAGCCAACGGGGCTGCTGTCCCCGCTGGACAGCTCCCAGGGTTGTGGACGAGAGGGGGTTGGGACAGGGGGTCAACACAGAGCAGACTTGCTATCCACAGATGCTGGTGCCCCCGCCTTGGAGCAGCGAGTGCCGGATTCCCCGAAACAAGGCGGCCCTGAATTGGAGCTCCCTGAGAATCCACCAAAGGTTATAGGCACCCCTCAAACCCACCTCCGCCAATCTGCCCAACCTACAGCCTTCCAGCACCTCTAATGGGGTGGGAGGCAAAGATGATTTCCCTGCAAAGGCGTGTGTGCAACTGGCTCAAATGCACGTGCGCACCCTACCGTGGGGCTAGAGGCTGTGCCCCAAAGGACAAAGCAATCTATCCAGCGGCTGCCAGCGACGGTCCCCCCACCTCCACGCAGCCCACAGCTGCTCCCTCACCCCCTGCCAGTGCAGATGCACTCCCCCAGCAGGGCAATCTGGGTTCCAGGGGCACGAGCCAGAGAGGCTCTGCGGGATGCCCCGAGCTCCGTGATGCCCCCGTGCCCGAATCCAGGCGGGGGCTGCCGCTCTGCTGGCGCACTCGGGCCCAGCCTGCTCCGTGCGAGCTGGGGCTGGAGGCGGGCAAGGTCTGTGGGGAAGCGAAGCGGAGACTCAGAAAAGCAGGAAGAAACACTTCCCACCCCCATCCCCATGGCTGGGCCCAGCTCACCCCTTTCCCCAAAGAGCCTCAGAAACCTGAGAGCAGGTGGGCTCAGTAAACCCACGACTGGCTCACAGGCACCCTGCTCGATCTGCAGCCTGGCGTTCTCAGAGGCCACAGGCAGCCTCACCCGCCCAGGCCCTTCACTTAAGAGGGGACGGTGGCACAGAGTGTGGTGGGCGTGTAGGAGAAGAGGAGGACGGCAGGTGGGCATTTGCAACCATTCCCGGCCAGCAGGGGGGCTGTGGCCAGCGGCCAGGACCACAAGCCCGGTAAGCAGCCCACCTGGGTGAGATTCCTGCCTGCAGCCCAGCTGGAGCGCTCAGGAGCAGCCCGGCTCAAGGGCAGAGCTTGTAGCTGGGCACGCCCTGGCAGTGCCCAATCTCAGGAATGCCAGAACTTCTGAAGGGAGGCAGCGGCTGTTTACCAACTCTAGGACTTTTACCCACGGCAAGGGCCGAGCACTGAAGAAGGCTCGTGGACCCGGCTCCGTCACTCGGTAAAGCCGAGGAGGGCGGAGGGAGCCCAGGCAAGAGCCTGCTGTTGGGGAAGGGGCGTGCGGCAACGAAGCACCCTGTAGAGGTGGGGCGCGTCCAGACCTCGGCAGACAAAGAACCCTCCCGAGCCGGGCCAGAGCCCTCCTCCCCTCGGCTGGCAGAAAGATCCGGGCTCTGACTGCAGGCTGCGGGAGCAGCGCGTGAGCAGACCCCTGCTGCTCTCCCGCCCTGGGGGTCGGCCCATCGCTCGGCAGAGAACCTCCACGGACAGAAGCGGCCTCCTGAAAGGGTGGCGACGGGGCAGGGGCTTCCCCTCTCTTGCACCCTCTGCAGCCCCCCTGCCCTCCTCGCTTGCAAAGCCTTTCCGACGTACCCACAAGGCCGAGGCAAACCCTAATCTCCCCCGTGCAAACACAAAACGCGTGCAGGTGAAGCCTGCTTACGTAAAAGCGGGCCTTCCTGCTGCGAGAAAGGCCTTTTAAAAACGCCCCTTCCCCGAGCCTCAGCACGCCAAGAGAAGGCAGGCGGTCCTGTTACATCCCTCCCGCCCCGCCCCGCCCCGGGAAAGCCAAAAATCCTAGAAGGGGCCAATATGCGCTTCACTGATTACGGAACGGCTTCGTGTGGATCACGCTCAGAAAAATGGGAATCCCAGAACATCTCCTTGTCCTCACGAGAAACTTATCCACGGGCCGGGAAGCCCCAGTCCGGGCAGAACGTGGCGAAACAGGCGGGCGCCGGGCTGGCGAAGGAGGGCGACCAGGCTGCTTCCTCTCCCCGCCTCTACTCAGCCTCTGTGCGGAACATACACCAAGGGAAGCGGGATGGAAGAAGGCGAGCGTGGCCTTAGAGCGGAGGAAGGGACACGACACGGCCCTGAGAGCCCCCACGGAGCCCCGGGAAAAAGGGGACTGAACTTGAACGGAAAGAAGGCCAAGCTAACGCCAGCAGGTAGAACGAGCGGCCTCAGAACCGGCAGCGAAGATACCGAGGCGGTGATGGCGTCCGCCTTTTAGGCTCAGCCATCAACAGACTGGCACTCGGCAGAGCAGCCAGGGAGGCCTCAGAGGAGCGATTCGAGTGCCGAGATGGATCTCTCCCTACAAAGAGGGTCAGCGCAGGCCACGGCGTCCCGTGACCCTCTATGGAAGGGAGGGTGGACTTTGAAGAAGCAGGACGGGGAGAGCACTGACGCCTTTGAACTCTGGTGTCGGAGAAGACACGTTACGCAAAGACCCGGCTCTCTGGAGAAGGCTGTCTCTGTGGTCACTAAGAGTCAACCCTGATCAGCCCTCCCTCGTTCCGTCTGCTACACTCCTGGAATTTCTTTTCTTTATTTTCATGCATCTCATCTTGAGCAGCACCCAAACTGCTCTCTGCTGAAAATGTGACACAGCAGCCCCACCATGACCTATCCGTGTTTGGGGGGGTTGGACAGTTAGGGGCATCCCAGATGTGTTCAGCCAAACGTGCTCAGCATCCTTCTCTTGACTGCAGGTGGCATGTTTCCTCCATGACTTTCACCCCAAAGCCAGGGCGGGGGCTGGAATACTCCCATGCTTTGGGGAAGCTGCAGCTGCTTGACCCAGCCCCCCCACCCTGCAAAGATGGGGCCCACTGCCCACCCCTGAAAGCTCTTTTTGGAAAACCAGGGCTGTTTTCACCTGTGAATCCTTCACTTTCAAAGGCGGATTCCAGCGGGGGCCCAAACAGAGCGCTAGCAGGAAGGACCTCTGGCTGGCTTTTGCTGTCACAGCTGGAAAAGGAGGAGAAAACGGGAGTGGGGGGCAAAGAAAAGCCTCCGTTATCTCTGGGAAGCCTCAGCACACCCCGCCAGAGGTCTTTGTCTGGCTAGCAAAATTTAAGGCAGTTTTCATTTTTTTCTAGCCCTTCCTGGAAAAAAAGGAGACGTGTGTTGGAGCGATGGGTAAAATCTCCAAAAGGGCAAAGTGGGGGCCCCCTGCCTTTCTCTGCCCCTGAGACGTTGATCTGCTTACTTAGCAATGATCCCCCCTTGGCTCCCACCCCTGGGAGCCAGCAAGCGAAGTCAGAACCAAGGTTAAGTCCAGGGACTCTTCACGGGGCTGCTCTACATCTACAAACAGGCCTCTTGTTCAGATCTCCACTGCCCCCCAGTGACAAATCCATAATCCCCAAAGCAAACAAGGAAGCCGACGCAAAGCTGGCCAAATTAAAACCAGCGTCTTGCGCTCCACCCAAGGTGCCAGAGCGGAGTTGTCGGGTATCTGAGACCAGGAGTACCTGCTCATCTGGGGCACCGGGCGGTGGGTCGGAGCACCTCCCGATTTAACGCTTCCTGATTTAACGCCTGCAAAAGGATGGGGAGGAACGGACAGAGCCACCAAAGGTCAGAGGGAGGAGCTGCCCTCCAGGTCCTCCCCCCCCACCCACTCTTGCGGGCCTGACCTCTTTCTCCTGCGCCCGGGGCCGCGCCAGAGTCTGCTTCCGCCACAGGCAAAGGAAAAGTTTTCAAGTGCCCTGAGAGAAAGAGGAGCAGAAGCAAACTGGAGGGCCCCTCTGAGCCTGCGCTGCAGGATCGAGGCCAAACTGCACTGGAGGCCGATGCGCAGGGCGCCGGGTGCAGAGAGCACTGGGAGACAGATCAGCATCCCCCCGTCCACAGAACGAACCCCTCTTTGAAGTCAGGATGTGAATTTGCACTGGGGATGTCGGGAGGGGTCTGGAACCAAGCCAGGCGGCGCCCGCCAAAGCTGCAGAGAACGAAGGCGGTTCTCCAGGGACCAGAATCACGCCCCCCCCCGGCCTGTCTGCAGCGCGTGGCAGCTGGGGCTCACGCGCCTCAATTGGGGGATGCGTTTTCTCAGAAGCCGCAGGAGCCCGAGCCGCGTCCGTCGCACTTAGAGAAAGGCACACGCAGCGTCCCTGCGTGGCTGGCTTGTGGCTGGCCGAAGGGATGCAGCTGCTGCTGGCGCACCACGGCTCAGGCCTTCATCTGTCGTGTGAAACTGGCCAACCCAGTCACCAAATCCTACTTCAGCACACGATGACTCAGCACCAGCACTAAGGGGCCAGAGGGGCTGGCAGAACGCCATCAGGCCTTCCCCACTCCAGGGGCCCCATGGTCCCTGCACACCGGCAGGAGCCCAGAGAGGGAAGGGAAGGTGGAGACTTACTGGACGAATGCCTTTTCATCGTGCCCTGCAGAAGAAAAGGGGAAGAGGGTCAACAGCACAGAGCCACCGCGTGCCCCTCGCCCACACTCATGCCCCTGCGAGGGGTGCTGCCTTGGCAAACAGGGCCAGGGTTTATTTGGGGCCATCCTCCAGAAGCAGGAAGGGGGAAAGGCAAAAAGGAGGGCCCCACCCTCTGGCCACCCTCCAGGGGCCCCACCCTCTTATCCCTGGCAGAAGGCCCTGCCTCCGCCACACCCCTGCCCTGCTCACCCCCACGCAGGGTGGCAGGATGAGGCTGCCCACAGAGGCCTTCAGCTGCTCTGTGGCGGCCGAGGTGGCAGCGCTGCCAGCCCGCTCTGGAGGCTGGACGGGCTTGATCCGGATGTAGAACTTGGGGGGTTCCTCGTCATCATAGTCGGAGTCGCTGGATGAGCAGAAGCGGTTGCCGTGTTCGCGTGGGGCACGAGTCAAGGGCCCGGAGAGGCTGCAGGGAGAGGTCTGGGCCCCGGGGCCCTCTTGCCAAGCCCCAGCAGCAACCCTTACGGGTGGGGAGGCTCTTTCCCCACGGGGCTCTGAGGTTCAGGTTAGTGGCCCCCTCTGAGACAGGCAGGAAATCCGGGTTGCTCCTCTGCCCCCTTGGGCTGTAACCCCCCACCTTCCGAGGGTCTCCCCTCCATCAGTGCTGAGGCTGAGCCCAGCTGCCATCCCATAATGAGCCCTCACTCAGCATCCAGGCCTTCAACTCTCTGCTCCAGGACTGTGGGGAGCTTTTGCCGCCCAGCCCTCTTCCCTCCCCAGGGCTACAGATCCCACCCCTGTCCCCTCCGGCTTGGGGTCCCAAACCCCTTCTCAAAGGATATCGTTCTGACTCATTTCGGGCCGGACGGTAAACCCCTCCTCGTCCACTTCGGGGGGCTGCGGAGAGACAATGGTGGCTGGGGGGGCTGCAGCACAGCCCCGCCCCCCAAATATCCGAGGGAGGGGTCGAATGCAGAACCCAAGCAGCACGAGACAAGGGGGGAGGAAGCCCTCTGGAACGGGGGGCCTGGGCAGCATTGGGACCCCAGCCCACCGAAACCCCACCAGCTCAGTTACGCCGCCTTGGAGGAAGCGTCCTCACCCCCGAATCCGCTTCTGGAGACTCTCTAGGGAAAAGAGAGGGGAGAAAGCGTGAGTGGGGCCTGAGCTGGGCTGGCCGGCCACGACCCCTGAGCCGGGGGGGGGGGGGAAGGCAGCCATACTCACCCTGAGTCCCGCCCACGCTCTTTGCGCCCCAGCCCGGGGATGCGGAAGGCTTTGCTGCGGCTCCGCTTGGGCCCTGTGGGGGCAGGGCTGGGCTTGCTTATGCGGCCAAACAGAGAAGCCCCCCCACGGGAAGAAAGGAAGGCGCCTCTTTCCTAGGTGCGCCCAACAGTTGGGGGGAGAGGGACGGGGCTGCAAGATGCAACGCGCTGCCTGCTTAATTTGGACAAACCGGGGGGGGCATTCCTCAAAGGGACAGGGAGAGGACGGGCGAGGGGCCCTGACCCTGTTGGGGGCCCTGAAGAGCGTGGCTGGTGACGTCAAGTCTGTGAATCCGGGCCAACCTTCGGAAAAGTATCTGGGTCGTATCGCTCTGGCTGGGGAGGGGAGCGAACAGGGGAGGGGGCACCCAGCAGCCCAAGGATCGCGTTGCCAAAATTCAGCGGAAAATGGGCAAATGTTGGGGGCGGTGGAGAAGATGCCTGCCTCTCCCATGCCCACCCCCGGAAGGGAAGGGAAGGGAAGGGGGATGGAAGGCTTTGGCCCTTCCCACGGGTGGGGGGAGATGAAAGGGGTGCTGGAAGACTGCATGTGGTCCGCAGACCCCCATAAGTCCCACTTCCCTTTGCCTCAGAACCATCTCCCCAAACAAGGAGCAGACTGCCCCCCCGCATCCAAAGTAGCGGCATCATGGACTGTTGGGGGCCCCAATTAACCAAGAAATGTGGGTTCAATCTCCCCTGAGCTCCTTGGACCAGTCAGCCTAGCCCTCCTCACAGGGCTGGTGGGGAATAAACCCAGAGGAGGAGGCCTCTGTGCCTGGGACCGGGGAAGGGGGGGCGTCTGAGTGGCCCATCTCCGAATGGGATCGCCTGCGCCGTAGAGTGCCCCCCCGCCCACGCGGTCAACCCAAGCGCCAGCCGGTTCCCCCACTAACTCCCCCCTTCCCAGGAAAATGCAGAAGCCCCCAACCCACCCCCTGCCTGAGTCAGACGTACTTGCCTTCCTGTGAGGACATCGTGCTCAGCTCCTCCAGATCCAGGGGCCCTGGGGGGCAGGCAGAAACAAGCCTGGGGTGAGGCTTGGGCCCCAACCCTGCAAGGCACCCCTCTGCCAGGGGCCTGGGGCAGGGAGCATCCCGCGCTGGTCCGTGGGCTCTGCTCAGCTCAGGCCAGGGCAGCCCCGAGTCAAAATCCCAAGGAATCTGGTCCACCAAGGAAACAGCTCCAGCTCCTTCTTTGTCGCAGATGCTTTAATCTGCATCCCCTCAGCGAGGGGCAGGGTGGGCCTGGGGGGCACGGGGGCCCTCCCACCTCGAGGCTCACAGTCTCCCAGACTTGGAGGACAACCTGGGCCCCAAGCCCAAAGGGCTTTAGTGGAGCCGCCCACCTGCCCGGCTGTCCCTCCACCCCCATCCTCTCTCTCCCTCTCTCTCTCGCAGACCAGCCTCGCCCCCCTGGGACTTCGGGATCCCATTCCCAACCAGCGGGCGCTCAGGCAGTTAGTTTCACAGGTGCCCCGAAGGGCTGGGATGCCAAGGGCTTCTCACCTGGCGGGTCGCGGCCAGTCCCCTTGCTCTCTGCAAAGTTGCGCAGCAGCGTCTCCACCCCGATGTTCTCCATGTTCTGCTTGAATTCCTCCTGCACCTGAACGGGGAGGGAGGCCCGTCCTAAGGCCGCTGGAGGGGCGCAGCCAGGTGCCCCTGCCCCACCAGTGCTGGCTCCTGGGTTGAAAGAGCACTTGGGGGAAAACAGTGGCCCCACCACAGCTTTCACTGCCCCTGCCGTCCTCTCCTTCCGGGAAGCATTGCAGGACACCCCTGAGGAGGGGGTCCCTCTGCCTGGCTCCTGACACCGCTTGGGGGGGACGGGCAAGAAACAGGAGGGGGACCAGCAGGGCTGGGCCAGGGACCCCTCTGCAGGCTGTGGCCTGCAACCCCCACCAGCTGGGGGCGGCTGCAGAGCGCTTGGAGGGCACTGGGTTGCCTCTCCCGGAGCCCCATAGAGCAGCAGGGCTGCCTCGCAGGTCTGCCTCGCAGGTCTGCCCAGAAGCACCCTTCCCCAGAGACCACGGAGCCCCTCGGGGAGCCCAGCCAGGCCTCGGGCTGCCCAGTGGGCTCGCCTCCGCCCCTCACCTGCCCGATCTGGACGTGGGTGTCCTCCACCGAGTGGACGTAGGAGCTGACCAGGGCCTTCATGTGCTGCAGGTGGGACTCCTCGACCTCCTGGAACCGCTGGGAGAGGCCGGGAGAAAAGTGGTGGGTCCGGCGGGAGGGTAGACTCGTCCCGGACTGCTTCAGCACGGACCCCAGGGATGCCGGAAGGAGGGTGGTGCAAACCAGGGCCCCTCGCCCACCACCCCATGCCAGCCTGCTCTGGGGCAGGGACCCACCAGGCTCCTTGGAGCCCCTTGTTCCCCATGCCACAAACTGGCCTTTACACGGAGGGACCGCCTAGAGCTTCACCCAGGCCCCTTGTCCCCGACTGGGTGGGCCCAGCCTCCCCAGTTCACCCCCAACCTACGAGAAGGCACCCAGATCCTGGGGTGGGGCACCTTTTCCTGAACAGACTCGTGAAAGCACCAAGAGCATGCCAGGGGCCCTGGTGTGCCCCCAAGGGAGGTGGCGCGGGTCAGCCGCCTCCGCCAACAGCCCTCCAGACAGCTCCCCCAGGGCTTGGTGTGAATCCGACCACCTGGCATGTTCTGCGCCACCCCTGCCCCGCATCCCATACCACCGCGGAGTCCAGCATCTTCTGCTCAAAGTCGGCACGGGCGGCGTTGTACTTCTCCACGGTGCGCCGCAGAGCATCCACTGCCTTTCGGGACTTCAGTTCCGCCTTGGTGAAGGACACACGGTGGAGGGGTCAGGGCAAGGCCCCACCTTGTGAGTCCACCCCCCAATACGCCCATCCATCCCCCCAGCCAGGGAGCCAAGAGAAGCCAAACCAAGGCCATCGTGGCAATCAACCTGGCAACAGGGGCCCGGGGGAAGCGGCGCTGCAGGGCGCCCCCCCCACTTACCTTGTCCATCTCCTTCTGGCTGGCCCCCTCCCTGCGGAGGCGCTCCAGCTCCTGGCATCGGCTGTGGAAAGCCTCCTTGGCCTTCGGCAGGTGCTGGGCAGCCCCCTGGAGCTGCTGAACGGCCTCCAAGGTCCCGGCCACTTCGTCCTTCGACTAGCAGAGGTGGGGGGGGGGAAGAAGAGCAGAGCATGTGGCCCTTCTTCATGGCAGGCTCGGGAGAGGGGCCCGGACCAGCCCAGCCCCGGCTGGGGACCCCCAGAGAAGATCAGGTTTCCAGAGCCAGAAGCCGGTTCTGTGGCTGGCAAGAGGGCCTGGTGGGAGGGGGCCAGCGGCACGTTTCCTGGGTCAGCCTTAGGGACGGAGAGGCTCGCAGGGGGATAACCCCCCATGGTCCCTGGTCCAGGAGGGACTCAGCCCAGGCGGTCATCTGCCCAGAGGCACCTTTCTGTGAGCTCGCAGCTGCTCCTCCCCGTAGCGGCTGATCTCCTTGATGAGGTCCTGCAGCTTCTTCACCAGCTCAGCGTGGCACAGCGCCAGCTTGTCAGAGGAGATTCGGAAGACCTCCCAGAGGGGGGCAAAGGTCCTGGGGGCACACGGACAGCAGTGAGCCCCTGGCCCAACATCCTCTAGAGGCTCTTCAGCCCCCCCCGGAGCCCACGTGCTCAAACGTCAGGGCCCTAACCCTGAAGGTTCTGCAGGAGGGCAGAGGGGCCAGCGGGGGGGTGTAGAACTGGCAATCATAGCCAAAGAGCCCAGTGCCAGAGGCCATCTAATTACAGACAAGGACACGCAACTGCACGCATGCACGAGGATGGGGCGGCCCGTGCTGCTTTCAAGGAGCAGGTGTGATCGATGCGGAGGAAGGAGCTCGGCTCACGGGACCTGCCGTGATGGCACGATGACCAGCAATACCCACCCGGCCCGTTTCTGGGGTAGGGAGGGCACGAAGGACCCACAGCCAGACGCGGCTCCTGTTCATTCGGCGCCGCCTTGGGAAGCCGTCCTCCTCCTCCCAGTGACCGTTTTGGGCACACCGGAGAGCACGGGTGCTGCAGTGGGGAAGGCGCTGCAGCAGGGAGACCTGGGTTCCAGCCCCGCCCAGCCCCAGAAGCTCATCCCTCCTTCTCAACCCATCCTGCCTCACTGGGCTGTGGGGGGGGGACAGGTGGAGGAAGCACCATGTGTTCCCCCGGAGCACCCTTGCAAAATGAATTCCGCTCCAAGGAGGAGGAAGTCACCCTGAAAAGCAGCTGGACGCAAGAGTGTCCTTGGCCATGAAAGGGGCAGGGGTACAGGGCAGCCCTCCATGCCTGCTCTGCCCACTGGGCCCCCAACCACGCAGAGGGAGCAGGACCCATTTTGTCTCCACGCAATGTTCCCACAAGGCCACCGCTTCTCACCCCAGCTGGGTGCTGTTGCCGGCCATCTTGGACATTTTGACCATGGACTTGGCGTAGGCCTCCTCGACAGCCGCCCTTGCAAGAACAGAGAGAGAAAGTGGTCTGCACAGTGCAGTCACCCCGTCACAGGAGCAGGCTATCTGAGACTTCCAGGGAAGCAATGGCGGATTGAAGACGGCTCTGCGGAGAGCGGAGCCGACAGTCGCGGCGGAAAGAGGAGCTGGTGAACGGATCAGCTCCTTGGAATTCCTCTCTGGAGCAAGAAGGGGCCAGGATCACCCACAAGCGCTCCACGCAGTGGCTCCCCGCGAGGAGACCATAAGACGGCGCTCTCTGGCGGGTGCTACAGCTCTGGGAGCCTGGGAAAGAGATGCCACAGCGCATTTACAAATGAAACCAGTTAATTAAAGGGGCTATACAAATAATAAGAGGAGTGACTTGGATAGCTTTCTAGGCTGGATTTACAAAAGAGGCGTGTTAAACTGGTGAAAGAGTTTCTGAGAGGAAACGAAGAGAAAACGGTAAGTAATCAACTTGTGGGACTTTATTCGTAGGGATTAAAGATCAAGCTTTTTAAAAGTAAACAGAAGGAATAAAAAGTGAGTTTATCTGATCAAGGTTAAAATATGTATGTGGTTTCTCTTAATGGGCTTTTTTTTACTAGGACCGAGTGACGAGGCTTTTAATATTTGTTTGTAGTAACAGATAAGATATGGGAAGAGATGTATTTTTAGACAAGGTGATAAGTTACTGTGTTAAAGGAATATAAAACTAATTTATTTAAGGTTAATATATAATGTTCTAATTTCTGATAGCTCTTAATGGACTTTTGCCGATTAGGACCGAATGATGTAGTTTTATAGCTCGTCTATTGATAAGAGATGAGATATGAGAAGAGATCTTTCACTGAAATATCAGAGACAGCAATAAGTTACTGAAGTTGTTTGTACTTGTCTGGAGGGGGGGAGTCATTTCTTCATATATCTTTTTTCTTTCCTTTTTGTTCTTTTTCTCTGTGCTTTTTCTTTTCTATATTCTCCTTAGTTTGTACTACTCTTTTACCTTTGCGTTCGTAAACGTTAACCAAAATTATGACCGAAAAAAAGAAAAAAAAAGGGAGCAGGCTATCTGAAGGACTGGCCAGTCTTCCAGCCACCCCAGAGCTCCTGCTCCACTGCTCTCGCTGCGAATGGGGATGGGGGCTTCCTTGGAAAAGGGACATCCGTTGCAGACCAGCCTCTCAGGGATCCCCTGCCTGACGCCCCCCACTTTTAGATTTGCTTCTGATGCAAACTGTTTCCTTGCAAGGTAGGCCGGCCGGCCGAGGGAGGGCAGTCGGCCACAAGTCATCTGGAGACCGAGGGCTTGAACCCGCGTCTGTCTGCCCTGCCCAGCTGCCCAACCCCACGGGCGCCGCTAGGCTCCCCCATCTCTGCAGGTCTCTGCTTAAGCGACATTGCAACTCCTTGCTCGAGGTTGGTGGCTGGCTTGGACCGCGCATTGCCAGGCCTGCGCGATCCGTTGCAGGGGCTGAAAAGGTGTGTCAAGATATCAGTCGGGGCAGTTGGGACAATGCTTCTGGCGCCAATGAGGGAAAGTTGCATCAGAACGTTTTCAGTAACCCGCCTGGGAAGGAAGAAGGGAACGAAACATTCCTGCTCCAAACAGCACTTGCAGGAAGGCATAAAATCCTGCTTCGCATGCAGCGTGCAAACATCTCTGCACATGCACATGCTCCACTCAGCTTCCACATACCAAGGGAAAGTTTCGCAATTCTGATTTCAACAGAGAAACCTTCCAGGGCAGCCTTCCCCAAGTTGGTGCCCGCCAGGGGGGTGGAAGGGGCCCAGGCCATGGGCCAGGAGCTCCCAGGAGGCGGTGGAACTGAACAAAGACTGGCCCTTCCCAGCGCTGAGCCACGGGTCTGAGCATTTGCGCTATGGCTCTGGAGAGGTGCCACGCCACGCCACGCCACGCCACGCCACGCCACGCCACGCCGGATGGGGTCAGCAAAGAGCTACAGCTCCCTCTGCTGGGCAAGAGAAGGAACCTAGCACATAGCCAAGCTCTGGCCCTTAGGAGCGGGACAAAGCAAATCAGCTGGGCAGAGTTGGGGGGGCTTCCCAGGCCACGCCAGGTTTGTAGCATATCCCTCTGAGGGCCTCGTGCCCTCAGCCCCACAGACCCCCAGATCCACAAGCCTCTGGGGGGGACCTGGGGCGGCAGTTCCCGCGCCACCTGATCTTGGGCATGGCAGTGGGTCTCACGTGCTGGATCGTGCTCAGAAGGCTGCTCTGCTCTGGGGAAGCCCTGAGGAAGGCAACTGGGCTGCACCCAAAGTCCCCCGAGAGACCCCCGTGCCCGGTGGCTTCCTCCAGGAGCTGGAAGCGAGCTCTGCGGCCTTCCCTGTGTTTCCAGCTGGGAAAAGCTTTTTCCCCTTTCCCACCTCCTGTCGCAGACTCTTGCAAAGGGAAATGTAAAGGGGGAGGGGGACACAAGTTGTGGGCTGCACAGGAACCGTGGCTCCTTTCTGCAACTGGATCCTGCTGGCTTTTTTCCAGAAATAAGCCAAAAAGAGGTAATCAACCCCACCGGGTTGAAAACACCAACTTCCCTTAAAAAAAAGAACTCCCCAAAAGAGGAAAACCTGTGCTAAAACACTGTCCTCCCCACAACCTGCTGTTGCCACCCCATCCTGCTGAGCCCTGCAGCCCCAGGAGGCTGAAAAACACGCGAAGCCGCCCCCTCGTGGCTTGGGGGGGGCTGCAATCTCGCCCCTGGGATCAAGTGCCCCACCAGTTCCCTTCTTCTTCTGGATTTGTCTACTGTGACCCAGTTTGTGATTTCTTTTAGCCATTCTCCTCTAGCTACTCCTTTATTTTGGTTCTGTGAGCTCCCAGAACCAGGCTGCTGCAGGTGGAACAGAGCAGCGGTTGGCAGGCGGTGGCTTCGTTTGGCTTCAAAGGTTCAGCATTTTGACTTAAACCCCCGCCCCCTAAGCCCCCTTAAGGCTGAATTGGAGATTTAACCCCCTCCCTGCAAGGAATACATTTATTTATTTATTTTATTTTATTTTATTTTATTTTATTTTATTTTATTTTATTTTATTTTATTTATTTATTTATTTATTTTTCAAATTTAGGTGCCGCCCATCTCACAAAAAGTTAAAAACACATCCTGAAAGTTTGTCCTCTGCTGCCCCCCAAGGATGCCAGTGGGGGGCAGCAGAGAAGGGAGGCTGAGCAAGGTTCTCTTGAGTAATACGCTCACCCTCGAAAACAGATCGCACAGAAACCCCCCCCCCGCGATCGATCGTGCGGACCTGGGAAGTGCACCTTCTGGGTGGGAGCCACGCAAGCGCCGTGCGCAGCCTCGGCTGCAGAGCACAAGATCTTGCCCGGAAGTTCCCTGGGGACTAGCACCTAGTCCTTGCGGCCTTCACGCCCCCCCCAATCAATTGCAGGGTTCAGGGAAAAGAAACAGCCCAGACTTCTCCCAGCTAGCACCCTCCAGGTCGGATGGACAACAACTCCTGGACTGGCAGCCAGGGCTCTGGGGGACGTAATCCAACGTGCCCAGAGGGCTGCCAGGTGGAAGTGGCGGAGCAAAGCTCCCTGTCCGCAGTGGGGCCGCAGGGGGCAGCCAAAGGGGCAGGGGGGAAGGGGCGCGCATCTGCCGGTACCTCTCCCGCACGAAGTCCGCCAGCTCCTTGGCCGAGATCTGCCCGTGCTTCATGTTGTGATAAAGGACATCGAAGCCCTGGTTCTTCTCTCCCTGTGGGGGGACCGAGACAAGAGTGTGACGGAGCACGCCTGATCGGGAGGGGGAGGGGTCTTCTCAGCCCCTCCCAGTGCCGCCACCCCCAGGCTCCTCCCCACGTTGAGCTCCCCACCCGCTTGCAGACGACTCCTCAGGCCCGGGGTGCAGGAGGCCAAGCCCGATGGCAGGGAACGCCCCAGTGGGTAAAGGCCAGGCTGCTTCTTGACCCAGCTTTGCTGGACTACAGGCCCCCCTTCCCCAGCTGTTAGCCAAGAGGGGAGGCACAGTTCTGGGGTGGGGGCTCTCCCTCCCCACCAAGGTTTTCCAGAGGGAGCCTGAGAGCTGCACTCCAAGTGGGCTCTGCTGCTCTTCGGGGGCTGAAAGGACCCCCCGGGACCATCGCAATATGCACCCTGATGCCCCACTGCATCAGGGATGCCCGGACGGAAAGAGAGGCTGAACGGGGAGGCAGGAGGGGCCGAGTGAGCTGACATCTTGTGGGCATTCAGGTCCCTTGCCCAAGTGAGCTGGGCAGGGAGCTGCTCACCACAGGCGCACGGGGAGGCCTGCCCCCCCTTTGGCCCTCCCTTCCCCCGCCCCAGAGCAAAGGGCTATGCCCAGCAGCTGGCCTGTGGCCTCCCATGCCAGCCAGCGCCAGCCGCCGAGCAAACAAGTGTCACTGCGGTGCCACCCTGAGAGGGAAAAGGGCGGGGAGCCCACCTCGGCACCAGCTGGATGCCCAGGGACGGCCAGGCAGGCACAGCGAGCTCCCCGCCTCCCAGAGAACTTTCAGGGCTGAAGTCTCAAACTGGGCAGTCCACAAAAAATGGTTTCGCCAGCTACAAACGGAGGCCATCCACTGTGACAGAGAGGGGGGAGCAGGTCCTTTCTGCTTGCGCCAGGACCGGAATGAGCTTTCTGGATTCTTGTGGAGTTTCATTTAGGAAGCGGAGAGGAATTCCCAAACTGGAGATAAGCACTGATTAAATTCCCCAAGCCCAGGGAAAATGGGAGCGCCTTTTCGGCTTCCAATACTGAGAAACATGGACATTTCCCCAGGGCAGCCTGGACGCTCTCTGCAACTGGGAGGGCTCAGGTTCTGCCCCCTCCACCACCGAGGGGCACCTGCTGGTTTGCACACCAGAGAATCGCCCCCACCCCAGCCTGGAGCAGGAGGCAGGATAGCTGCACGGAGGTTTTCAGGGCTGGGCACCGCAAGGAAGCGCGTTGCCCCCACAGCCGGTGGCTGTGCAGCCGGCGGTCACCGAAAGCTGGGGGCTCAGCCTGGCACCCTCCGACGCGGGGGGCTCAGGCCCAGGGCCACGGAAGCATGCGAGCGGCAGCCCGCTCGCCAACCACAGTCCACATCCCACTCCGGAGCCGGGCCTCGCCCATCTCTCCCAGGCCTGCTTCCCCCGCTCCTTCGGTCTTCTCTCCCAGGCTCGACCCCTTTGCGGTGGCAAGGACCCCAGGGACGTGCATCAGCATGCCAGTCGGCCCACACTGCTCTGCTCAGTGGCCCTCCGGTGGCGCATTTTCCGTCCGGCCTCCGGATCACCTGAGCTGCCTTCCTCGGACACCCTCCGGTCTATCAGCCCCCTTCCTCAAACGGGGGTCCGACCAGCGCAGAGGTAAAATGCACCCGCCACGCCTGCCTCTGATTTTCCCTCCCCAAATGGAGGACGTGGCGTCTCTCCCTGGAGAAGTCCCTCTTGCCGACCTCTGCCGGTCCTCCTGCCTCTACACCCTTTCTCTGGGTGGTCTCCATGTTTCCTTTTCTAAAAAGACCCAGGCTGGCCACAGCACTTCCTTGCAAATGGTTTTCTGCTCATCAGTGAGAACTAGAAACTTGCTTGAGGGCCCTGCACGAGGCTTGGCAGGAAACAGGATGGGGGAAGAGCTTCTGTGCTGACGCGGCCTTGGGGCTCCGCCACCGCTTTGAAGAGAATGTCTCTCCCAGGAAGTGGTCCCGGTACCCCAGGCAGTGGAGGGTCCCTCCCTGGCTCAGGACCACCCACCGTTGCTCTCCTGTGCCTGGAGGCGGGCTGGTCGGGTTGGACGCCAGCTGCCCGGAGCACACCAGACCGCTCCGCCGTGGCAGCAGGAGGGTTCCCTTTCCCCTCAAGAGCCTGCCTGGAAGGGTCTTTCTGGGCAGTGCTGAGCAGATCCACAAAGAGCGCTCGCAGCGCTGCCAAAGGTCGGGAAAGCAGCACGGCCCGGTCCCCTCCGGCCAGCAACGGCCCGAGCAATCCGGAGTCCGCGCCAGTCGCAACGCTTCAAGCCCGAATTTGCTGAAGCGCAGCAGGACAGCCTCGCCAGGGGCTCTGGCTCCTGCTGGGGCATGTGCCGCTGACTCCCAATTGCCCCCCCCAGCTTGTTTTTCCACCCCTCTTCCTCAGATGGGTCTCTGGCTCGCTGGGTTCAGCTGCACCTGATCCTTGGCACTGCCAGCATGTGGCACCAGCTGTTGCCAGGCCAGATATTTGTCCAATATTCTTTGCTAAAGTAGAAGTGAGGAGAGGGAGGAGAGCAGAGGGCCTGCCCCTTTGCACCCTTAAGCACCAGAGCTAAAGATACAACTTGCTGAAACGGAGAGGTTATCGTGGGAACGGCCCTTCGTTGCAGGCAGGGACCACAGGCGGGGGGATGGCAGAAATGCCACCCAAACCGAGAAAAGATGCTCCTTACCCAGAAGTGCTCTGCGAAGTAAGACATGTTGGGTGCAGGACGAACCGGCCTCCTTTCAGCTCTCGGAAACCTGGGAGAGGAAGCGCTCAGCATCAGGCCGGTGCCTCTCAAAGGAGAAGGCCCAAAAGCACTCTGGGGGCCCCCGGGCTCCCAAGCGAACCAGCTGGGCCGGCTTGGCCAGGGAGACCAGCCCGGCCTGCTCCTGTGGCGCTGGACAGATCACACCGGGGCCTCCCTGCCCTCATCGGCCAGAGGCTGGGCTTTGGGGCGGATGGGGCTGCTTCCTGGATGCTTCCAAGCGGCCCCTGGATGAAGGAAGAGGAGGGGCTGCTGCAGGCAGAGGGTCCAGAAGAAGCTCCTCTGCATCAAGGGGGGAGGGTGCCTGATCTCCCCCCAAACACAACCACAGCTCTGCCCCTTCCCCTTCTCAGCCTGCAGCTTGCACACCCCCTGCTTCCATTCTGGCTCCTCCTGCGGCCTCTTGCGGGCCCCCTGCTCCTAGGCCTGCCTCAGGGCCTCCAGGGGGCCCTCGCCTTCTGGGGGCTTCTGGTGGTCTGCTATCGGCGGCTGGGGTGAAGCATCTGGAGGGTGCGGGGGAGCCTGGCACAGCACCCTGCCCCAAAGCCAGGAGCTCCACGTTCCACTTCCTGCCACAGGAAAGATGGCGGAGGCAGCCCGGCGTCAGGCCCCTGCTCTGCTCCACCCCTTGCACCCCCCGTTCAGCCCGGCATGCCACTGCCTGCCACCGGGGGGCGGGGGGGCTCTGGGGTTGCACGCCAGAGCAAAGCCAGGAAGTAAAGTCTCAGCAGGCGAGGGCAAGAGCGCGCCATATTGGTTCTTTCCATTTCGAAGGGGGGGTGGCACCTTTGAGCCGCCCAGCCGCTTCTCCCCATCCGTGATTTCCATGCTGAGTCGCACAACACCGAGACCCAAGTTGGCAAAGTAACCACAGGGGCGTTCACGTCCTGTGCCCGGCTGGGGCTGGCAGGGTGGCATCCTGGCTCAGCGCCCCCCGCCCTCGAGGGAGAAGGGCTTTTGCTGCTCACCTGCCGGCGGGTCATGCTCTTGCCTCTCGCTGGCAGAAGCGACTGGACAGTCTCCCTGGGGGAGCAAGAGGAAAGCGGGTGAGGGGGGCAGGGAGCAGGTGATCGACATACCACTTCCTGAAAGCAGCCTTCACTTCTCCTCTGGCTTTGCTGTGCCCAGCTAAACGCGGAACTGCTCCCCACCCACGCCAAAAAGGACCCCCACCCCCCACCCCCCAGCTCCTGGGGGGAAGAGGCGGCTTCAGCTCAACCCTGGGAAGACCTGAGTGGTTGCGGGCGACAGAGGGTGGCGCTTCCCCAGCAGAGCTGTGCACGACCTGGGCTCCTCTTGGGGTCATGGCTCACCCTCGAGCAGCAGTGGCACAGTTGCTCCCTTTCCTGCATCAGGAGGGCCTGCGCGTGGGAACGCACGCTTCAGTCGCCTCCTGCTTGGACTGCTGCAGGGGCCGCCCGCCAGGGGCATTTGGAAGCTGCATCCGGTGGGGGCTCAGGTGGCATTCTTCCCGGCGCTCAAAGAGCACCACCGCCCTGTGCGCCGCGGCGGCTGCCAGCAGGCTCCCGGGCGCGATCCAAGGGGCTGGTTCGGGCCCAAAGGCAGTGCACAGAAGAGGGCCGGGGTCCTGCTCGCCCCACCAGACCGACAGGGTGGCACACTTTGGGGCCCTCCCACTGAGCAGCGCCGTCCCGCGGTCCTGCCTTCTCCGTCATGGCACCTGCCCCGTGGAGCAGCATCGCCCCGCAAGGCAATAATCCCCCGGGCATTTGGGCTGCATGCTGGGTGAGCCTTGTTGGTTGGTGGCTGTTTGTTACCGAGCGTAAGGTGGCATGATCTATTTGGGCCTCTGGCTGTAACTTCTTTATTGATTTGTTTGCTCTCTTCTGGTTTTAACTCCTTGTTCGCCACCCAGAATCCCAGCAGTGGGACGGGCAGCCACATAAAATGCTTAAATGAATAAATCAGGGCACCTGCTGGCTCTGCCTCTGACGCCACCAGGGGCAAGGAAGCATTGCGTGGACAGACCTGTCCACTCAGAGCAGACCTCTCACAGGGGCTGCATTTGCACAACGCTGGGACCCGAGTTAGCAAAGCACCCTAGGTGTGTTCATGTCACACGCAACACGCAATGGCAAGAACCGGCCAGCAAGTCCCCCGGCCTCTTTGGTCTGGCCGGGAGGGGTGTGCGTGCCCGCCGGGTTGGCAGCAGAGCCCTCCCTTTCTCGCTGTTCCTCCCACGGCAGGGACTCAGTCTGTGGTTCAATCTGGCCAAATTCAGAGGGACCCCCGGTGCAGTGCAGGGCGGGCCAGGTTGCTTGCTGCCTCCCCCCAAGCCCCAGGAGGCATCTTGGGCCCCGGGGGCCCTGGGGTGCTTCTCATTGCAGGACTGAACAAGGAGCACTTTACGGGTGTCCTGTGTGAGGATGACAAAAAGCCCCTGGGCGGGATGGAAATGCCCACTCCCTATCCAAAGAACCCTGGTATCCGGTCCTCAGCATTCACTCCCCGACTCTGCCCATTCAGGTCATCAACTTCGTTTTTTTATCCCTCTCTCCCTTCCTCCTCCAAGCTGCCCCCCTCAACTGGGCGCTGGGGGGGTGGAGGGCTGGATCAGGCCCCTTCTGAGAAGCTCCTGGTCAGCCCCGCATCTCTCCCTGGAGGCTCGGAAAACCACTCCGAATAACGTGGAGGGCGAACAGAGGGCAGACGGGTTCAAGGGCGGCCTTTCCCACAGCCCTTGCTGATTTATGCTGCGCAGAGAGGCCACGCTCCAGCGTCACGCCCCTTTGCCCGTCGCGGTACGAGGCCAGAAAGAATGAGACGGCTCCCTCGCTTCGCACTGGCAAGGCAGCTCCTCTGCACCAGGGACCTCGCCCGCCACCCATTCCCAAAGGCAAGCACGCTTCCAGCTCCATGCTTGCACCTGAGTTGTAGCGTGCTGGCACTCAGAAACGGAGCTGCAAATTGAATCTGCCCCTTCATTCCCCCCCAGAGGGAGAAGCAAACACTCCCACTGGTTGCATAAGGCAAAGGCCCTGTGGAGCGGGGGGCTCTTGGAAACGCAGCCCCCACCTCACCGAAGACAGTCAGGGTGCCCACGCTGGTCTCTGGGATCTGCCGGTTCCTCCTCCTTTTATGCCCGTTCCCAAAGACTTGCCTTAAACCCAGAGTAGTCCCAGGACACGCAACGCTTGTGGAAAGAACAGCACGACAGTCCCAAAGCCACAACAGAAGGAAGGAAAGCGCAGCCAATCCTGCGAAGGGGATCTGAGGGCCGCCCAGGCCTCCGGGGGCCACTTGGCCTGCAAAGCCCCGAAGGTCCCCGGGAGCCACAGCTGCAGGCCCCCGAGTTGTGCCTGGAAACCTCCTGGGGGCAACACAGCTCTTGCCATGGGGGGGTTACGGGGCCATCACGGGTCATGCCCTCCAGCACACAGGCTGTGGCACTCTGCGCTGGCAACAGCTCCGGAGCAGGCCCACGGACGTGCAGCGTGCCAACCAATGCAGTGAGGATGGGGGCCAGCCTGGGGCATCAGAGTGCCCTGGCGCCACCCCTCCAGGGCAATCTGGCCCAGCGGCAGCACAGCGCAGCCACACTGCCCGTGGCTCAAGCGCCGACTGAAGGGTCCCTCCGGCAGGAGAAGGTTATGGGAAAAGGAGCCCAAACAGGGCAGCTCCTCCTTTCCAGGGGCTCTTCCACCACAGAAGCCCAGCGGCAAGCGGGTCGGGTGAGAAAAAGTCGCAGAGGGTGGCCGGAGGGGCAGGGAAAGCCCAGTGAAGGAACGAAGGCAGAGCAGCAGCAGAAGGAGGGCTGGTCATCAAAGCAGAAGGGAGGAGAGCGCAGCAGCCGTGGAAGCAGCCGAGGGGAGAAAAGGGCACTCAAAGCATCAAAAAGGGCTTTTGGGGAACGGCCAGGCCAGAAGGCAAAGAACCGACACGCAGGCTGCTGAGGGAAGAAGGCAGAGCAGCGACAGAGGGGAGGCAGAAATGCCCGGCCCCCCTTGCCTCTCCCCCTCAACAGACGTGCCCACCCCCCCCAGCAACAGGGAAGAGCAGAATCCCGGGCAGGAGGGCAGCTGGGGGCTGGCAGAAACGGGACCGGGACCGGCTCTTCGCTTGGCACGAGCTGCACCCGAACCTGGGGCCCTGCGCCTAAGTTCTGGGAACTAAGAAGAATGCGGAGGAAGGGGCCCGGGCGGCGGGCGGCTGGACTGGGTGACCCCCGGGACACCTCCCGAGCCTTACTTCCGTGGTGCTAAATTAGAGGCCTGGAGAAGGGCAGGAGGGGGGAGGTGAAAGGCGCTGGGGGCCTTTCGCCTTGAGCAAAGGTGACCAAGGGGGACGTGCCAGCGAAGCCCTCCCTCTCCCTACAAGGGCTTCGCATCAGGCAGGGCAACACCCGGTTTCTCTCCTTCCAGAGGGAAGGACGCAACGTGTGGATTGAAGGGAGGGGGGACCTCAGTGGAACGCTAGGAAAAAGACTCAGGGGTAGCCATGACCCCGAGGGGTCGAGGCCCCCTTCCCAGGAGGGGTTCAAGGGAGGTTGGTGCAGCCTTCGGTCAGGAAAGCTTTAATTTGCTTAAACTTTTATATTATTATTTTACGTTTACTCCCCAGATTTGGTGGGTTTCCTTCTTCAAACAAGCAGGAAAGAGACCCCCAATTGTTGGGGGAAGGTTGGGGGGAGGATCTGGATGTGGCCTTTGGGCCACAGTGCCCACCTCCGCCCTGGGGCAGATGCTGCAGCCAACAGCCACGATGCCCTTCTGGACTGGCTCTGGCTACAGCCTGGCACGCGGCTTCCTCGCTCTGCGCTAGGACTACCAGAGGGTGCTGAGCCTCAGACAACTCTCCCACCAGCAGTGACCTCTGGGGCTTCAGGCCCTGCCACAGGAAACCCCGCGTGCATCAGTGCCAGGAACAAAACAGGTTCTTCTGGAAACCGCCCTTGTTTCCAGGAAGGTCTACCCAAATGGAGGACCTTGGAAAGGAAGAGGTCCCCCACTCTTTTTTAGATTTTTTGTCCCGCCTTTCTTATTTTTATGAATAACTCAAGGCAGCGAACATACCCAACACTCCTTCTTCCTCCTGTTTTCCCCACAACCACAACCCTGCGAGGGGGGTTGGACTGAGAGAGGGACTGGCCCAAAGTCACCCGGCCGGCTTTCGTGCCTAAGGGTCACTCACCGTCTCCTGCTTTCTAGCCTGGTGCCTTCTCCACTAGACCGGACCGGCTCTCAATTTTTGCAATTCCTGAAGGAGCTCCAAGGAGCCCGGGGGCCGGATCAGAAGGAGGGGGGCACGCAGGAGGCCTGGCTGGGCTCACGCCCTGGGCTCTCAGCAACTAGCCTTGGAGGTCAGCTTAGCTGGATGCTGCTGCTAGTCTCCCCCTCACCCCCCTCCAAGTTTTACCAGTGTTTTTTAGTGGGTGGGTTTTGTCCACTGGAGCCTGGCACAAATGTTGGTCCATGCCAGCTATGTGGCCTGGCTCACGGGCAGCAGACTTCCCCTCCTTTCCTACCAGCTCCCTTTCAGCAGGTAACTTCACCTGCCAGCTCAGGAGGAGGCTGTTACAGGCTGAGCGAGGCAGAAGACCCTTCTGGACTGCAGGGCTGCCCTGCCTCAAGGGCAGCTGCTGGGTGCAGCCGGGACCTCCCCTTGCCAGACAGGCAGCAGCCGTGACCAAGCCTCCCTCTCTAAGCAACGGGACGGATCCGGAACTCACTCGAGAGCCGCCGAGGCGCCAGAGGGCAAACGTCTGCAAGCGTGGCCCCAGCGCTCAGCACAGCCCCTCCGAGACTCAGAGCTCGGGAAGCGCAAAGCTCTTCTCCACGCAGCCGGAAACAGCCATGCCGCACCGCAGCAGCCAAGTGGTTCCCCCCCCAAGCAGAAGCAATGGCTGTCCACCCCCCCCGCTGGCGGGCTTGAACAGCCGGCCCTCTCCTCCACTCACGGGGCCAAAGGCGAGCAGGGGTCCCCCATGGAGCCCTGCAGTGGGGCTCAGCTCCCAAAGCGACTCAGGGACGATTCAAAGGGGGGGGCACTGCCCTAGTGCTCCCCACGTTTCAGCTGGGACAGGGGCCTGTTCCCCAGAGGTGGGCCGCCCCAGGGGCCAGGCGAGGAGGGGAAGAAGAAGAGGGAGGCCCCGAGGAGATTTAGCAGGGGGCTTCCCAGGGCAGCTGCTCCCTCCTTCCTGGCCCTCGGAGCAGGCTGCCCCTGCATATGGAGGCTCTAATCACCCCTTCTTCCTAAGATCAGGTGAGAGTCCTTGAGGGGCCAAAGGGCACTTTCTGCCTGACCTGGCCTGCATCTAGTCCCCTCTGGCCTGTTTCCAATACGTGGCACATTACTCACCACTCTTCCATTTCCAGCACAGACAGCCTTCCCTTTTCTAAATTAAAAACAACACTTTTTAATCACTGACCCCCCACTTTTTTACTGAGACAAAGTCGGCGGAGCCTGACCCCCAGGCCTGGCAACCCAGCCCCACAGCATCCGGGGCCCAGGCTGCCAGGGGCTAAACCCCCAACCGCTCAGGGTGCCTGCACCCAAACGCCAACTGCGGTCCCAGGTCCCTCCAGAGGGGGCCGAATGCCCCCCCGGGGGCTCAGAGACACCACCGCGGGCAGAACCACCGCAAGACCAGCCTCAGCGGCTAAAGTCCCCCGCCTTATCTCTCAGCTCTGGCTGTCTGCTGGACCTTCGGCTGGGACGTGGAGCCAGACCTCCCCCCAGCCCCAGAGGGCTGAAGGGGAACATTCCAGGTGGCTGGAAAGGGGCGAACCCTTGCGCAAGACCCCCGCCCCAATTCCTGCAAAGATACCTGCAGGGGAAGGCCTCCCCCGTGGCCGATCCGGACCCAGGCCTCGGAGGGGGCGCCCGATCCGGAGTCTGGCCAGGGAGCAGAACCAGCCTTCCAATGACTGCCAACCCACCCCCTGCAGCCCCCGGCCTACCAGGCTGGCCTTCCCCTCCCTCCCACCCAAGCATATTCTCAGAATTGGGGCCGCGATGTAGCTCCCCACCGCGGGGCTCGTTGGGCAGAAAACGGGCTCCTGGCGAAGGGCTGCCTACGGCCGTCGGCATAAAAGTAGTGCCCCCCCGGGGGCGGCGGCGGCAGCAGCAGCCGCCGCCGCGACACCCCCAGAAACGCTGCCGGAACCACGCCGTGGGAAAGGCGGCACGAGATCTGGGCGCCCCCCCAGCAGCGCAGGCAGCGAAGCGCCTCTGCGCGGATCCAGAGACCCCGCTTCGGAGACAACACCCCCGCTCAGACGAGCCTCCCCAGAACTGACGGCCCCTCCCAGCGCCTCCCGCATGCAGCGCTGCAATACACAGGCGGCCAGCAGCGGCCGCGCGGGGACCCCCCCCCCGCTCTGGGGCCGCAAGGGCCCAAAACCCGCCCGGCAGCGCCGCCCGGGAGGAGGCTCGACGCCGCGACGGGGGGCGCACACTGACCTTCCGCGCTCCTTCGCATCGCGCACCTGCCTCGCCCGCCTCCTCCGCCCAAAGACCCCCCCGCGGAGGAGGGGGAGGGGAGGGGAGGGCGGGGCTTCTGCAGGGCCTCCTAGGTTGCAAAACGGAAAGAAGGCGCGCTCTGGATTGGCTGGCGCGCCCGCCGCGGAGCCCTTGCTCCTCTCCCCCCGCGGGGCTCATTTGCATATTTAAAGCGGCAGGGGCAGCGGCAGCGGCAGCGGCAGCGCCTCCCTCGGCGCCCGGGCGCGGCGCGGCCCCTTCCGAGGACCCGATCTCGGCAGCCGCGGGCGCTGAGCGGGCGCCGCCCTGCGCGATGGGACGGGACGGGACGGGACGGGAGGGGCAGCCTGCCCGCCCCGGGAGACCCCTGCGCCGCCGAGCCCCGGGGTTCCCCGCGGCGCCTCCGCGCTCCGTGGCGCGTCCGGGCGGCGGGCGAGGACGCTGCCCGGAGAGCCCCGCGGCCGGGCGGGCGCGGGGCCGGCGGGCTCCCGGAGCGAGCCGCGGCGCGGGGCAGCCGTGCGACCGGCTCCGACTCCGAGCGCGCCCGCCAATCCGGGCGAAGAGTCGTCCGCGCCCCTCCGGCGAAGGCCCGCCGTGCCCGAGGCGCCCTTCCTGCCCCGCGCTGCCCGCGTCTTCCCGGGACGGGCCCGCCCGCTGCCCGCGCCCAGCCGCGCGGGACCCGCTTCCTCGCGGGGAGGCAGGCGGCTGCCTCGCGGGGCAGCGGCCGGGCGACGAAGCGCGGGAAGCGCCGCTCCCGTTTCTGCGGGGACCGTCACCGCCCGGAGTCCCCAGGGAAGGCTGCCCCGCCCCCGCGGGATGGCGGAGGGGTCTCCCGCTGCCCCCCGGCATCGGTTCACAAAGGGTCTCCGCAGAAAAGCCGCGCTCCCCGAAGCGCCTGCCAGGCCCTCGCCGGGACGGGAGGGCAGCGCGCCGGGAAGCCGGAGGACCGCTGAGGCGCCCCTCGGCCGGGGCCCGTTGCCAAAGCCTGGCCTAGCTGCCCCCGTTCTTACAGGCCATCCGCAGGGCCGGCGCCGTTTGGGACCGGGCTGAAGCGCGTCTCCCCAAATCCTGCTTGGGCCAGCAGCCTGACTGAGATGCAGCCCTTGGGCTTCCTTTCCTGGGGGGTCCTCCAGGTTTTGGTTTATGCACCAGAGATGCTTCGCAAACGGTATCTTTTCCAGGCAGTTGCCATGACAACACTTCTACTCCATCCCTTGATCCTCCCTTTTGTGCAACCAATAGCAACAGAGCCAGCTGATCAAGGGGGGGATGCAGAGGGGAAGACGGCCGCATCTCTTGCAGGAATCTGCCCTCCAGTCAGAGCCTGGGGGAAGAATGCAGTCAGCCCTGAAGGCGGCAGATCCCCTTCCTAAACCACAGCTCTTCCTTTAAAAAACGAAGTCTTCAGCAGGAGCCCCCTTTCTCTGCCCACTGCCCTGACCCAGCCTCCCTGGTGGTTTGTGGATCGGTTCTTAATAGCCTCCCAGCCACCCCGCAGGGCCTGCCAATCCACGCCCCACTCCAAGTGGACCTGAGCGACTCTGGCAGGGGCCACTTTCAGCCCAGCCTCCCCAGAGGGTCCAAGCCATTTTAAAGAGGGCCGTTGGCGCTTCCTGGGTGCAAGAAGAGCAGAGAAGCCCTGCCTGAGCCAGAGCCCTGCTTGGTGTCTGGTGAGGTCCCTCTTGCTGCCTCCCAGGCAGGTTGCAGTCTACCCCAGCCCCTACCCCCCTCCCTCAGCACACGAGGACAGCCCCCTCGAGCCGTGGTGGGCTCGCCATGGCTTCATGGGGGCCCCGGCCGGCCCCGGCCCCTCGCAGTCTCAGGCCTCTGGATGCTCCTGGTGGGCCGCCCTGGCTGACAACACACCCGCTGGATCTCTGAGCAGAGTGCTCCTTTTGGCACGCAGAGGGCAGAGCCTCGGTCTCTGGGTATTCTGAGGGTGGCACATAGCAAAGCTGCACCCCTGTAGGAAAACCCACATCCCTCCAACTCCCCACGGTGATGCATGAGCCACGGTGCGCGGAGGAATTGCAGGAAGAGAGTCCCTTCTTGGATCCCCTCCTGCAGGACTCAAACGCCCACTGCATTCCTGGGCAAGGGCGCCAGATTGCACTTCCGGGACCCCTTCTTCTTTCTGCAGCTGCCAGGCTCGGCCTGAATGCACGTACAGCCAATCCAGAGATGCGAAAAGGAAACACCCAAGCCTGACACCCCCAGCAAGGGCCCACAGCCATTTTACACCAATGGCAACGCTGGCCCAAGTCCAAAGCAGGAGCTCAAGGTGGTGGGGCTGGGCCCCACAGGTGTCCCTCACGGGCAGCCTTCCCTCCCCTCCCCTCCCCTCCTGCCCAGCACGGCTCAGCAGCTTTGAAAGGGGCATCGAGGACGGGGGGAGCGGCGCAACCTCCAACACGGCACGGGAGACGCTGGAGCTACATACTTGTTTAATGGTTTCACAGAGTTCAACACGGGTGTGCATTTGTGTGTGTACACACATAACATGGTGTATCACGGGGTTAACTGTGTAATGGCTACAACAACCACAACTGCTTTTTCCTACAGTTGGGAGAAAGAGACTAGAGAAGGGGTCACCTCAGACCAGAAAGAGGAAGACCCTCAAGTGGTGAGCCAGCCCTCTGCCCCCTTCCCCTTCCCCATCATTTGCTAGGCTTCTATATAAAGGTGGTGAAAACATCCTCCCCTCCCCAAAATACCTTTTCTAAACACATCACGCCAATACAAAAGACAAGGCTGATCCCAGAGACAGGAGCGGGGGGTGGACAAGCAAAGGGCCAGGCGGAGCTCAGGTGGCACACCCAACCTCTTCCATGTGCAACTTTGCTGGGCACCACACAGGAAGCAATCCTATAAATTATAAACCTTTCATATGGTAACAGTTTTGGTGGTTTTTTAGAAAAAAATATAAAACACATTTAAAAAAACATTTTCCTTCCTTAGAAAACGAAAGAGTTAGTGTCACATTGCAAGGGGCTTCCCCCCCAACTTTCCTTCCAACTTTAAAGGGAGGGGGGTTGTTTCCAGAGCTGCAGAAAGGCCCAGCAGGTGCCATCAGCTGGATTTCGGCCTTTGTGGATTAAGCCTCCAGAAAAACTGCCCAACCCTCCAAGGTTTTGAACATAAAGAGGTAGAAGAAATCTGGAGTGTGAGGCTGAAGAGTGGGGCCATCTGTGAACGGGCATGTCTGACCCTCAGCCTCCCCAGGAAAGAGCCAGGTCCAAAGCTGCTTCCTGCACGCTTCAGAAAGACCGGAATCCCCCAAAACGGCATTCACCCGTGATCTGGGTGCCCAGGGAAGACCGCGGGTGGCTTTCGGCCCCACGGCTCTGGTGGAACGCCATCTCCCAGCAAGCAGGGGAGGGAAAGGAGCAGGCCAGGTGGACGAGCGCCCTCGCTTAAAGTTTCGGAGGAACGAGGCACCAGGCGGAGGCAAAATGCCACAGGCGGCTGGATCTCTTCCGGGAAACAAACGAACGGCTACTCCAAGCTGTGACCAACTTAGCCCCAAATCAAGGCGGGAAGGGAGGAGAAACAGAAACCCAAGCCCCCCACTCCGGAGCCTGCGCTGAAAGGCAGCCAAGGAACCACGCCCACCTCCGGCCCATACCGGCCCATACCAGCCCCACAGCCTGTCATCATTTGTGTGGTTTTGCTTTAAGGAGAGCAATGCTGCCGTCTCCCTTGCACGGGATGGCTCGGCAGCATCTCCCAGGGACCCAGGTCGCAGCAGCCGCTGTGGGCGCTGAGGGACGGGAGAAGGACAGGGGCCGCTGGGAGGCCCACGGCAATGCCTCTCACCAGCTGCCTTGCAGGAGAGCATGGCTCTCCCTCCCTTCTTTCCTAGGCTTGGCTGGGGGAGAAGCTGTGGCGGTGAACATGCAAACAAACCAGACGAACAGTGGATGCTATTTCCTGAAGGGACATGAAAAGCGCCTCGGGAACCACCCCTTCCACCCCGAGCCCAGGAGCGCAGAGGGCTCTTCTGGCACGAAACCCAACTCTGGGAGGAGACGCCTCTTCTTTTGCCAGCAGCCAGCGAGCCCGCAGAGAAGAGGAGGACCGTAAGGCCCCCCCAGCCTCAGCTCCCGGTCCAAAGCCCTCCTGGCTCAGAACTCCACTTTGCACGCCGGGAAGGTTTCGTCCTGCATGGCCACGGTGCTATTGCTCCCGAGAACGGTGACGCCCAGCTCCTGCTGCCGCTCCAGGGTCTCTGCGTACCATTCATGCATCACCAGCGAGTCGAAGGTCGGGACGAGGGTCACCTGAGCAGGGAAAAGGGAGAGACGGGGAAAGGGTCACCTTCACCTTCACCTCACTGCTGCTCCCTCGGCCAGCAGCCATCTCGCTTCGAGCAGCCTTCCCCTGGACAGGAGCTACCCTCCACCTCCTCCCTTTAGGAGGCGGCTTTTCTAGACGCAGACGGTAAGGGCCCCCTCACTTTTCGTCCCTGAAAGACCCAGCAGAAAAGGCTTAATGCCACCTCTTAAGATCTCTCCCTGACCTTCAACCGAGCAGAGCCCAACTTCTGTATACAGAAGTTCACTTTAATCCACCACCTTTGTCACAAATGGAGGAACAAAGCTCATTTAGGGCTTAATTTGACTGCAGGTGGCTCGAACGCATTTGAATCGATCCCCTTTCAGCACCGCAGGACCATCAGGCCATCTGCTGGGGCCAGAAAGTTACTTCAGCCCTAAGCCTGGCTCTCACCTAGTCCCCAGAGGTGGAGCATTCTCTGACCGCAGACCGCGTAACTCAGGAGACAAATAAGCTATTGGCCCTCCACCCAGCTGGAGATCCAAGTCTTACGGAGCTGGTGGCCTTCCAAACCCAGTAATAAACAAACATCCATCAGAGCTATGCTCTTGGCATCTGGCGCCCCTCTACTTTGTGTGGGCTCCCTCTCCAGGGCAGGAATTCAACAAGGAGAAGTTCTGTGTTTGGGGAGGAAAATGGCACATGTGGAAGGGACCTGGGTGTCTGGACTGACCACCAGCTTAAACCCAGCCAGCAGTGAGATGAAGCTGCCCAAAAGGCCAGTGTTGTCCTGGGGAGCATTAAGGGAAGTACAGAGTCCAGGCCATGGGCTGCCCTGGCCAGACCCCCTTTGGAGTCCTGTCTTCCATTCCGAGGCCCCAGAACAAAAAGAAGATTGGCAAGTGGGACCGAGTTCCACGGATGGCTATCAGGATGGGGAAGAGTCTGGGAATCCGGCCCTGTGAGGGGAACAAAGCCCCGGGGATATTCAGCCTGCAGAAGAGAAGATGGGGGGGGGCAGGGGAGAAAGGATAGCACCCTTCCCATATCTGAAGGGTTGCCCTACAGGAGAGGGAGTGGATTTGTTTCTGTTGCCCCAGAGGGCAGGACTAGAGCAAGGAGTTAAAAGTACAAGGAAACAGGTTCAGGCTGGACCTCAGGACCCCCTTCTTGGCTGTGTGAACTGGCTGCCATGTGAAGTGGTGAGTTCTCCTTCCCTGGAGGTCTCAGGCAGGCAGGATGGTGATCCTCCAGAGATGATCTAGTGGATCCTGTACTCAGCAGGAATCAAGATCTCCAATATCCCTTCAAACTCTTATGATTTAATTGTCTCCCTCAACCAAGGCAGGTGATTGGGAATGCCAGGGTGCAAAGCAGGGGCTCTGCCAGGGAGCTGTGCCCCTCACACTCAATTGGCAGCAGAATTATCACCTGAAGTCACGTGGCAAAGCCACAAAAGGGAAGCTCCTGCTTGGGCTCTGTGATACCTACCTGGCATAAAGCCAGCCCAAAGTGGGCATCAGCTCTCTGCCCATGTCCTACCTGAGTGTCGTGGGCCCAGTGCTGCTTCCCCGACAGCAGGGCATCCAGGATGCCTCTCATGACGCTCTCCTTGACGTGGTCTTCGCCGCTGATGACATAGCACTGGGAACGGACATACCGGAAGAAGTCCTCATCCACCTTCTGGGCACTCGTGGAGCCAGGAATGTACGCCAGCTCCAGGTACACTGGGGAGCGCAGCAGGCTGGACCGGGCTCCTGGAAGACAAGAGCCAGGACAGGGAGGTGCTGTTCAGCCGGGGAACCAGGAGGGGGCCTGGCCAAGAGCTCAGGAAGCCTTCCAGGGGTGCCCCACCGCCAGAAGATCAGAGGACCAAGGCTCCCTCCACACCCGGCGGCTGCTCGCCAGTTTCAGCCAGAGAGGGAACCTGTGCCTGGCACAGCAGAGCTGCCAGCCAACCTGAGCCACCCTGTCCTCCGGCCCTCTCCAACTTGTTTTTCTCCTAAACAGAGCAATTCCGCATAAGAAAGGAAAACAGGAGACAGCGGCAGCCCTCAAGTGTTTTCTCCCTGCCCTTCAAGCCAGGAAAACTGTAGTGCCAAGACTGAATTATTCCAGCCTGGGGAGGTTGCGGGCCTCTCTCCCCCCAGCCCCCAGGACAGGCTGCTTCAACAGCCCAGCCAGAGCAGAAGCCATCTGCCGCTAGATGGGACCGGCCGACGGATCAGGCTCCTGCAGCTACCTTCTGTCTGCTGCACAAACTGGACTCTGGGCCATCCGCCGTGCCCTTCTGCCCCCCACCCCAACCCCTGGGATCACTGGGACCGGGCTGCCTAGCCTGGGCCATGTGCAGTTGCTCCGAAACGCAGCAGAGACTCTCGCTGCACCACCAGCCTAAAGAAAGGGGGCAAACTGGGTGCCTGAAGTCTCCTGGGAGACAGATCTGGGCTGCTGCTTTTACAATCAGAATCGCGGGCTGCCGAACACCCAAGAGGAAGGACCGTGTCAGGGGCCTTAACAGAGTGGTTCCTCCTTAGGGAAACATCTGATGCCCGCCGCACCTTCCCGCTTTGGTTCTGGCTGCCCAGCTTGCTCCCTGAGCCATTTCAGGCATCTGCCCTCATGAGGACACCCAGCCGAGCAGCACTCTTCTACCGGGGAGGGCCACAGAACAGATGATGGCCTGGAGGGGCTGGACCAGGGGCTGCCATCTGCTAGCCACCCCTGGCCGGTGGGAGAAGCCCTCGCTGGCCCTTGAGGAAGGCCCTGAGGACTGCTCTCCCGATCCTGACTCCAGGGTCTTCCCCCTCAGCAGGTCTCTTCTCCCAGCCTTTCTCACCTGGGGACCGAGCTGAGGTCATGCCCGGCAACAGCAGCGTCGGCATGAACTGGGCTACCAGGAACTAGCCCACGGCAGCACCAGAGTGTGGCTAAGCCACTGGAGAGCACAGCCCGCTGAGGCCCCGTGGTGACTTTGGGCCAGTTGCTCCTTTTTAGCCCAACCCTCCTCGCCCAGCAGTGGTAGGGATAAGCTTATGGGAGAATCCCACGTAAACCGCCTTGAGCGAGGTCTTATTGTGGGAGAACAAGTAACTCCCAGCTACAGCTGAGACAAAAAAGAAAGCACCAAGTCTAGATGACCTTGACGAAGACTGGCCAGACCTGTTATCAAAGTGAGGGGAAAACACAGCTTAAGTCCCAAGCAAGCAGGAAGCGTGCGGAAACACTCAGACACCTCCCTAATTCACACGGGTATAAGAAGGGGAGGAGGCGCACCACAGTCCGACTTGCAAGGTCCTGTTATTAGAGCCCACCTCAATAAAAGTGGTTTTAGTCTTCCCAAAGAGTTGATTCCTGGCCTGGGCTACCTGATGGGGCTGACACCATGTAACTGGCAAGGGGAAGGCTCTCTAAAATTACCTGCCGGAGATGTTCTTCCAGCTCCCAGAAGAGGCCTGATGCTTGCGTTCCGTGGACTGAAGGGCATTCGATTATCCCCACCGGCACGAGATGCTGGCAGGTCGCTTCTGCCAGGGGCTGGCAGGCGGGCTCTCTCCCCCGCGCTAGCTGAAGAAGGCTTTCCCCGGGGACTTGGAGCAGTAGCTTTGGGGGTGTCTGCTTTGGGAGGGGCAGAGCCCCCCCGTGTTGGGGTTCGCTTGGCTTTGGCTACACCTTCCTTCTCTGGGTCCACCATGCAGATCCCTGGCTGGGCAGGGAGAGGGCAAGGGTCTTTCAGGGCAGCTGGGAGTGGATCATGGGCCTGAGCCAGGCTCTCAGGATCATCATCTGAGTCCAGCCCACCATCGGCCGTGAGAGAAGGACACTCTTCCATAGCAGGCGGGATGTCAGAGTCAGAGAGGGTGGGGAGCGATTCGCTGAAGGAAGTCGGCGGAGTCTCATCCACTAGAGGGTATGACCGGCGGCCTCGAGGGCCCTTCCTGTGTGACAAGGGCTTGGCCAGCTCTTGGGAGAAGTCACTGCTGTTGGACATGTCCCGAGGACTGAAGTTGGCTGACGGGGATCTATCAGACTTGGGGTGCTCAAACTCACAAGGGGACACCAGGCAGAGATCCACGTCATGGGGAGAGCCCGATCGGCGGCCAGACCTGGGCAAGACATGTCCGTCCAGTCGCTGAGGGTGGCAGGAGAGGATGGGCAGGGACATTCCGCTTTTTCCCAGTGCAGGCTCAAGATCGGGGGTGAGCCCCCCAGCCTGCATCCTCTCTCCTTCTTCCTGGGGAAACTCACTCACTGGCGGCAAGAGTTGCTCAAAGGAGATAGAGAGCGACTCATCCACCTCAGTGGAATGGGGGGAGCCCACTTCAGCTGGCAGTGAGGGAGTGGTAAGAGTGGGGGACACATCGTGGATGTCATCACGAAAGAGACTCGGGGAGAGGCACCCAGAGTGCTTCTCCTGGGAAGAGCTGGAGTTGTCGTGTGAAGCTCGAGGACCAGGGACAGAGCCATCAGGCCTCCAGGGATTGAGGGTGGCCAATGGCTCCTCCACCATAGCCACATCTTCAATGGGAGACTGGTGGGATGGAGTGTGACCCGCCGTGGCTGGGGACATCATCTCAAGGGTCTTTTCTTCAGAGCTGCCACAAGCTTCCTCTGTATCCGGGCAGTGGTTGAGCCTGGCCTGAATGTCTGTAGGAGTCAGCTCGAAATTGATGCTCTGATCGCTCTTGGGAGTCTTGACCAGTGGGGATGGGGGCCCAATCCATTTCAAAGGAGAGCTAGCTTCCAGATGCCGAAAAGGTTGAGGGCTCTCTGGGCCTGCCTCTGCACCCAAACCATTCTGGATGGGTTCCAACCCACTTCCTTGGCAGTCCAAACTGCCCAGCGGTGAAGGCACCAACTCACTCTCTGTTGTGCTTATGGCTTCATCAGTCACTTCTCCTGCCGTTACTGCTTGTCGGGAGGACCCACGCAGCTTCTCCTGCATATCATTCTCTGATGATGATGGCTTAGATCCATCCAAGAGGCCTCCTTTGGTGCTGCTTGGCAGCTTATTTGAGGCTTCCTTCAGCAACTTGTTCTTTGGTCTGTCCGTGTCCTTTTTCAGAGAAGGAATAGTCTTTTTGAAGCTGCCCATTTTGCTTGGAGGCCTTTTCACCTCTGCACTTGGAGTTCTCCGCAAGTCTCTTATAGGCTGCTTTGATGCCTTGTCCTCTGACTTCGCATCTTTCTTGGTCTCCTCTCTTTTTGTCGGCTCTCTTCTGGGAAGATACACCTTTCCCTCTTTCTTTGCCACGTCCTTCTCTTGAGTAGTATCTTCCTTCACAACCAGCTTCTTCACATCTTTCTTGGCCACTGGCTTCTCCTTCAACTGTTTAGGCCTTGCATCCTGTTTGGTCTTCTCTGTAGAGGGTTCCACCTTAAGCTGGGACCCTTTGGATCTCTCCTCCTCAACACTGCCCTTTGAAGTTTCACTGGGTGCCTTGGGTCGGTCCCTGACATTGGCCAGCTTTGACTCCCTCTTCTCCTTGGAAACAGGCATGCTGGATTCTGTTAGACTTAGCCTAGAACCTGATCTGAGGCTCTCCTGACTCTCCGTCCTCTTCTGCTTGGCTTGAGAGATGGAAAAAGAGTCCATGTCCTTCTGAGTGACTACAGGGTATTTGAGGAACTCCAAATGTTTGACTTTCTCCAGTCCTTCTAAAATCTTGGTCTGGGGTGTGCAGCCTGGGAATAAGACCCGAACAATCTTTTCTGTGGGGCTCACAGGATGCCAAATCAGGAGTGCACAGATGGAAGTCACACACTGTAGGGGCAACTCTAGCCCTTTGGGGTGGCCATTCCCGCACCACTGCTGCATCAAGAATTCTAGTTCCTTGCTGCCTTTCACTGGGTTAAGCACATACATTTCCAGACGCCCAACCCCCATTTTCTGAAAGAGGATGGTGGGCTCTGTCTTAGGACCAACTTCCCTGAAAAGTGGGTTGGGCTTAATGCCCAATTTGTCTAGGTATTGTAGAGTCAAGCTGGTCTCATCACAACTCTTTAAGACTCCAGAATCCCCTTCTATGTCCTTCAGCTTCTCTGATGCATTGAGGAACACTACCCCCAATTCTGGTGAAATGAGGTTCTTCACCCAATCATCAATTTGGGGGCTCTGGGAGGAAGGGTCTTCCTCGATTTCAGCAAGCTTCCGCTGGAGCAGGCTATTCACTCCAGGCAGACTATCAGTCCCAACATGGGTCACCAAGATGGAGTCAATACGATCTAGGTGGCGCACCAGTTTCCAGAAGGATGACCTAGGGTTGGACCCTCCGTTCACCAAAATGTTGAAGCCATTGACTGCAAAGAAAGCAGAGTCACCTCGCCCCCCAGGGAAGATATAGCAGCAAGGCTTGGAAAGTTTCAGGAAGCCAACTGTGCTTGGTGGCTCCAGGAGGTCAAAAGGAGACAGGGGGTCCAGGGACTCTGAAAGGTACTCAATGAACTCCTGTAAACCCTCCATTTCCGGCAACAAACAACCAGGATTGAAGTACAGATCAATGAAATCCAAGAGGTTGTGCTGGCTCCGTCTGGAATCCTTCCATTCCCCAAAGTCTGGGCAAATTACAGTCAAGCTGGTTTTGGCAGAGGGGTCAGCAGAGCTGAGTAACTCCCCAACCTGGAAGAAGAGGAGTCAGAAGAGAAGGGAACATCATAGTTAAAACCCAAACATATACAGTACCTACCTCTGTACAGCGTCTAATTCCTGGGGTGCCCCTTTTTCATACAGTGCATGAAGGGGGAAACCAAAGGTTGTATTTAGAGCTGTAAGGGCAGATGGAACCTTGTTATTTTCCCCCCTTTACCCCTACATTCATTTTGTGGTGCGTTTCCACTGAATCATAGATCTCTGTACTGTTCTCGTCCCCTCCCTCTCTGGGTTATTGGTTCCACTACCCAGCAGCTCCTCCTCTTAGGAAGCCCTTTCCATAACCTAAATCCATTATTCCATATCCTACCCCCTGAGCAACAGAGAGGAGGTCATCACCTTCTGTTATGGAACGTCTGTCCTTCCTCCCACACCACCCCCATTTTCTCTTCCCAAGGCTCAACATATCCCGTCTGCCTTCATGGGACTTCATTCCAACCTCCCAGATCTTCCCTGTTGCCCGTTTCTAAACGTTTTCCAGTTTGTCCAAAACTTCCTTAAAATGTGGGACTTCACAATACTTGGTTGACTAATTCAGTTGGAAGCATCACTTCCCCCAATTATTCGAAAGCTATATAGTGCTGACACAGCCTAATATTGTGTGTGTGTCTTTCCAGCTGCCTCGCACCAGAAGCTGAAAGTGAGTCTGCAACCGACTACAATTCCACGATCTTTTCACAAGTACTATCACCATGCCAGGGATCTATCCCCCATGCTATACTTGTGAATCTGATTTCTGTTTTCTAAATGAAGAACTGAGCATTTGTTTCTGCTACTGTTTATTCTGTTATTTTAAGCCCTACTTTAGTCTTCTGGGGGATTAGCTGCCCCACATGCTTTTGTGCCAGCTGCACATTTGAAAAGCTCTGGTTTGACAGTGTCATCCAAGAGATAAATGTTGAAATACTGAGCAGCAGAGGAGCCCATCACCAGGCTAGCCTCCTGGGTGCCACATGCCTCCCGTTAGCCTCCCGTTCCGGAACTGTTCGGTAGCCCAGGCGACCCCCCCAGCATTCCTGGGCCAATCAGCTCCACTGTTCCGGTGCCCAGGGGAGGGCAGGAGCCACACCTCTTTATCAGCAAAGATCTGGATGAAGTCCCGCAAGGAGAAGGAGCCCATCTGCAGCACGAGTTCACCCGTTTCCTCTATGCAGGGCCCAGCAAAGATCAGCAGCTTGTGCCGCGAAGGGTCAGTGATCAGGTTACGGAGCTAGAGAGGGCAGAGAGAGAAAGGAAAAATTGGGGGAGTAAGGAAAAGGCAAATGGAGAATCCGTCCAGCCTCAGCTTGGTAACGCGCCTGAACCAGAGCATCCCGTTTCGTCTTGGCAGCCGGTCAACAAAAACAGGCCAGAGACAGAGGACAGAGAGCCTAGTAGTATTCTGTTTCTATAATTTAATTTACTGGTCCAAATCTGTACACAGTCGTGGCTTGTACCGATCAGTGGCTCTAAGGCATTGGGAGGGGGTGCCTCAATCCAAACGTTCCACTGGCAATGCTGGAGGAGGGCACCAGCCTTGCAGGTGGGTTGGGCTGCAACGCTCTTCACACCCAGAGGGGCCAGGCTGAGAGGCTGGGCCAGCTCTGCCCAGCCTTCTAGTCCCAGTTCTACCACGTGCCTGCAACAGAGAAAAAGAGCTGCTTCTGTTCAAGACCAGTACATGGGAAAATGGCCCCATGGAAGAGTGACACCCCAAGAGCAACTTCTGGGGAGCTTTTCTGCTTCCGCTTTGGCGGCCAAAGAGCTGCCCTGAATCGCTCGGACCTTGTTTCATGCCCCACCCCTCCAGCTCAAGTCCTAATGAACTCTGCTCCCAGATGGCAATTCTGGATTCTGTGGCCCTCAGATCTGAGATTTCTGCACTGCTGGGCTCCCATGCTCACCTCATCACAGATGGATTTGTCTGAAGGGTTCAGCAAAACTAATGTCTCCAGAACATCACCACGGTGGTGGAGGGCACGCTGACCTGCAGAGGACAGAAGGCAGAAGAAAAGGGGGGAAGACATGAGACAGAACTGCTCAGGAGAGAGTAGTCTACAGCACAAATGCCTCCCATCTGAAAAGCAAGCATTTCAGCACCCACAAGACAAATTTATTCTTGTTCAATGAGCTGTCCTAACAGGGAGAAACTTGAGCAGCAGACTGGGAGGAACCCAAGAAAGCTTTAGAAAAGATCAAGGCATGGAGCGTCTCCCAAGCTCCAAAGAGCTGGGCTTGTTTAGCAGGGACAAAATGTTTTGAGTCTGCAGGAAAATGGAAAAGGGTTGGATGGGAAACTGCGAAGCGGCTGGAAGAGAGCTATTCTGCACTTTGGCTTTTTTTGAGCAGGTCACCCAGCATCGAACTTCCAGCAGCAGCCAGTCTGACATGTTCTGGAAGCCCACTAACAAAAGACAACCAAAGTTCTGTTCAGTTTTATCCTTTCCGATAGTGCCTTAAAGCCAGCAGCCCCCCAGTGCAGCCACAGAATCATCAGAGATTTCAGGAGCTGGGGTGCCCCTGGACCCCAATCACAGCATCTTCCAGCCAGAAGAGAACCGTCACCCAATACAACCGAGTCAGCAGTGCTTGGAGCTGGCACGGGGAATACCAGCCATGGGTGAGCCCTTTTCTGCAGCAGAAGGGACACAAGAGAATCAGTCCAGTGTGAGGCACAGAGAGCAGACAAATGGAAACTCACAGGCACACGCGCTCACTCTCTCTCTCTCTCTCTCAAGCAAGCAAGCAACCAGGCCAGCCTCAAACGTAACAGCAGAGAGTTAGGGCTACGAAGCGATCCAAAAGTCATGAATAGGAGAGGCAGCAAATTAGAAGGGAACCTCCTCCTTCAGATACAGTCCACTTCAGAAGGCCAAGAGGCACGGCAAAGAGGTTCTACCCCACGTTCTGGGACCAGACGCCACTTCCTTCCAACCTAGAGCTAAGAAGATGGATCACCCGAGCTCATCCACAGCCTTCACCGTACACTTTTGCTTCTTCTATCTCCAAGGCTTGGGGGGCAGGAAGGGGGTGGCCCTGCCGATGGCCAAATGGTATATAAAGGTGCACTCCCCCCCACCTCTCTAAGACAGGATTAGCTCTGAGATAAACTAGAACTGTTATTTCCAAAGCCTCTGAAATTATCCTGCGAAACCCCCATCGAGGAGCCACCAGAGAGTACAGGGAGTCCTCGCTTACTGACTGCCTCATGCAGTGACTGTTTGAAGTTACAACACTGCTAAAAAATAACTTTACAACCAATCCTCGCATTTTCAACTGTTGCAGTGTCCTGAAGTCACACGATTGCCATTCACATGCTTCACACCAGCTTGCGACAAGCAGAGTTAATACAGAAAAATACAGACTTACTTACAAAATTGTACATTGTGGTCACGTGATTTTCCAGTTAGCAATCAAGTTGCTAGTCCCAATTGTGGCCACTAAGCGAGGACTTCTTGTAATTAACTGTCTCGGGGGAGACTGATTCTAGATCCCTGACCCTAAAGTAGACCAACACTGTCAAACCTGGAGATTGAAATTAATTTTGGAGACCTCTGAGAGCAAGCTAAACACAGCAAAGAATTCAGGGGTGGGTGAGGAAAACTTCCCCACACAGGGCACATCCCTGTTCCAAGGTCACTACTGCAAATTCACCAATACAAAGCACTGAACTCACTTCTCAGATGTACGGATGATTTGTTGAAAGGACCCCGCAACCCAGAGGGGCCTGTCAGCTGGGCCAAGACAGTGGCCACTCCCTGCTGACTGATGGAGTGATGAGGATGGGCTCCAGGATCAACTCAACTTGTCCCCACTATGCACGCCGGCCCCCCAGAAGGGAAGGAAAGCTAAGCCTGACCCTCCTTTCCACCAAGACCCCCAGAACTGGCCAAGGCCCACAGCTGCCAGAGAGAAAGCGGCTCTTCCCATTCCAGCCTCAGGTGGGACCAGAGTTTCTCCCAGTCTTGTATCTGGTCAAATGGTTCTGAGTGCAGGCCGAGAGCATGACCACTTTGCATCTGCTGCGTCTTGGCACTTCAGCCTAGAGAGGAATGGAACTCTGCTTCTGGCCCTTTGGACTCTCGCCCCCCAGATAAAGCCCAAAGTGGAAGGGTGTGCAAAACATTTCGCATTAGTCTCTGAAGCAGCTGGTTCAAGTTCGGGGCATACCATTTTAATACTTTTATAAGTCTGTTGAGCTCAAAACAACCATTTCAATATTGAGTTCAAAACCCTTCTGGAATCATCAAGGTAGCCTGTTTCAAACCCAAATTGGAAGTTTAATTTTAACTGTTTTGCTCATCACAACATATGGTCTCTTGCTGATGCCTCAGAGGGTATTACTAGCAAAGAAGGTTGGAAAACAGAGTTTGTTTAATTAGAAGGACATGCTAAAAGTTTATAAACTGTCTAACATATAAAGGAAGAAAAATAAGTATTATTCCCTTTCTTGAATTCAAGCCTATCCAGTGAAATTGATCAGTAAGTGACTCAGAACAAAGTACTTTGGCTAATCCATAATTCATTAATGGAATGTACCATCAGGATGGGGAGAGAAGCAACAGGCCACGATAGCTAAATAGGTCTTCCTCATTCAGATGCAGCTTTTCTCTGAATCCCATGGCTTCTAAACCAGGGAAGTGTCGGACTTCTCATACAGCAAACTGGACTGGATTGGATTAAGCAGACATAATCCAAAAGACCAAGTGTGGTAAGTAATATTTATTAGAAAGAAGATTGAGGATGCAACACAAGAATTCCAGCAAGTAAACTACTTTCAAATGGGAAACTTTTATATATATTTATATATGCAATTTAAGGCAGCAAAATTCTAGTTCAATCATTTGTGCTTTTTCAGTATAAATGGGAAGAGGCTTATCAGTTTTGTGACGGTGGGTTTTTTTGGAAACAGCTACTAGGACTACTAAACAGTAAGAGGTCGCTATCATGCCCAGCTCATAGACTTCCTCCTCCTCCCCCTCTCCTTCATGTGAAGGAGGACATGGATAGGCTGAAGCATCTCCGGAAGACAGCAACTGACACTATGAGGACTGAAGACCAAGTCCCAATAATTATTATTCAAAGAGGCAGACAAAGCAAGTCTGGGGAAGAAGAGAGAAGTTTAATAGAAGACAGGAAAATAGTCTTCAAATTTCTAAGGCTATAATCTAGAACAATGTTTCCTAACCTTGGTAACTTTAAGATGCCAGCTAGGGGATTCTGGGAGTTGACGTCCACACATCTTAAAGTTGCCAAGGTTGAGAAATGCTGATCTAGAAGATAGAGCAGATTAAACAAAAACTTCATATAAGCATTAGAGCAAGCCTCCTAAGGGTAAGCACTGTCCAGCAGCAGAAAGGCTGGTCTTGAGCAATGGGAGAAAGTACTTAAATGGAAGGTGGACAGCCATCTGTGGGGATTATAGTCACATCCTGTAGCGCAGATTCTGCACCAAGCAGGGAGCTGGCCGATTCCCAAGATTGCTGCCATTTCCGTTCCTTTCAGCAGCATGGGAACAGTGCTCTGGCCCCAGGTGCCTGGGAGGAAGGAACCTCCGTTTTGCCAACCTACAGCCTTATCAATGTGGCTGCTCCACTGGAGATGCAGGGCTGGCTGGCTGCTGGGTGAGGAGAATGTGGCCAAGGCGAAGCAGATGGAGAGCAGCCGAAGGGCACGTTCATCCACGGGCCGCCTGTCCGAAGGAGAAGGGATCAGAGGACAAGCACGACCCAGCATCTGCTCCTTTCTGCTGATCAGGTGCCCCAAAGGAACAAGTCCTAATGGAGAGACAAGTAGGCCTGCTGCAGAAAAGCCAAAGGCTTTCCTCAGAAAATGCGCATACATAAACCAAGCCAGCTGCTATAGAAAGGACTCGTACATACTTTCAGAGTATGAAATTTCACCTTATCTGAAGTGACGAGAGGGACATCCTAGGGCAGTACCTGAACTAGGGGGAGTGGGGATCGAGCAATGAAGCTAAAAACTAACTTGATGAACCAGAACAAAACAGCCCCAAACCCATAAAAAGTATCTGCGTGGAATGTGAGCTGGAAACATCGTCCAAGATACAGCTGCACAGCATCCCTCCAGAATGCTGCTTTTCCTTTGCACCGAGCTGCTTTGGAAAACCACCAGATCAGTTGTCCTCAGGAGGAATGGAACATTTTCTTCTGCACCTGCCTCCCTTCTTCCTCTCGACAGCCACCTTGAGAGGTAGGTTGGACTGAGGCTGGCCCACAGTAATTCAGGGCTCCATGGCTGAGAGGGACTAGATAATTTGCTGCAAGACTCTCCTTAAGAAAGAAAGGAAGAGAACAAAAAACAGCACCAAGGAGAGGCAGCAAAAGGAACCATCCAAGGGTGTTTTAAAAGATTTCACACTCACAGACACACACACACCCTATGTTCCCACCAGAGATATGAAAACACCAGATACTTCCGGGTGAGAAATGGCGAACTAGCACTTCTCTGATCAGGTGGAGGTGACAACTGAGGCAAAAACCGAAGGAGCAGTCAGTAGACCGGTGTGATGGAAGGCACGAGTGGGGAGGATCCTGGAATGGAGCTTCAAGGCTACAGGGAAGGGGGAGAGACACCCCAAGGAAAGCCTCTCCTCAGCCCCCAGCCGGACTGTGTGGCAGTCAAGAGGAAGAGACCGGCCTCTCCCTAAGGGCACGATGGTTATAGCTGCTGTCGCTGGGGGATGAGAGTTAGTCCGGAGAGATTCTGTCTATTACGCGCAAGCTAACAAAGAAGCCGAGCTGATTTCGGGACTGTCTCATGGTGATTCTTGGGCTGACCCTGACAACCGCTCCCACGGAGCCTCTCTGGATAAGGAGGGTGGGAGACTGCCCACTTGTGTGCCAAACGGCAGCTCCTCGCAGGGAGGCCACAAGATGGTGGTTTCCTGCATGTCTGAGCACCAGGAGACGAAAGGAGCCATCATGCTCTCAGTCGCAGCAGAGCCTTTTAAAGGACACTGAGTTCGCTAACCACACTTTCTAATCACTTTTGGAAATTACCTATTTAACTATATTAAGGATATTAGAGATCTCCAAAACAACAAGTTTGAAAAGCCACCTGGTAAGTTTACCTTTGTTCCTGAACAAAAGAAAAATTAACTATAAGCTTAAGAACTAAGAAATAGAAACAAACGGCAAAAAGCTAAATAAGAATTTAATTTAAGAAAGATATAAAAGGGGCCAGAAAAATTTGGAACCTTAGAACTTTTGCTGAAAGATTTGGGGAGAAAATAAATTAATAAATAATACCTTCATGGGAATACCATTTTGCCTGGTCTATCAAACTAACAGAGATTTGAGCCTTTATGATTTTAGAAATTAAACCCTAGAGGGGACTAAAAACTCCAGGCAGGAAAAGAAAAAACTCTGCTTCTTGTTTTTGAATTGAGAGTAAGCACTGGGTTGTACAAAATGACAGATAATGCTGTGAATTTTGAGTCACTTCAAGATACTTTTGAAGAATGGGGACAGAGACTGGTAGCTACAATGGCAGAAATAATGTTTACTTATATGAATGTATTATTTACAAAAGAAAGGGAAGTTGTCAAAGCAAATGTTTGGAAAGACCTACAGGATGAAGAGGTGAAACACACTTATGCAGATTTACTAGAAAACAAAGAAATTGTGGATTACAAGATAGAGATGGCAGTTAAAATAGAAATACAAATGACAAGCCAAGATAATGACCTGGATAACAACTTCTTGGTGGATTTACAAAAGAGGGTTGCTAAAGCACTGAAGCAACTTCAGAGATGGGAGAAAGGAAGGAAGGAAGATCAAAGCCTAGGACGGCATTTGAATGGATCAAAGACTGAGGCTGACAGAAGCAAAAGCAAGGAATTTAAAGCTGATTTCCTTGACTGAGGTTAAAACAAGATATAATTGATAAAGTTCTGGAATCCCTTTAGACTTTTTGCTGACAAATGGACTGAAATGTTAATGATTTATGGGTTTGCAAATGGATAAGGATGGGCTATGGGAAGAAAAGATATATGCATGCAATATTAAGTTTGCCTGTACTTGCTGTGATGAAGACAGGAAGTCACTTCTTGAATTCTCTTTTATCTGTTTCTCTTTTCTTTCTTTCCTTGCACTTTCTTTTCTTTTTCTTTTTCTTTTTTCTTTTCATTTTCTCTTCTCTTCTGAATTAGGTTTGTATTATCTTTTATTATTTTTAAAACTTTCAATAAAATTATTATTAAAAAAGAGCGATGGAAACATAAACAGAGGCACCAAATAAAGGTCAGTCAATCAAGTATCATTTGCAACACTCCAGAGGAACAGCTACAGCACATCATCTTCTACCTGTGCCGGCACCGGACCGACACCAAGTGCGACAGCTGGTTTGGACACACCCAAACTCTAAAACACACATTTTCCGCAGCACATGACTGAGAGGGGCATGGTGGCGATGCACAGGCAGAAAGGGCAAGGCCCCAAACATAGTCTCAATGAAGGCTTTCAAGCCCTGCCCCTTAGCTTCTTTGTACCAGTGCCCCCGGTCACAGCCCCGAAGGGCTGGAGAAGCTCTCCAAAGGGCCTCTGCCAGGCTCCCCAGAGGCTTCTTGGCAGGATGCCCCTAGGAGCAGCTTCTCCGCCACCTCCTTACCTTTCACGATATCAGAAAAAGTCGCAGAGTGGCGGGAGACGAAGAGCTTGAGTTGCTGGTCAAGGTTGCAGGCAGTAAGGTCGATATCCCAAGAACGGATCCCTACAAGAGAGATGTCACACAGACACGTAAGCAGCCCTTTGCGGCACGAAATGCCAGAGAATCAGCGTTCCCCACAGGAAGCACCAAGCCTTTGGCCTGGGGGCAAAAGGGGCATCTGTGGAAATGGCTGCAGCACCAAGGCAGGCAGCAACCAACTGGGCACATCCGACTGTAGCTGCGCTCTCCTCCCCTGCAAATTCACACTGAAATTATGAAGGAAACCAATGGCTTGGTGGCTCTGGTGTTTTTTAAACCATGCTTGGCAAATGGCTTAGCTCCCATCTCCCAGTCACTCTATATGAATTCTAATGAAATCACGTTAACTGAAGGGGCCAGAGGAAGACCAAAGATAGAGGCAGGATTCTGTCCCTTCGTGATGTTGACCACCGCGTCAGACCAAAGAACTGGCTGGCTGTTTCTGGGCCGTGACAAAGTTCATCTCCTTCCCCCTTGATGCTTTTCTGCTCTGCTTTCTACACAGAAAAGACAATATAGATGCACTTGCTCTGCTGCAGAACTAGAGCTGGCTGCTTTCATCCAGGCCCAGATTTCCTGCCCCTGCCCCACCTGCAGTGTGACCCAAGTCCATACAGAACATTGCAAATTGTGCCAGCTATGGCCAAGAAGGCAGTTCTTACACACAGGCCCCCGGCTCTTGATGTCCATTGGCTGCAGCCATGCTTCACTGCTCAAGAACCCTGAGCTTGACTGCTCAAGAACCCCAAGCCCAGCCAGCCCTTCAGGGCCTCGCTGTTAAGAGCCACAGCAGAAAGGAAGCAGCCTGTCCAGCACCCCTCAGCTGCCCCACGTCTCCACCCCAGCATGCTCAATATGCTCAAGGAGTGCTGACATCAAGAAAGGAAGCCATACAGATTTGGGGAATGGGGAATTAAGATCTTGCATTCACAGCACCACTATATACAGGTAGTCCCCAGTTTAAGAACGGGTTCTGTTCCCAAGGTCTATCCTTAAGTTGAATTTGTATGTAAGCTGGAACAGAATTATTTTATAATATTGTATAAGTAGTATTGTGTAATTAACTCTAACCATTGTATTAACTCGAATCATTATGTATTTAACTCAAATTTTACTACAATAGACTCCGTTCTTAATTATGGGTTGTCTGTAACATGGGCGTTCTTAACCCGGGGACTACCTGTATCAACTCTGACATTCTGGTTAATTGACCATTTAGATATTGGTATATAAAAAGAAACCCATATTTTATGCATGGAACAAATTTTCTGGAGGCCCAGGAGCTAGACTGGAAAAATCTACATTATTTACATTTATTGTATTTAATACTTGTATTTTATATTTGTATTATTTATGTTTTTATTGATTTTAAATTGTTCTGTTGTGAACCCCCCAAAGTCCCTCCTTGTGGAGGAGTTGGGCGGTGATATAAATTTGACATATAAATAAATAAAATTATAGATATTCAAATAGGCACATGGTGTAGCTATTTTGTTTAATAACAATTCCAAAATTATTGTGGAACATGGGCATTGTGACAACAATGAAGAGTATTTTATTATTTTGCTTGTAAAGATAGCTAATATCACTACTGCTTTGATTAACTTTTATGGTTCTGGGATCCTTGTTTGTTTTCTGCTTGATTGTTTGTCTCCTTGGTAATTCCTTGGTAGTGCCAGACAGGCAGAAGACTAGCAGAGCACATCCATGAACAACTAGCAGTCAGATGGCATGATGAAAAGTCCTTAATCTTACAACACATGGACAGGCTCAACCACAGTTTCACCTGGGAAACTGTCAGCATCCTAGACCAAGCTAAATTCAAAAATGCAAATCAGCCATCAGAACACAACCCCTCCAGCAAACACCCAGATAAGCAGGGATTAGCAGCAGACAAATGATCAAGCAGAAAACAATACCCCAACCAAGGAACCACCAAGGAGAAAACCACACCCCACCAATATGGGCAGGGCAAGCCACTGTATATAAACAGGGAGCAAACCCCACACTCACCAGCCCTGACGATGCCGCCTAGTCGGGTCATGAAGCGCCTGCGAGCAAACCACCCGGCTCAGAGAGCACCGAGGACTCCGTGGTCCAGCCCTGAGCTGCAGAGAGTCTCTTCTATTTTTATGGCTCTACTAAGAATACTCCTGAAATTCTTCATAAACATTTTTCTAGATATATTCTGTAATTTATCAATTGTTAATTGCTGCTGACAATTTCAGTATTATTTTAGATTCTCAAATGGCCAGAAAACCTTTAAAAAATCTACTACCTGTTTGCAAAATTGGAAGTTGCTAGAAGCAGATAAGGAAATCAACCCTGATTGCTCATTGGAAGGATCAATACTGAAGCTCAAGCTCAGATACTTTGGCCACCCAATGCGAAGAGAGGACTCTTTGGAGAAGACCCGGATGCTGGGAAAGATGGAAAGCCAAAGGAGAAGGGGACGGCCGAGGACGAGATGGCTAGATGGCATCACTGCAGCAATGAGCAGGAAACTGAGCCAACTCAGGGAGGCAGTGAAGGACAGGAAGGTCTGGCGCGATGCGGTTCATGGGGTCACGAAGAGTCAGACACGACTTAACGACCGAACAACAACAAGCAGATATTTTGGAACAAAGTTACTAGACAGTTGGCATTTGTTACACCTAAACAAAGAGATTGTTTGTGCAAAACTGAAATTAAAAACTAAAAACCAGCTAATCCCAAATGGTACCTGAAAAAGAGATCTCTCTTTTGTGGAATATAGAAAGGAAATTTGTCTTTAAAATAAATAAATAAACAGAGGTTCTACCAATAAATTAATATTTTGGGATGCTTTTACGGCATTTATTCATGGAGCCACAATTGTGTTCACTTCTGCAAAAAAAAAAAAAAAACAGCTGTAGAGAATTCAGTCTTATACAGTTGGAAAAGATGGCTAAAAGACCCAGTTTTATCTTATGCCATAAATCCTACAGATGAATTCTATACTGTAAAGTAGTTGTGGCAACCAAGTTTAAACTGATTGATCACATTCAAAATATTAATTAGAAGTATTGGGAATCAAGAGATAAAGCTGGAAAATTATTGGCTCATCAGCTGAATTAGCAAAACAATACATTTTATTTCTGGAATTCAGGCCAGTGATGATCAGTTTCATACTGAGACAGAATCTACTAATTGTCAGGTTGTTTTTTTTTAATCTGTCCATTCACTTCTGTGAATTGGAGACATTCTCAATATTTCTTGAAAAATACTGAAGCAGAAAAGAACATAAAAATGGCACAACCACTGACATTACAAAAAGTCATAGAGACAAACCAATTCATGGTCCTAATGACTTCCTAACTGAATGATATAGGACTTTTATATATTTATTGGCACCTATATTATTAGAGGTTAAAATGATTCATTTGCTCTTAATACATTCTGTTCTTTTTCTATAAGGCCTATGTTATAGTAATCTTAAAGCCAGAGATCTGCAAATGATAGACCACCATTGCTACTTAATGTTTATGTTAAAATATTAGCTGCTATATTAGCCAAGAGATTACAGAATGTGATACCATCCATAATTCACCAATCTCAGGCATCTGACAATATTCTTTGGTGATAGATATTCTGAACAAAGCAGCAGGTATGTAAGAATTAGCTGTTTTATTCTGTTAGATGCTGAAAAGGCTTTTGACGTGCCTCAGATTCATACAGTCAGGTCCAGAAATATTGGGACATCGACACAATTCTAACATCTTTGGCTCTATACACCACCACAATGGATTTGGAATGAAACAAACACAATGTGCATTAACTGCAGACTGTCAGCTTTAATTTGAGGGTATGTACATCCAACTCAGGTGAACAGTGTAGGAATTACAACAGTTTGCATATGTGCCTCCCACTTGTTAAGGGACCAAAAGTAATGGGACAGAATAATAACCATACATCAAACTTTCCCTTTTTAATACTTGGTTGCAAATCCGTTGCAGTCAATCACAGCCTGAAGTCTGGAACGCATAGACATCACCAGACGCTGGGTTTCATCCCTGGTGATGCTCTGCCAGGCCTCTACTGCAACTGTCTTCAGTTCCTGCTTGTTCTTGGGGCATTTTCCCTTCAGTGTTGTCTTCAGCAAGTGAAATGCATGCTCAATGGGATTCAGGTCAGGTGATTGACTTGGCCATTGCATAACATTCCACTTCTGTCCCTTCAAAAACTCTTTGGTTGCTTTTGCAGTATGCTTTGGCCAGTGAAGCGCCGTCCAATGAGTTCTGCAGCATTTGGCTGAATGTGAGCAGATAATATTGCCCGAAACACTGCAGAATTCATCCTGCTGCTTTTGTCAGCAGTCACATCATCAATAAATACAAGAGAACCAGTTCCATTGGCAGCCATACATGCCCACGACATGACACTACCACCACCATGCTTCACTGATGAGGTGGTATGCTTAGGATCATGAGCAGTTCCTTTCCTTCTCCATACTCTTCTCTTCCCATCACTCTGGTACAAGTTGATCTTGGTCTCATCTATCCATAGGATGTTGTTCCAGAACTGTGAAGGCTTTTTTAGATGTCGTTTGGCAAACTCTAATCTGGCCTTCCTGTTTTTGAGGCTCACCAATGGTTTACATCTTGTGGTGAACCCTCTGTATTCACTCTGGTGAAGTCTTCTTTTGATTGTTGACTTTGACACACATACACCTACCTCCTGGAGAGTGTTCTTGATCTGGCCAATTGTTGTGAAGGGTGTTTTCTTCACCAGGGAAAAGATTCTTCGGTCATCCACCACAGTTGTTTTCTGTTGTCTCCCGGGTCTTTTGGTGTTACTGAGCTCACCGGTGCATTCCTTCTTTTTGAGAATGTTCCAAACAGTTGTTTTGGCCACGCCTAATGTTCTTGCTATCTCTCTGATGGGTTTATTTTGTTTCTTCAGACTAATGATGGCTTGCTTCACTGATAGTGACAGCTCTTTGGATCTCATCTTGAGAGTTGACAGCAACAGATTCCAAATGCAAATAGCACACTTGAAATGAACTCTGGGCCTTTTATCTGCACATTGTAATTGGGGTACTGAGGGAATATCACACACCTGGCCATGGAACAGCTGAGAAGCCAATTGTCCCATTACCTTTGGTCCCTTAACAAGTGGGAGGCACATATGCAAACTGTTATAATTCCTACACCGTTCACCTGAGTTGGATGTACATACCCTCAAATTAAAGCTGACAGTCTGCAGTTAAGGCACATTGTGTTTGTTTCATTCCAAATCCATTGTGGTGGTGTATAGAGCCAAAGATGTTAGAATTGTGTCGATGTCCCAATATTTCTGGACCTGACTGTATATTTTAAGAAGATCGGGGTTTCTGCAATCTTTTGCACCTTGGTACAATTATAATTTGGTATCTTTACTCTGTGGTTAGACTTAGTAAAAATGGACTTGTTTCTGAACCTACTGAGCTATACTGTGGCACCTGTCAGGGACGCCCATCTCCTCTCATTTTTAGCTTAGTTCTTGAACATCCAGGATATTTTTCTTACACAAGATATTAAAGGTATTGTAGCAGTGGATCCTGAATATAAACTGTTTCTATATGTTGATGATGTGGCTTTTTTAGATAACTATTTAGTGTCACAAACAATGCTTATTAAGCTATGCTGGTTATATTATCAATTGGGGAAAAAAATCTAATCTGCTCCCCTTGGTATCCACAGACTACAGTATGTAAAAAACCCTAACCCATAAAATACTTGTGTTTGTACTTTTCTCAAAATATGTCACAATATATTGAACTGAATATATCTAAATGTATAGATATGATCACTGTAGATATAAATCAGTGGTTAAAACATCCAGAATCTCTGGGGCAAGATTATTAATACAATCAAAATGAATATTACATCTAGACTAATATATATTTTAAGAGGAATCCCACTGTTAATTCCTAACAAATGTTTTTACAAAGATAAATTACTAAGAAATGTTTTACTGCAGGCTAAGACCCCTCAATTTTGGGGGACTAAACTAAGGTGGCCTTAAGATAATGGGTGACTTTAGTTTTCCAGATTTTTAACTTCACCAAACATCTTTACTTCTGTGGATTCAATCAGAAAATAAATGTGTAACCCCTTGAAATCCTGGCAACTTCTGGGGTCAAGCCACAGTAAACCTGAACTCTCTTTTTGAAAGCTTTGAAAGTTGCTAGACACATTTGGCCATGATAGGTACCTATTTAAATTTTGACCCAGAATCCCATGAGAAACTGATCCTGAGCAATAATCCAAATTTGACAAGAAAGGGAAAGATGCTTTACTAGAAAGCCTCAGCCAAACAAGGGACAAATATCTTACTCCAGTTGATGAACAATGGTCGCTTTAAGGATTTTGCCATATTATGTTCTGACCACATTTACTGATAGCTTCCGCTTGGCAGCACGTACAGTTGAAACTGCAAAACAATACAGTCCAGGTACCTTGGTAGCTTTGGAGACACCTGGAATTCTAGCATCCTAAGAGATGTTACATTTGAAGAGATACCAATAATTCAATTTTCTACGGATATCAGACTTTTGGTGTGTGTTGGCATCATAAGAAGCCTGAAGGTTTTTTAACTCATATGATTTGGACTTGTCCAGCCTTAGCTCCCATTTGGTTTCACATTAGAGCACATTAATACAGTCTTCAGAAAAAATATAGCATTTAAAGATGTAGAAGTAATGAATGTGAAATGTTATGAAGGGCTTTGCCTAGAACTTGACAAATGGAATAATTTTATATAAATTATTCTCTTGATGATAAGGAATGGATATAAGATATGTTGGTTATCAATATTGCTTTATATCCTAAAAATGAGCAAAGCAATGGGATTCTATTTAGTCCAGATTGAATGGTAAATTTAAGGACTGGATTAATCTTATAATGATACTAGATGGCTATATTTTTTTTCTTTTTTAATTATTTTACTTACTATATTAGTTTCTTCTTCATCTCTTATGTTTTGTTTAACTACAGTAATGTATGCAAAAATCTTTGCTGTATATTCACTGATGGATCTTTATCAATTAAAAAATTCAAAACTAAAAAAAAAGGATATTTGCAATTCTTTTAAACAATCATAGTCAATGGCTATCATGATTACTTCAAATCTAGCACTACCTGGAAGACCAAAGTCAGCAAAAGCAATTCATTCATTCATTCATTCATTCATTCATTCATTCAAGAAGGCAATGTGAGGCAGCCACTCTAAATCCCCCAGGACGGGACTTCAAAAGACTAGTCTCCAGAATTAATAGCCTTCACAACTCCAGCACACAGGATCAAAATGTCACAAGGAAACATCTTGAAGAACCCACCACCAGTTGCAGCCTAGCTGGCCACAGCCTCTGAAGTGCCACCATACAGGCTCTTCAGGAGACCAAGGCACTCTTTGGGTTTCTCCTCTGTCCTACCGACTTCACCAGAGTCATATCTGGGCAGATTTGGACATTGGCTCTGGAATGAAGTCCAAGAAATCAGAGTTGAGGTCACACGTTGAACTGACTGCTGTATGAGCTTGCAGAAAGCAATACTCACTTGACTGGTAACAAGTAAGCAGCTACCAAGGTGATCAAACCATCTATACAGTGTTCAGTATTGCTCGCAATGAAAAGCAAAGGATTTCTAAAACAAGCAAATATCTCACACTACTGCTCAGCAAAGGGGCTTCTGTCAGCTCCTGTATGGTGCCGATGCTGCAGAATGCATTTTCCATGCCCCATTATTACACACATTTTGTTTAAAAAGCTTGGAGGGGGGAGTGATGCTGACTGCGGCCTTCCGATTGCTGCAACTACATACAATTTTGCTGTGGCTGCCACTTTAATCAGCCTGACTGGGCTTTTACTGAACTTTATGAAGCTTTTGCCTCCTGAAGGGAGGAAGTGCAGAAGTCAAATTCCAAATACTAACTGGGTTCTCAACTCTGTTCTCAGACCAGTATAAAAAGCCCTGGTGACAGGAAAGTCAGACTCCCTCTGTAAAGAAAAGGAACCCATTTCTGACAGTTGCTTCCTGTTTGGAGTCAGGACAGAGGAAGCAGAGCAAAAAAGGGAACTAACTCAGCCAAGGGAGAAAGCTGAGGCACAACCGTTGGACTGGTCAAACGCAGCATCTTGTCTTAATTTTTTATTCATTTATCTATGTGAAGCATTTATAACTTGCAGGTAGGTCAGAAAATCTCTCGGTGTAGCTTTCAGATCAATAAAGAAAGTATCTGCTCTCATAATGTAAGAAGAACAGCAAGAAAAAAGGAAATCCAGATTCTACTGTTATATCTAGTTGGCAAAGCTGATTAGATACATAAATTAGCAGTGGGGAGTTCTACATCCTTTTAAAGCTGTTTCAAATTCAAAACGAGTTGTTCCAACCCTACCGTTCCACTTCCAGTTTGGAACAGTTCTGGCGAGGTCAGAAGGGGCGTTTGGAATTCAGTGTTTTGCATACCGCTGCTTCCATGCACGCCGAAGAAATACTTCTCACTAGCCATAGCAGAAAGTCTTTATTAAAAGGCTAAATATACTTTTATGACATGCCCAGTCTCTCCGCTCTGTGTGATCTCCTGAAGCTCAAGCCAATGCAGAAAGGGCACAAAACATCACCGAAGCTGGAAGAAAGGCCCTGGGGAGCATCCACCCAATTCTGGAGCCATTGCAACGTCTCTGGTAACAGGAAAGACACCAACACCAAGAACATGGGATCTTTTTCAACCTCTGGGAAGTCTATGCAATTTGATAGCACAACCTGGAATTTGTGGCTGGTCTACACTGGGAGAACCAAGTTGCACAGCATCAAAAGCAACGTTGAAGGCAAAGCACTACATATTAAACACACACACACACACTCAGGATCATCCAGCTTCCACTAGCTTGAGAAAGCTTAGAGGGAAAACATGAACAGTGTGTGGTCTGATCGGGGGGGGGGGGGAGGGAGGAGGAGGAGGATTAATATGACTCCTGCAGAACACATGACCTGATTCTGCACTGCAGTCTTGTGGATGGAAACATTGATGGGGCTGCCCAAACTGTCCACCCGAACAGCACAGAAGCCCAAATGTTAAGCCGCATCACTCCGGTGGAATAGGAAGGGACCAAACCTATCTAAAAGCCTGACCGGAAACGCTGAACACTTTGATGAGAACCACTGGCTTCCGGCCTCCTGCTTCTTCAGACCCACCTCACAGACGCGGGAGCATCCTAAAGCACCCCTTGACACCGATCCTGGCCACCACGTCATCCCCCTCCCCTCCCAGGACGGCCCCTTGAAGCAGCTACCTGCCCAAGGGCCTAATGGTTCATGTCCTAGCCCCAAGGCTCGGGGTGGTCAAGCAAAGACAAATAGCTTCTCCTCTCTCAGGCACATCTAAATCCAGTTTTTATTTTTTATCTATTTATTTAATTTACACACCATCATTTTTTCTGGCAAATACCCAAGACAGCTAGCCAATTCTTTTAAAAAAGCAGAATATAAAAATTAAGAAGCACGGTTTAAAACCAACACTAAAACAGATACTAAATTCAAAAGAGATGCATCTTTATAGGTTTTCTACAGCCTGAAAGACTGGGACCCAGCAGAAGGAGTCCATTCCTTAGCACGAGAGCAGTGCACAAGAGGGGCTTCTCCCGAAAGAGGTATTTCACAGCAGGAAGGTTGGTAACAGAAGATGCAGTCCCTGAAAGAGCAACACTCTAAAGAAACTCCAGCTTTGAAGAGCAATACCAACAACTTGAATTGCACCAAGTAAGTAACTGGCAACCAGTGCAGATCTCCCAGGACAGGTATCACATGATCTCTGAACCTTGCATCAGTCAGCACCCTAAAGGCTACTTGTTACTCCTTTCAAGGTTAGCCCCACATCCATGTTGGAAATGGGCTATTAAGACGGGATGTAACCAAGGCTTGTGTAACTCTTGCCAAATCCAACCAACTCAGGATGAGTTGCAGCTGAAGCACTGGAAGTAATTGTGCAAAGGTGCTCCCGACCCCAGCCATTGCCTGCACATCCAGTGACAGCCGAAGATCAGGGAATATTCTTGGACTGCGAATCTGCCCTTCCTTCAGGGGTAGGTGGAACCAGCATCATCAGATACCAACCAACAGCATGCCTGTCTTGTCTGGATTTAATTTCAGCTTGTTATTAAATTTAAAAGCAATGCTCGTTATCACATTTCAAAGCAATATTCACGCTACCAATGTCTTCCTTGGAGGAAAACGGCCTTGGAGAAAACAGACCTGGATGCTACCAGCACTGACAGCATCCCACTTCCAAAGTCTGAATGACCTTCCCTAGTGGCCTTATGTAGAAACTGGCAGCAAGGAGGACAAGCTTAACTCTGGACTCTGCACGTCAAGCACCACTCCACCAAGCGTGATCTTTGGGACAAAAGTGGAAGAGACGGGATGGAACCATCATAATGCAGCACCCTCAAGGCCAAATCCAAAAAATAGTCAAGCTGTACAGGAGAAATAGCAGTCTTTATATCCAGCTGCCACCTTGGTCAACCACCAAGTGACCAAAGCAACTTCTGGACTATATCCAGCCAGAAGCCCAAATGAATGGACCCCAGAAAAAAATCACAATCCATCAGATGAGCTTGGAGGTACAAGGCCAGCACCTTCTGGATCCCCATTCCCAGAAATGGAACGTTTGAGAGCAACCTATAATTGTGCCTATCTCCGCCAACCAGCTGCATACCCAAAAAGCGGTGCCTATCAAGGACGCGGGACCCATCTAGGCAGGAAACAAAACAGAGGAGCTGCAGAGGGGATTTGGCTTAAGTTCACTTTATTGCATTATTAGAAACCAGGGCTATGGGAGACTAAAAAGATCTGTCCATTTTTAGTTCTAACATAACAATCTTTAAACCTAGCCAAACTCTCTTAATCCATGAAGTAAAGCAAATTATGCTTGCATATATGTCAAACAATTTTAAAAAGCTGGAGGTTGGCAACACCAGCATGGCATACTGCCTCTCTATGAGGCTGCCAGAATTCATTTATACAAAGCAAGCCAATTTATTGCTTAGCTTTTCCAGTACTCGGCACTTAACCCAAGGTAAATGTTACATGGAACCATGGTAGTGTGTAAAACAGCTCTGTTTTTAGTCATTATCCCTAGCTACTGCCTCTTAAACCAAACCTCATGTGTAATATCGAGGCATTTTGAAAACTTGTTTACCAATCTGAGGTGAAGGAAAGTTTCCGTGTTTCTGCACCTTTAAGAAAAGAGTTTGGCTCACTGTGAAACCCTGATATATTGTAAATACACTGCTATCGGGCAAGTTAGATTAATGTATAGGAACATGTGGAACCAAGGCTCGAAAGAGGGATACAGCAGCAACTGATCCCCATGAATAGAGACTGCTGATTGCTTTTGTGCTCATTTAAGGAGCCCGCAGTGCAGACTGTGAGAGGATTTCAGAGATAAACCCAATCCGTAGTCCTAAAAAAAGCTTGAAGAGAAATTACTGGAAGGAATAGAGCATCTTAGCTTTGCATCTCCAAATTATATTATGCCCCTTCAAGGCTGTCTCTTTGATAAGAAGAGCTGGCTCTTCCGTTGTTCCAGTGCACCAGTGACAATGTCTTGTGGCTTATAATGCTCCTCTATCCAGCCGAAAACACGAGCTGAGAGCCCCAGAGAACTGGAGATGGAAGCGTTAAAGGACTGGAACCATGCTACCCTGGAAAACACCAAACCGCCTCGTCACACACTTGATTCTTTCCTTCACTGGGATTGTCATGGCGGGTTTTAACAATTTGCTCATAGTGTTTTTTTGCTTGTTTTGTGCCTTCCAGCCAGTCTTGAATCCTGGCAATGCCTGGCCTAGTCCCTGCAGTTTTCTTGGCAAATTCCGGAAGTGGTCTGCATTGCCTTTTTCCTAGAGCTGAGAGAGAGTGACTGGCCCAAGGTCACCCAACTGGCTTTGTGCCTGAAGCAGGACTAGCACTCACGGGCGCCAGGTTTCTAGCCTAATTTTCAAGGTCATCACATCTTTCCAGAGCGTGGAGACCTCTTCCTCTTGTTTCCTCTTTTCCTTCTGCAAGAACCAACTGTAATCAGTGGTCTTCTGCAGCACAATCACCTTGCCGAGCTCCCGAGAGCCTACGGAGAAATCCTGCTGGTGGCATGTGGGTACAACTACGTGCAAATCATAATGACCTTTTTTGATAATATCCCTCCTCTTCTGCTCAGCCTGCCCGAGGGCACAGGGACAGCGATCCTTGTATGTTTCTTTGTAGGTGTCTTGTTGGTAATCAGTATTTGGAACCGAAGAGGCACTGACAGAGGCAATACTGCTCGTTCTCGCTACAAGGCTCCCTTTTCTTCTGCTTTCCACAGAGTGCAGAATCCAACCCATTGTCTCTATAAGTTATGTCAGCTTTTCCTCTCCAAGGAGTTTCCACAGAGAAGCTTGACAACTCCGCCATCTTTCCCCTCCCTCTGGCACATGCTTATCCAAGTCAAAAGAGGATTTCTTCAGCAGAGATCTTATGACTGCCTCCTTTCAGTAGAATGGAATACATCTCACCCATGAAGAGGCACTGATCCTTCCCCTCAGCTATGGGGCCAGTCCCACACTAGCCGATTAAGGGGAAGGGCAAGTGCAGGACAAAGAGGTGGTGAGCCTCATCTTTCTGTATACCCTGCCCATGTCATCCAAATCTCTAAGCCAAAAGCAATTCAGAATAACAGGACAAGAGGTCGCCTATACACCGACCCAACACTGCTGTCCAAGTTGCTGCTCAACTTGGAGACAGATCCCACCAACTCTGTTTGGAAGCAAAGATATACATTTCTCATGAGGAGCCCTGTTTCAGCTTTTTGTGGAGGAAATGCAGCCCACGATGAAACGAGAAACACCAGCCTGCTTGGTGCAGATGCCGCAGAGCAGCCATTCGAGTGGGCCTTCAGACAGGTTCCCTCCCTGCTCTATCCAACCCACTGCAAGAGATCCTACATCCTATCAGCTTCAGGGCTCTCACCTCTCTTCTAAATCAAGACGCCAACTCAGCTCTGTAAGAGGGTGGAAGGCTCTTAGGAGCAGTAATAGTTGTTGTATTCCATAGATCAGCCAGGGCCTCAATAGCATCACTGAATGAAAACGCAGAACCTTTTCCCCAAATATCCAGATCCATCAGGCATTTGTCAGACAATCTGACCATGCTTTATCCCTGTAAAAATTTATGCTGTTAGCCTAAAACTGACCGGAAAGCGGCCTGATCAGGAGAACAGTTTGCACGGAACACGGATGCTCTGGGATCAGGGGCAGCGCAAGAGGAAGAACTGCCAATGCAGCCTCAGCATGCATCTACTGTATGAAGCAGCTGTCCATGACTGAGATCAAAGAGCAGCTGCTGTCTTTAAAAACAAAAAACAAAACCAAGCTTCAAGTCATTATGGCTCCAGATGACTTTAAAGCGAGAGGAATGCTGGCAATGTATCAGAAGCCTCAGTTGGTCAAGGAAGTCCTTCCCTTTCTCAAGGGGGCTTCCATTAGCCCCCCCTCCAATTCACTCACCCTCAGCTGTGTGCTTTCGTTCCACTCTCTCTTCTCCCACCCCCCACCGCCTGCCCCCAAGGCCTCTTTTTTCAGAAGACTTCAAAGAGTTGATGGTAATAACAATACAGTAAGCATTTGCACAAAGTCGGCCCTGTAAGATCAGCTACTGATTACAGAAGTATGTAAATTAGGAAATTTCTAAACTAGAGATGTCATACATAACAACCTTTATCAATTGTTCTGGTCAACTGAGTATGCAATTGTGAGAAATATTAAAATAAATATATTGTGTTGGGCAAAGAACAACAATGTTGGCAGGTTTTTATGCTTTTAAATTTAAAAAAACTTTTTTTTAATTTGTACTTGTGTTTGTTTTTAACTGTTGTTTTAATTGCTTTTTAACTGTTTATTGTATGCTGCCCAGAGTCATGTTTGTGAGATGGGTGGCTATATAAATCTGATAAATATATAAAGAAAGAAAGCAAACAGGCCACCGTTCTTCCACCTCCCACATTTCATTCTTTCTCCACTGCTGCAAGAAATAAAGTTCTGTTTCTTCACTAAATGAAAACAAAGGTCCTTCCAAATCCAAATGAGAACTGGAAGAAGGATGAGCCACAAACTACGCCATCTCCCTGCCAACAGGTGAGAGCAAGACCTTTCATCCACCTGCCAGAAGAGATGCATCCCAGCAGGTGCACACACAGCCCTGGCTCCAAGCCTGCACGCACCTTGCCAAGGTGACTCAGGTGCGCCCAGGAGAAAAAAAGCAGGCCTTCCAGCTGGGGGAAACCACCCATCTCCCTGGGCCTCCAGGGGAGGAGGAGCAATTGGGAGCAATTTGCTGTCTGAAAACAATTCCAGAAGGAAAGGCGTGGTCAGGCTCTCCTCCAGGAATGGGGCTACCCAGTGGCTTGTTCTGGTTTCACTTGGCTAGAATCGTCCCCTTCTTCTGCCAGCCTGGGGCCCTGGGAGAAAGAGGCATCTTTCGTGCAAAGCGTGGCACTGCAGCTCCAGCATGAGCACAACTCATTGACTAGGCAAGTTCCAAGTAGACACGCTGCTACCTGACCATTCCAACAAACACCGGGACCTTGGTACCTGCCCCCCCTTCCCCAACAGCCATTGCTCAGGGTTGGGGATGCTCCAGAGCGGTACGGAGTGTGGGGCAAGGAGCTGCAACAAACAGGGAAAGTCAACAGCCATCAAGGACGGCCTCCAGGAGGAGAGCTGATGCAGCCTTCACCAGCTTGCATTCTAGGCGCAGAGGACGGGGGGCACCATATCCCAACACACGCAGAGGACACCCTCTTGGTGGAGTCCATGCAACGCTTCATCTCGTCTTTCCCCACCAAAATATTGGTTTCAGTGACTTGCTCCAAGACGTGGCTTTTCCTTAAAACATGAAAGGGGGAGGGAAAGCAACTGCTTTTCTAGCATCCCAAATGGAAAAACAAAGGCAGCCTCCACAGCCTCTCTAGAAAACAGGGATGGACAGACGTCAGGAGTCCAAAGTGCATTCAAAACCCAGGGCTACACTTCTAATTCTCCAATTCATCTCCTCCTACAATGTACTCAAGCCAACACACTATGAAATCCAAATATCACGCAGTGATGAGATCACATAGTGAACCAGGAATGGCAACGGCCCACAAAGAGCCAAGCGGTTATGACCTCAACTTCCTCCCTGAATCAACCGCTCTCCATTATCTGGGTCCAGCTTGCTTCCTTGCAGGAAATACAGCTATGCCTCAGTCCATCTTCCAGCCCTCCTGCATCCTTTGCACATTTAAAAATGCTTCTCCCATCTCATTTAAAGCAACACCCTCTTGTCACCCAGATTCCACAGATGCTAGTTAATTTCTGCTTCCAACAAAACTAAGGAAGTATCAGGCAGACACATTCCAAATCCACGCAGCAGTGGTCCTAGAGCACTCTTATTCCCACCCCAGAGGAAGTTCAAGAAATCAGCCCTTATTTCCGCTTTAAGGAGATTATTTATTTAAATTTGTTATAGCCACCCACTTCCAACTCTCGGCGGCATACAAACCAGAACACCATAAAAGCATAAAATCACACAGTTTTTTTTTCTTCCTAGCATTTTCCTGCAGGTGCAGGGTCCACTTTTTTCGGATCAACCGAATGGTTGCAACAGGAATTGACCGACCGGTTTGTTGCCCAAGCCTGACGTTGTGGGTTGAGAGAGAGTGACTGGCCCAAAGTCGCCCAGCCGGCTTTCATGCCTAACCACACAGGCTGCCTGGACTAAATCAATCAGAAACACAACACAAATCGCAACGAATGGACTTCTCTCAGCCTAAATTAGAAAAATGTCATATGTTCCTGAAAATTCAGGCCCACGTAGATTCCCTTCCATCAATGCAGCCAGTGCTGAGAGACGCACATGGAAACAGAAGGCCTGCATGAGAGGGGAGCAAACGGAAGGGCTGCCCAGTGACCCTGCTCCAGGCCACCTTACATGACCCTGGTTCACCGGTCAGATCCCCACAAAGTGAAGGCTGGAAAGAGTATTGGAGCTAGATTGATGCAGCCCTGCATCTCCTTAGAATCACATCTATACGCCTTACAAGGAAGAAATTGCTCTTTCCTTAGGAACTGGAAAGCCCCTTTTTGAATTAGCAAAATAACCACCAAGCATGACAAAAGGTGATGTCAGAGGAGACCAGGAGAAAGAGAGGCAGCAGCAGCAGCACCCCTCGGGGGTCACTGCCTTCCATCTTCAGCACTGAGCTTACAGCACCCGTAGTAATTCTAGCACCACTTAACACCCACACTCTTTACCCATCCATCTGCATGTCTCCTCAATCACCAAGGTGGTGGGGTGCTTGACAACCCCCCCCCCAGTATGTGCACCTTCTCACCTGGAAGTTGTGACTCCCTCTAGGCCGCCCTCTCCTCCCCTGGCAGGACGTTGCCCCTGCAATCGGGGAAGCCCCCGCCCCCTGGAGTCCGGGAAGGCCGAGCCTGGCCCTCCAGAGGCTCAGCGGCCATGGGCCCCGCGGGCAGGGGCCGAGATGCGCGGGATGCTTTCGCCGGGCCTTCATTCTGATGTCGGGTATCGTTTGGATCCGTCACGGGGCGAGCGTGGCCACCAGCGCGGTCGCCAACGCACAAACCCCAAATGCCCTTCGGACGCACGGCTCCACCCAGGCCCCCTCCTCTCCTCTGCCCCGCGCGCAACGACGGGCCGGACGGCGGCTTATTCTCCGCTCCCGGAGCGGCGCCCCCGGCACGCCGCGGGGCCGAAGCGGAGGGCTCTCCGGCCCGGGACGCCTCCTCGGGCGCCCCTTCCAGCGCGGAGAACCGCGCCAAGCCCCCCGAGGCCGGCCCCCGCGTGGCCCCTTCCCCCCGCACGCGGCTCCTGCCCACCCGCGGAGCCGCGCCCGCCGCGCCCCCCTTCACCCAGCGGGCCCCCCGAGGACGGGCCGCCCGCCCCTCTTCGCCAGCGCCCTCCAGCCCTCGGCAAAGCGCGCCCGAAGGAGGCCCTGCCCGGCCCGGCCCGCGGCTTCCAGCGGGCCCCTTCCTCCCGGCAGCCGCGGAGAAGGGAGTGCCCGGCCGCCCGGGGCGAGGCGCGGGAACAGGGACCCCAGGAGGCCCCTCCCACCCAGGGGCCCTTCCCGGGGCCCCCTCCCCCTCGCAGGGCTGCTGAGGCGGGCGGGGGACGGCGCCCCCAGCCCCAGAAGGGGGACGCCCCTCCCGCGCCCCCTCCCCCACTTCCGGCGCCCCTTACCGGCTCTGACGGCCGCCAGCACCGCCCTGCGCAGCCCGGGCCGGCCGCCCCCGGCGCCGAAGACCACCACCAGCGAGAAGCGGTCCGGGGGCGGCGCGAGCGAGAGGGGGGCAGCCGCGGCGGCGATGGAGGGGCTGCCGCGGCCGCCGCCGCCTCCGGCCGCCACCGCCGCCGCCATTTTGGTTGGCGCCTCCGAGGCGTCCGTTGGCCACGCCCACCCCGCCAAGGCTCTGCCGGCGCCCTCGCAGACCCCGCCCCTGCGTTGCGCCCGCCAATGAGCGACTGAGAGGGGCAGCTGGGCGTGACCAAGGGGAGGGCGCCGATGAGCAGGCGGGGAGGGTCGCGGAGGGAGGCCTCAGAGGAAAAGCGCCCCTCTGAGCATGGGCAGAGTGCGGTGTTGGCGTGCGCGCTCCCTCCCTCACCTGTGGCGGTTTTAGCTCTCCCCCCCCCCGGGAGACCAAGCAGAATATGAGAAAACGTCCAAAAGGACAGAGCTGTTGTCGATGTTGTTTTAAAGAGGGTCTTCTGCGGAGTCTGAAAGAAGGCCCGAGTATACAGTGTTTTTTTCAGTCTAGAGGAGCAATAGTCTCCTGAGGGGGGGCTTACTAAGGAGCTCTGCAATAGAGTGCTCCCTCTGTGCATGTGCAGAGTTTCCCCATGGGGTCTGCAGGAGAGTGGACCTGAGGCTGAGGAACTATACCTGCCCTTACTTGGATCCCTGCTTGCTCCCCAGGGCCGAACGTCCGATTGAAACGCAGGAGGAGAAGCCCTTCCTCTCGGTCTCCATCCGGGGCGGGCCACGGGCAAAGCCCCTGAAGAGATTCTGAAGTGGTCTTACCTCTGAGCATGCACAGAGTGTTTTCCCCAGAGAATAACTGAGGGTTAAAGGAATGTTGTTTAAAAGAAAGTGCCCTCTCAGAACACCATTTGCAGAGTCCTTTCCTAAAGAAATGTTTTGGAAAGGTTGTTCCTGGCCATGCACAGACTGCCTTTCCTGAGCAAACTAAAGGGAGGCCCAAGCGAGGAGGAAGAGGAAGGGGAGAGCCACTTTCTATGCATGAGGTTCAATGAGAGTACACACACAGTGCTTTTTTCTCTCAAACTTGACAAAAAGGAGGCGCACTGCACATGTACATCAAATACATCAAAGGAATCTACCCCCGCCCCCCCCCCCCCGTAAGCAAAGCATAAACCCAACAATCCGGCCATCAGCAGGACAAGCCATGGCCCTCGTTCGCGGGGCCCGGTGCCGGCCCCCCAGCTCCTCCGCGGGAGCAAGGGAAGCGCCAGCCGGCCCAGGGATCCGGGCCTCCGCACCTGCAGCCTTGCTTTGCCGCCCAGCCCTCCGGCTCCCCGCCAGGTGCGCGCAGTCGGAATGGCCCTGGCGGTGCTCGGTCTCCTCTGTCTCCTCCTGAAGGCCCTGCAGGGGGGCCTGTGCACCGGGGCGGCCTTCTGGGGGGCCTCTCTGCAGAGCTGCCGTGGGGGCCGCATGCGGATCCTGCTGATGCCCAGGCCCGGGGTGGTGTCCTCGGTCCTCAGGCTTCTCGGTCAGTCGTGGGAGGAAAGGAGGGGGGCGGGCTGGGGGGCCGGCCGCTAGCCGCTCCAAGCCGCTGAGCTGCAGGCAGGGAAGAGCCAACCGGGGGGGGGGGCAGGCTTCCTCTGCCGGCATAGCCCCGGGCACTTCTGGGGTGATGGGGCTCCTGCCTCTGTCTCTTTGCCCCCTGAAAGCAACCGACCCACCAGGGTGCCGCGTCCCGCGCAACCGGCTTAAGAGCGAAGAGTGTCGTCGGGATGCATCGGGGGAACCAGGGCGTCGCTAAACGTTCTACCCGACCGGCAGCTTCTGCTATTCTGAAACCTTTCTGCTGATATTTTTAAAAGTTTAGTTTTGCGTGTGGATTACTCAGGAGCAGCGCCCGGGGAGGGAGGGACGGAAGGGCGCATCAGAGCCTCCAGTGCCTCGGTTTGCCTTCGCACTTACGTCTTTGCAGAAGACCGGCCGGCCGGCAAGCTGCCTTTCTTGCAGGTGAAACTCCTCCGGCAGACGGGAGGTGATGCTTCTGCCTTAGGAAGCCCCACGCAGGGCGGCCCAGGCACAGGCACAGGCACAGGCACAGGCACGGGCCGCGCTGGGTTTGCCACCCGAGGAGGTCTGGGGCCGCCCTCTTTTCTAAGGGAAGGGATGACCTTGAAGGAAGCAGCGTGACCCAGACGGGCAGCGTTTAGCTTCTCTCCCACCCCCATTCGCAGTCCGGAGACCGTTTTACTTCTCGCTGGCTGCGCACACAATATGCTGGCTGGACTGTGGTTTGCTGGATTAATGGCTTGCCCGAGTTCATCTTCTGAACTGGCGCGGATCAGAGTTGCCGGGCGTGTTTTGCCTTCCTTCCCATTTCAGAATAGCTGCATCGGCCTGCCGAGGTGGCCAGGCTGTCCCTGAGCAGGGCCAAGGCTCCTGGAGATCCCCCCCCAGTCGAGCGTGTTGGGCGTGGGCGTGGGGGGAATTGCTGCTGGACTTGCCGCTGGAAAAACCTTTCAGATTTTTTAAAAATCCCGCCTTTATTATTTTTGTAAATAACTCAAGGCGGCGAACAGACCTAATCCTCTTTCCGCCTCCTGTTTTCCCCACAACAACAACCCTGCGAGGTGAGCCGGGCTGAGGGAGAGGCCCGGCCCAAAACCACCCAGCCGGGTTTTGTGCCTAGGGGGTTGGCAGGGAAAGCGGATCAGGTTCTGTTCACGTAGCCGGGGTCGCTAGAAGAGAGTGCCGGTGTTTCTTGTGGAGCCCAATTCCTCACCTGGCCCACCTCGAAGGGGGGACGGGAGGGGACATGGTACCCAATTTAGCCACGCTGCTGCCGCTTTCCCCAGACCCCACAGGGACCCCCCGTCTGCTGAAGAACGACTCCGCCTGTGGGACGTCAGTGGTCCCTCAGCCAGACGGCTCCGTAGCAGTAGAGACGGCCTTTGACGGATGCTACACCAAGGCGCAAGTAAGAATGGGGCTTCTGGGCCCTCCCCCCCCCCGCCGCCAAAGGGCATAGACTGGGAGAGGTCTCCCAGTCCAAGTTTCCCAGCCGAGAGGGCTTTGCTGGGACCCCCTTCCCACCCAGCTACACCCCCTGCTGCCCGGAGAGCATCTAGAGCAGTTTTGTCAACCTTGGGAACTTTAAGACGGGTGGACTTCCACTCCCAGAATTCCCCAGCCAGCATGCTGGGAGTGGAAGTCCACCCATCTTTAAGTTCCCAAGGTTGGCAAACACTGCCCTACAGGATGGGGTCCGACAGGACTTCTGGGCAGGACTTGTGCATGAGTCTTTTCGCCTCCTCTTCATCCGGTCTTCTGAACGGGAGCCCCGGTGTTCCCCTCCTTTGCCTTCCCTGCAGCCTTTCTTAGCCGGGACGCTCAGACCTCCGGCCAAAACAGCCCTCCCCCCCGGCCGTTGGACCTGCTGGCTGGGGAAGACCGACGCTGTCGCCCCGTGCATTTGGCAGACTGTCGGAAAGGCAAACGCAACGTTGTCGTAGACAGCATGAACGGAAGTACCGCTTCCAAGTCACGGGAAGCGGTTTTGCTGTGCTCAGCTCCACTGTGGTCCAGCCTGCCTCAAGGACAGGGTCCCGTCCTGGCCAGCATGCCAGACCGGCCCAGAGGAGGGTGACCGGGATGATCAGGGACAAGGACCTAAGGAAGGGGCTGGGAACGTGTAGCCCCGAGAGCCACCCCAAGGAGGTCAGGGCCGGTCCTGCCTTCTTCCAGAGGGAAGGAATTGTGGGGAAAAAGAACAGTGCAGGACTCAGGGACTGGCTCCCCTTTGCCCGTGACTGGCGGCTTCTCCGTGGAACCCTCGAACTGGGATGGGCTCATCTGAGGGGGGGCAGCCCCGCCAAAGAGGGGTTCTGGGATTTGAAAGGACTCTGGAGCATCCTTGACTGGTGGCGCAGGGCCCTCTGTTAGTGCCTGGCCCGGAAAGTCTCAGGCTTGGGGGATGAAGATGGGGAGGGGGCTCGCAAGCTGGGTTGCCGCTTCCCCCAAAGCGGGGAGGTGACCGCTGGCTCCTCCCTCGCCAGGACGGGAGCTATCGGACAACCGTCCAGATCGAAGGCGTCAGACCTGATAGACAGATGACCTCCTATAAAAAGGAACTGAGGTGCCCAGAGCCACGTCTAGGTAGGGCAGAGGGCTGTTCTCTGGGGCTCCCTGCCTTTAGGGCTTCGTGCTGCGCAGGTGCGTCTGCGGTCTGTTGAAATAGCACCACTGGGGGCAGGAGAGGGTTTCGCCCCTTGGGTCCTCCTGCCCCCCCCCCCCCCAATGCTGCCATGGAGTTCCCAATCAGAGTCCTCTTGTAATGCCTCTAAGAAAATGGAATTACCTTGTGTTACCTTTGAAACACCTCAAAACACAAATAGAAGCAGGAATACCTAACTTTGGCCCATCGGCCTGGCCCTCGAAGGGCACCACTGAGAGCTGAGATGCACGTTTCCTCCCCAGATGCCAGGGCTGCTGGGAACGAGCAAGTTTCCCCCTTGTGGGAGCGAGGCCCTTCCTGCCAGGGAAGCCATCGGCGGATTTCGCCAAGGCTTGTGCCCAGCCTGCCCGCCAGGAAACTGCCGTCCTGCTCCCTCCCAGCTTGAGTGGAAGGGGACAAGAGTGCCCCCAAAAGGGCGCCTCCTGTCCCGCTGCCCTTCTGCCTGTTACCCAAAGCTGCTGCAGTCTGGGAGGGGGAGGCTGAGATCATAAAGGGTGCTGTTGCTGTGGGAGAAGCCTGCCCTGGCCTAGCAACTGAGTAGAGGCAGACCCCTCCCTTCCTCCTGCCATCGCAGACGCAGGTTGGCATGCCCCTCCTTGGGTTCCTGGCAGTTCTGATGGCTTCTGGGTCTTCTGTCGCAAACATGGCCCCCCCTGGGGTGGGGAGGAAGCACCAGGATCCGCTGGTGCTGTTTGGGGGTAGGTGCCAAGCCAGCTGGGGAGAGCCGGGAGGACCAACTGCTTCCAAGAGTCCACGGCCGCCCCATGGGGAGAATCCCAAATTTACTCCCCTGTGGGAACTGTTGGTGTGGCTCAGTGTCATTCCAAGGAGGGAAATTTACCGAAACTGGGGCTCTCGGTAGGCTCAGTGTGGACACTCCTGGCCCAGCCGGTCTCCACCCGCTGATTCTCCCTGCTCCGTCCCAGGGCCCACGGAACGGCCTTGGCTGGCTCCACCTTCTGTGCTGCCCCCTCTTCAGTCAGGAGTCCTTTCTTGCTTTGGAGCAAGGGAGCTGCTCTCGGGAAGGTTGGGGGCCCTTGTGGCTGCCCAGGGAAGTTAGGAGGGAGGGACCCCCAAGCAGAGCAGCCTCCCCAAAGGGAAGTTTGGCTGGTTGGGCACGGACTCTGGAGTCTGCTAGACGGTTGCTCGGGAGAGGCTGCATGATGCAAACCGCCAACTGTCAGACGTGGGATTGCAACATGGGGGCTTTGGGAACGGCTCCAACAGCCAGCCAGCCAGCCGTTCCCAGTGAGCTCTGGGCCCCTTTGGTAATCAGCAGGGGCCCAGGGAGAGGTCTGTTCCGGTTGCCTTGTCCAAGCTGAGCTTGGGCTGGCCCCGGCAGAGGGGGGGCCCTGGCCCTGTGGCCCCCGGAGCAAGAGCTTCCCTGGAGCAGAGAGGCCTGGCACAGTCCTCCCGTGCAGCCGAGGCTGAGCGGCGGGCCTGCTGTGGGGTCCCCATGGCTGCCCTCTCTTCCCTCAGTCCTGGATCCTCCCAGCGCCAGCCTATGCTCAGCGGTCCAGCTTGCAGACCGGCTGCCCTGCGGCTCCGGTCGGGTCAGCCACGGCGAGTGTTCCCACTGGGGCTGCTGCTTTGACCATCGGGACAGAGTGACCCCCTGCTATTACGGCAAGGCAGGTGAGCCCAGCAGAGCGGTGGCCCTGCGGCTCCAGGTGTGGGAGGGAGGCAGGCACCACCGTGGCCCCCGGCCAGAGAGAGACTCCAGGGAGCTGCAAGCAGGAGCGGAAACGCCTCCTTGGCGGAGGAGCCTCGCGAGAGGGAGCCCATTGCTCCCTTTCTGCACAGCCAGGGCCAGCGTTGCCTTTCGCAGACTTTCCTGTCCCCCAAGTCTTCTTTTGGCAGGACTCGGGGAGAGTCGCAGTCGCCCGCTCTGAATCAAAGGGGAGCTGTTTCCACTGGTTCTTCTGTCTGGTGCCTTTGGCCCTGGCCGACCAGCACCAGCTGCCCCGAACGGCCGGTCCAGGAAAACGCAACTTGTGACACGCTCTGGGAGCTGACAGCCCTAGCTGGGGAGGAGTCAAGGGGGTGACGGAGAGTGCAATATGGGCCCCTGAGTTGTTATGAGGGCCCCAAAGGGCCTGCTGGCAAATGAAAAGCTGAGCGGAAGGTAGAGGGATGAGTCGGGTGCCAGTTTCTCATTCCCTCCGCTTTGGGGGTGGAGGATGCAACCCTTCCAGGGGGCATCTTGCTGCTGCTGCCCTCCCTGCCCAGCACCGTGATGCCCAGAGCCTGGGGAAAAGGGTTCCGTGGGAAGGCAGAAGAAATGCAAACAGGCAAATTGGGCGAGGGGGTCAGATCCATATCAGGACCATGAAAGTAACTGGGAAGGAGATCCCTGGCTGTCTTCCTCCTCCTGGCTGGGCTAGACGTGTGTTCCAGTCAGAGAGCCACTGTCCCCCCCACCCTTCCGCCTCCAGGGAGGCCCCCCCGCCATGGCCTTGGCACGGGGCCCCTTCCTTCCTGCTTTCCAGTCCTGCCCAAGGCCCTTCTGGGCAAGGGGTGGGAGGAAAGCGGGCACCCGGAGCTTTGACCGGCAGACCCTCCCCTCCCTTCCTCCACTTTGCACAGTGACGGCACGCTGCACCCCGGAGGGCAGCTTCTCGCTTGCCATCTCCAGAGACGCCGTCCTCCCGCCACTCCGCTTGGATTCGCTGCATCTCCGGAGCAGTCGGGGGGGGCGCTGTGGGCCTGTGGCCAGGAACAAAATATTTGTCGTGTTCAACTTTCCACTTTCTGCATGTGGCACAACCTTCAAGGTAAGTGGGGAGGGTGTTACACAACAACAACCCTGTGAGGTAGGGTGGCCCGGAGGGGCCGATTGGCTGAAGGTCACCCAGGTTTGCTCCCGGGGCTGAAAGGGGGCTGGGACCCAGGTCTCCCAGCTCCTCGTTGACGTTCTCTTTGAGCTTTAAAATGGAAGGGGTTAAACAGAGAGAATGACAATTAATTTAAATTACTTAGACTGTTTTGATTATTGCTTTAGATCTACTTACAGCCACAGCTTGCTTTAATCTGGAAACCATCGGTTGCATAAGGCCAAATCCAAATGACGCAGAACATTGTTTTGGGGGCCTTAGAGCATTCCTAAACCAAGCCCCCCCACCACCACCCCAGCAGCAGTTGCAATCAGAGTCCAGCAATTCAAGGAGCAACAAAGCAGCTTCCTAACCCCGTGGCAGATGCCAGTCCGGAGGGGAGGGAAGGAAAGAGGAGACGTGAGCTGCCACCTGCTTTTAAATAGTTTCTGGCAACTAGGGAGATACCCCCCTACCCACCCACCCCCAGTTAACTTTGCTCAGACTTTATAGAAAGGCATCACCATTTTCCACACATGCAAATGGCTGTCTCAAGCCCCCCCCGCCCCCCCCAGCTTCCCTGGTGCATAAGAAACAGGCCCCACCGAAGGACGATCTGCAGCAGCTGAGCAGGCTCCCCCCAGGAACGGCTGTGCTGGGCCACCGCCGGGGCTGGGAAAGCCGGCCGGCCAGTCAGCCGGCATCATCCTCTCAGCAAGCTCTTTCTGGGCCAGGACGCTGGAGGCCATCGGGTCTACGAGAACGAGCTCTCGGCAGACGGACGGGTCCTCCTGTCCTCTTCAGGCTCCATCACCCAGGACAGCAATTTCAGGTGACGGTGGGAGGTCCCTGGGCAGCAAGAAGTGGGAAGTGGGAAAGGAAGGTGGGGCCGGAGGGCCAGTGCCAGAGAAGGGATGGGGCGTCCCAGCCTTTCCCTTCCGGAAGCTCCCTCCAAGAGAGAGGGAGGAACAGATGGGCGGTGTTGGGGGCTCCGGGTTCCTGCCTGTCTGGGCCTCCAGCCCTCAGAGCCTCTGGCCGTGGACTCGCCTCTCTGTCTGCAGCAGCATGTCCCCCCCACCCCGCCCCAGGAAGGCAGATGCGCCTTGGAGCCTCCTGCTGCCTTCTGCTTGCTGCGTCTTCACGGGGCAGAGCACGCAGCAGCCCCTTCTTGCCCTGAGTGGGGGGTGGGCCACGATGGCCTCAAGAGTGCCTTCCGCCTCCATGATTTCATGGGTCACCCCAACGGGGCCAGGCAGCGGCTGCCACAAGCCCAGGGAGGTTTGGTGGCTGATCGCATTTCTTGCCAAAAGAGGATCTGACCTCTCTTGCAGGCTGACCATCCACTGCAGCTACTCCGGAGATGAGTCCCTCCCCGTGAGCGTCCTGGTGGCCTCTCTTCCTCCCCCACCTGCCATTGCCCAGCAGGGGCCCCTTGCTCTGGAAATGCGGATTGCTCGAGGTGGGTGGCCCTTGGGGGCAAGCTCCCCTTGAGCCCCTCGTGCCCTTCCAGGAGGGGGATCTGCCTGCAGCCCCCCCTGGCACTGCTGGTCCCAGGCAGCAGGGGGTAAGAGTCCAGCCTCTTCGGCCTGCTCAGAGGCTTGCTTCCCCCACAGACGAGACCTACTCCTCCTATTATGTTGACCTGGACTATCCGGTGGTGAAGCTTCTCCGTGACCCCATTCACCTCGAAGTCCGCCTCCTTGGGAGGAGGGATCCTGCGCTCGTTCTGCTCCTCCACGAATGTTGGGCCACCCCGAGCACCAACCCCCTCCGGAAGCCTCAGTGGCCCCTTCTGGAGAGCGGGTCTGTGACTTGGGCTTGCAGGGGGAGGATGGCAGGCTGGTAGGGGGAGCTGCGGCAGGGCTCGCCTCGACTGACTGACTCGCTTGGCTGCCCACAACGGGAATGGTGGGGTTGGGCTGCCTCTGCCGGTCTGTGACCAGAGTTGCCAAGGGAGAGCTGCCACGCAGCTGAGCCCCTTTCCTTCTGTGGGGCCTGGCCCAGTCCCAGTGGGGTAGAAGCACAGCTCCCCATTTCCTACTGGGTCTCAGAAGGCAGAGCAGCTGTAACCCTGGTTCAGAAGTCAAGCGTCTCACAGAGCCAGAATGGGCTTGTTGCAAAGTGTTTCCCTGCAGGGGGGCAGCCCCAAACACCTCCCTGCCCGGAAGCTGAAATTGACAGCACAGAGAGACGGGTTGGCTTCATGGTGCTGGCAGCTTCTCCTCTGCAGCCGTCGGAGCTGGGAGCTCGGGGCCGTGCCGTGTGCTGAGTGCCAGTGACACGGTGGCTCCCCCATCTGCCCTTAGGTGCCCCTACAGAGGAGACAACTATCAGACCCAGCTGGTGCCCCTCTGGAGGGACCTGGGGCTGCCCTTTCCGTCTCACCATCAGCGCTTCATCGTCAGGACCTTCACCCTTGTGGACATGGATTCTCAGAGGATGCTCACCGGGCCGGTAGGACTGGGGGCCGGGCCCTGAGTGGAGGCGGGCAGGGCGTTGGGTCCTTTGGCTGCGTTCGGACATCTCGTGCACTCTGTGATTAGGCAAAGGAGGGAAGGTTTCTCCCTGGCCCACCTTCATAGGCGTGGAAGCTTATTGGGATCGGACTTGCCTCCGAGGTGGCTGGAGACCTCCAGGAGAGCACCAGGCTGTAGGCTTGGCTAGACTGGGGACTTGAATGCATGGGGAAGTCCGTCGGTATCGTCCCCAAGAAGGCTGCCTCAGGCCCCAGCAGTGGAGCCCGACTCCAGGGAGCCTTAACTTTTGGGGGGGCGTGCGCGCACCAGGCAACTTGCTCCTGACACCCTGAAGCTGTTTTGGCTGGCAGAGGATTCCTGGGGGGGACCAGGCTTGTCTGGAGGTGCCCAGAAAACAGCTGCATTTGGTTCTGCTCAGTCAACTTGTGAGGCGTGTGGAGAACTGGAGCCATGCCCGGGACCCAGCCCCCCAACAGGAAGGGGCTGCCCCGAACGTCTTATGCTGAAGGAAGAACCGGGCAGGAAACGGGCAGGACTCACCTCCCGCGTGGCGCGTCTCTCCAGTTGCTTCTTCAACCACTCTTGGAAGTCACTGCCCCCAAAGCGGGGCCAAGTCCTTCCTGCAAATTGGAATTGGCCCACTTTGGGTTTTGGCTGTAGTGTTGCAAAGGAAACGCTGCCTGCATTGGGGCCCAGCCTGCTCTGCAGCCCCCCGTGCAGGGAAGGGCCACTGCCATTTGCTCTGAGTGCTGCCGGGGGGCATCCTCTGGAGGAGGTCATAGAAGCCTGCTGAGGCGGAAGGGACCTTAAGAGGCCATCTAATCCAACCGCTGCCCAGTGCAGAGCCCTGAGAGCCTCCCCTTGAAGACCTCCAGCGAAGGAGAACTCGCCACTTGGCCTGGGAGCCTTTTCCACACAGCCAGGAAGTTCCTCCCGAACCCCTCATAGCTTCCCCCCCCCCCGTTGCCTTGACCTGGCCTTCTAGCTTCCTCTTGCTGGGCCTGCTCCTGCCCACTGAGGCGACAGGGGCTCGGGCAGGGAAGCCCTTCCCTCTTCCGTGGGAGACCCCTTCAGAGCTTCGGAGACCCTCTCCTGGGTTCTCAGTGGTTCGGGCCAAGCGTGCCCAGATCCGTTACCCTTTCACATTGGGCTTGGCTCCCAGACGCCTCTGACCGCGCTCCAAGTTGCAAATGTCTTTTTTTGGAGAAACGAGGACTGACCAGGGCAGACTAGAGCGGAAAAGGATCTTCCCCCGTTCTGGATTCTGATCTGACTGGTGCTGCCGAACCCAGCGGAAGAGGTTTTCTGCACTAACTCCTCTCTCTGAGGGAAGGCCTTTGGAGGGAACCGTTTTCCCCCTGCACACCCACCTGTGGTCCTTGTGTGTTGCGGGAGGACTGCGGGAGCTGGGTTCCCCGGGAGAGGCAAGATCCTTCCTCAGCGCCAGGCTGCTCCTGACCTCTGCCCCCTCCCCAACCAGGTGTACTTCCACTGCAGCGCGTCGGTGTGCGTGCCTTCTGCCCGGGAACAATGCAGCACCTGCTGCGAGGCCAGCACGCAGGGGAGACGTGAGTTGGGGAAGAGGTTTGCCGTCGAGGGTCCTGCTGGGGACGGGCTGTGGGACCCCCACGCTGGGATGCTCATGCCCCCTCCTCTCTGCCCCAGGCCAAAGAGATGCTCGGGGAGGTGCTCCGGCAGAGCCAGGGCGGGTGCGGATGCTGGCTTCTGCCGGGCCTGTGGACTTCTTCAGCCAGGCTGTGGAGGCCTCCCTCCCAGAAGGTACGACGGGGAGACGTGGCCCTTGGGGGACATCGGTGCCTTCCCTGTAGCAGCTGCTTCGGAGGGGGAGACCTTTGCGGGGTCCGCACATTCCGCTGTTTCCCACGGCCTCTGGGGCGCAACAGGCTTGACTTCTTACTCTTCTGCCTGGTGGTCCTAGACATGCACATGCCCCACACAGAGCCCGGGCGGGGAGCCTGTGGTCTTCCGGGGAAGTCCTCCTGCCATGTGGCTGCTGGCAGGTGTCAGCAGCAGCTCCAAGGCCCCATGGCTGGAACCCCTTTTGGAGGGCGGCTGAGGTCAGGTCCTGAAGGCGAAGGTGCTACGTGAGCTCCCCTGCCCGGTGCCTCTCTTCCACCCCCCGCAGGGTCCAGAGCGCTCCCCTCTGAGGGGTTCCTGCGATGGGAGGACGGCCTTTCCCTGGCGGCGGGGGTGGCGGCTGTGTTGGCCTTTGGGTCGATGGTGCTGGTGGTGCTCCGAAGGCGTGGGGAGCAGCATGCGGGCGAAGGACTTTCCTGCGCGTGAGAGAAAAATAAAGACGCTCCCTGAACTCAGGGCCTGCTGGTGTCTTGATGTGGCCAGGGAGGCCCCAGGCCCCCTCTCGGACTGGGAGACTGGCTGGGTCTGCTGCTGGCGCCTTGGCCCCCCCCGGCTCTTTCCGTTCCCTTTCGGAGCAGGCAGGTGTTAGTGTCCCACTGGACAGTGTCCGGGAAAGAGACTTTGCAGCTGAGCCTGCCCCATGGGGCTCAACTTGCTCCTCTCCCTCTGGCACCGGCCCCTCTCCCAGAAGGGGGGCCCTTCCCTCCCCGGACGGGGAAACCCAGCACTGCCCGCCAGGCAGTGGCCTGTGCCCACGCGAGGCCCTGCTGCTCCTGCAAGCAGGCTGGGCTGGACGGGGCAGTGGTCCAGAAGCAGCTGCAACAGCCCAGGGAGAGGGGAAGGAGCAGAGGCTGCGCAGAGAGCGAGCGGAGGAGGAGGAAGTGTGCCCTCGTGGCCTCCAGCATGCGTCCGTGGCTCGTGTAAGCCCGAGAGAGAGAGAGAGAGCTCCCTGGCACGCTTGGCCAAAGGCAGACGAGCAGCAGAGGGCAGCCCGATGCCTTCCTCTGTGCCCGGGGAGCTTCTCTCAGGCACACGTCCCTCCTTGGCCGCCTCCTGTGTTTCATGCCAGGCTACCCACGGCCTCCTCATCTCGCTTGCCTCGACCCCTGGGGCAGTCTGGGGCTTGGGGTGCAGGAGGCGGAGAGGGCAGTCCCAGCCTGCCCTAAGCGGGACAGAGGTGTGGGGGGCGGGAGCTGCTTCCCAGGGGGCTAAGGGGGCTCCTCTGCTGCAGCGGCCCCTTTGCAGCCATGCAGCCCGAAAGGCCAGCTCACTGCCAGCCAGGCCAGAGTTAACCCAGTCAGCTGTGTTCGCACCACACACACACACACGCCCATGTGGCAAGCACGTGGGCGACGTTTAAGCCTGGCCTCCCGTGCAGCCGGCTCAGAGCAGCAGCCGCCGGCCCCCCCCCGGCCCCCTTGCATTTTGCTCATCCCGCAGCTTTGAGAAATCTGCTGGGCTTGCACGACGCGCCGTGGCTGCAGCCCAGCTGGCAGTTCAGCTGCAGAAATGCTGCCAGTAGTGGAAGCCAAGGAAGGAAGGGGTGCCCGCTCAGCCGCAGGAGCAGCTCTCTAGCCTTGCCGGGCGGCGGGCCCTTCCCCGAGGGAGCAGCGTCGGGAGGCAGGGCGGGGGCCCCTCCAGGAGCAGTTTCGCCTGCAGAGGAGGTGGGCTGGTCCTCCGAGGGCCCCACGCTCTGTGCCCCCCAAGGGGAGCCGGTGCCTTGCGCCTGTTTGCAGCAGGAATTCCCAGCATCTCTAACCATAGGCTGTGCTAGCTGGGGAGCATGGGAACCGTAATCCAAACTGTTCGGGAGAAGGAGTCTTGTCCCAAAGGAGCCGAAGGTTCCCTCTGGGTGGGGATCTTCTGGCCTGTGGCTTTGAACTGCTTTGCTCCGCGCTGGGGTTGGGTCTCCCTGCCCTTCCCTACGATACCCATTTTTCTTTTTAAAAATTATTGATTCCCTTTTTTCCCATGTTCTCTCTTCCTTTACGATGCACTCCCAAGCCGAGTCCTCCCCCGGGAGACCCCGTGTTAAAGGCCCAGCAGGAGGCAGGGGCGAGCAAGAGGGCGCTGGCTGAAGGCCAGGCCCACCCCTGGCTCGCAGAAGCTCCGGGATCCACTGCAGCGGGGCCTGGGTTCCCCACGGCCCCTCCCCACTAGCAGGAGCTCCAGCCCTCCTGCAGCCTTGCTGGTGACCGCCTAAACTGAGCTGGGCCAAAAAGCTGCGGGAATGAGGATTAGACCTTGAGGTTCCCCTCCAGAAACCTCCTCTGTAGATCCTGTCTGAGCCTCTGCCGAGACAGGGAGGCCGCCCCTGCTCTTTGCTTCTCCTGCAGGCAGATGCAAGATTTCCAGCCCGGCAGGAGAAGGGTGGAGAAACGCTTCGGCATCCCTTCTAACCCATGGAATGATGCCTGAGCGTTTCCCACAAGGCCCTGGGGGGCAATTTCCTGGCAGGCTTCAGCCTCTAACGGATGACGTAGAGGCTCACCCGGGCCTCTGAAGAAGCCGCTTCCTGCAGCATCCTAGCTTTGCGGCTGCACTGCAACCCTTTCAGGATGGGGGGGCTGTGATCCGTGCCCCGGGGTGGTTGCAGAGGTTCCCCATGCAGGCTCACCACTCCCCAGTCTCACAGTGCAGAAAAATCAGGAGGAGCTCGGGAGCGCCTTTTCCAACTCTCATACGTTATTAAAAGGCAGAAGCTTTGGGGAGCAGATGCAGGACTGAAACTGGGGTGAGGCAGGGACACCCCTGTGGATTCTTCACACAACAAATGGGACAAACTTTGCACAAAAGAATGGACGGAAATTTAACATCTGAACTCAAAACAAGGACAAAATAATATCAGAGCATTTCAAACTTCCCAGATCTCCGTGGCCGACTTCAAATGATTGTTTTGGAAAAACAGGACTTTAATGCCATCGTTGTGGTGAGTGAACGGTTGCTGAGCTCACATCAAAAGGTTTCGGGCAATCTCAGAAGGTCTCAATAAACACAACGAGTTTTTAACAAATTAGGTACTTGTAATCTGTCCCACGTGTAACCTGTGTCTGCACAACCAAACCTCCCCCTGCCCCAGTTTAAATCCTGCATCAGTCCAGCCACTCTGTGCAGGCGACAAAGGGAGCTGCGGCTCATGAAAGCTGCTGCCTTTTAATTAAATCTGTGACTCAGAAAAAGAGCTGCCAGACAAGGCTCCTTCGGATTTTTTGCCACCGTGATTGTCATAACTTCTCCCACAATTTCTGGGCAAAGACGCCCTCAGGTCAAGCTGGTCTTCTTGACAGTGTTATAGAAGAGGCTTGTCATTACCTTATTCCAGAATAATATTTTACCAGCTTATAGCCCGGGGACTCTAGCAGTCCCCCCAGCTCCACAGAAGGATCAACCAGGCAGCCTTTTCACGGACAGCCGTGGCTGACGAAGGGCCGCCGCTGTGGGGCTTTCCAGCGTTCTGAAGTGGAGCAGTCCCTGTGATCACCCCCTCTCCCCTTCAGGTGAAGTTACGACAAATGGGTAACTTGCTTTTAATTTTCTCTACTGAGAACCTCGGCTGCTGAAAGTAAGGTCCTAGTCCCCGCATCAGCAGCGCCCAGAGGACTTGCCAGCGAGAGGGCTCTTCAGTCGTCTTCCCCAGGCCTGGGCCCTCGGACGCTGTTGGGGCCCGCTCTTAATGGAGAGCTGCACGGGGCCGAACCACCCGAATGCAGAAGGGAGGCATCCGGTGCAGAGCAGGTGAGTGGAGGAAGCGGGTCCACCCCAGAGAGGAAGAGGCGGCGGGTGGCCTCTGGCCTCTGTGCTCCCGCTAGAACTCCCAGCCAGCGGCAGTGCTGACTGAGGCTGATGGACACTGTGGTCCAGCAACGTCCTGGCTGGAATCGGTGGGTTACCGGAAGGGTAGATCTCTGGCTGCCTGCCTGCCTGCCGCCTTGAACTTAAGGAAGGAGCGCCACTGTGCCGCTAGAAGGGCCGGTGGGAAGATGGAGGCCGGACGCGGGCGGCGGACTCCCTCTGGCCCTGGAGATAAGAGAGGCAGCTGGGCGTGGTTGGTTCATCGGCTGGTTGGTTGGTTGGTCTGAAATTTTTTAAACCACCCAGCAGCCAAACCCGCCTGTGCAGTTTACAATAAAACACATGAAAAATACATAAACAGTAAAATCAAATATTGGGCCAAACTAAGAAGGACTTAGCAAAGTAAGGCTATTCTGGGAAGGAAATGGGGTGGGATATTTCCTCCACTCTCATAGGACCGGCTTGCCGTGGTTGTGATCCATTTCCTAAACCGATGATGAAACACGCATTAGCATACTTTTTGTCTTTTTCTTGTAAAATTCAGGTTTGCTATCAGGACCCTAAACTCTTGCCTTGGAAAAAGCAACCATGGAAGTAAAGCCCACAAACTGGTCTGGGGTCTTCGTGGGTGAAAAGGAAGAACCCTATTATTATGAATAGTTCCAACTGGCTCTGACGAGGGAAGATATTATTTAAAACGTAAAGAAGCAAAGCCGGTTTCTGAAGGTCTGACAAAATGTTCAAGGCAAAAGGGGTTGCTGTTAATTAGAGCAAGCATTTTGCAGAGGGGAGAGACTGTGGCTCTTGAGGAAGTCAGTGGGTTGATTTGCATCGACTCCCGGGAGGACTGTCTGCCCCCCACAACTGGGTTCAGTCCAACCTGGATCTAAACATCTTAACACTCCCGCTGCATAGGAACCTCCCATCCAAATTTGCAGGTCACGCGAAGAGGAAAGAAATAGAAAACAGCCTCAAGACAGCCTCAAGATTCAGGAGAATTTTGACAAGCTGGAACAATGGGCAAAAATCAGCAAGGTGAATGGTAAGTCCTACATTTAGGTAGGAAAATGAAAAAGCAAACTGGTGAGTATAGGATGGGGCGGGACTGTACTGGCGGCATACATGCGAAACGGACCGAGGTGCCTCGGTGGATCACCTGCAAAAACGCAAGTGCCATCCTAGGCTGCATCAGCCAAAGCCCAGCGTCAAGATCAAGCAAAGTCGCCCTAGATGGCACCTGGAATATTGCGTCTAGTTCTGGGCACAGTTTATGAGGAAAGACCCCGGCAAACTGGAGCGCATGCAGAGGAGAACCGACCTACACCAAGCTGGTCAGCTTAAGGCCTGGAAGGAAAATCTTACAAGGATTGGAGAGGGTGGCTACGCTGCAGGGGAGATCAGAAACTGCGGGAGAAACAATAATTGTCCTCCGGCATCTGAAGAGCTGAACGCAGGCTTGTCCCAGGCGCCAGGGCAAGGAGCGATGGGCTGGGCTGTTTCCTGGAGGTCTTAATGGAAAGAGCGGGAACTCTCCTTCACCGGGCACACCGAAAGGGAGGCTGGGAGCTGTGGGTCTGCGGATCTAAGGGGCTGTGTTCACAGAAGGCTCTTTGCTTGTTTAGAGAAGGACCCCTTTTCTGAGTGTATTTATTTGGGGCATTTATGTGGCCGCCCAACTGAAGCAATGAGATAAGAACCATCAACAACAGATACAAAACATAAGGGAAAACGACATATAGGATTAAACCCCAGCCAAAGCAATAAGTATTTAAGTACTAAATAAATAAATAAAGTATTTAAAATACTAAAAGTTGATGCTCTTAAAGTGCTGCACTCAATATGCCAGCAAGTTTGGAAAACACAACAGTGGCCACGAGATTGGAAAAGGTCAGTTTACATTCCAATTCCAAAGAAGGGCAATGCCAAAGAATGCTCAGACTATCGCACAATTGCACTCATTTCACATGCTAGCAAGGTTATGCTCAAAATCCTGCAAGCCAGGCTTCAGCAGTATGTGAACCAAGAACTACTGGATGTACAGTACAAGCTGGGTTTCGAAGAAGCAGAGGAACTAGAGATCAAATTGCCAGCATCCACTGGATCATGGAGAAAGCACGAGAGTTCCAGAAAAACATCTACTTCTGCTTCATTGACTATGCAAAAGCCTTCGATTGTGTGGATCACAACAAACTCTGGCAAATTCTTAAAGAGGTGGGGGTACCAGACCACCTTACCTGTCTCCTGAGAAATCTGTATGTGGGCCAAGAAGCAACAGTTAGAATCGGTCACGGAACAACCGATTGGTTCAAAATGGGGAAAGGAGTACGACAAGGCTGTATACTGTCACCCTGCTTATTTAACTTATATGCAGAGTACATCATGCGAAATGCCAAGCTGGAAGAATCACAAGCCAGAATTAAGATTTCAGGGAGAAACATCAACAACCTCAGATATGCAGACGATACCACCCTAATGGCAGAAAGTGAAGAAGAACTAAAGAGCCTCTTGATGAGGGTGAAAGAGGAGAGTGCGAAAGCTGGCTTGAAACTCAACGTTAAAAAAACTAAGATCATGGCGTCTGGACCCATCAATTCCTGGCAAATAGGAGGGGTAGAAATGGAAGCAGTAACAGACTTCATTTATTTGGGCTCCAAGATCACCACAGACGGAGACTGCAGCCATGAAATTAAAAGATGCTTGCTCCTTGGGAGGAAAGCTATGGCAAACCTAGACAGCATTATTAAAAAGCAGAGACGTCACCTTGCCGACAGAGATCCGCATAGTCAAAGCTATGGTTTTTCCAGTAGTAATGTATGGCTGTGAGAGCTGGACCATAAAAAAGGCCGAGCGCCGAAGAATTGATGCCTTTGAACTGTGGTGCTGGAGAAGACTCTTGAGAGTCCCCTGGACTGCTAGGAGGTCAAACCAGTCAATCTTAAAGGAAATCAACCCTGACTGCTCATTGGAAGGATTGATACTGAAGCTCAAGCTCAGATAATTTGGTCACCTAATGCGAAGAGAGATCTCTTTGGAGAAGACCCTGATGCTGGGAAAGATGGAAGGCCAAAGGAGAAGGGGACGGCAGAGGACGAGATGGCTAGATGGCATCACTGCAGCAATGAGCAGGAAACTGAGCAAACTCAGGGAGGCAGTGAAGGACAGGAAGGCCTGGCGCGATGCGGTTCATGGGGTCACGAAGAGTTGGACACGACTTAACGACTGAACAACAAAGCAATAAAATGGCCACTGGGACTGAAATACACTGTAAATCATCCAGCAGGACTCCATTCAGACCCACCTCAACGGCCCAGAGAAGAGAGCCTTTCTAAAGGCCTGCAGGATCGGGGCCGGCCGCATATTGGGGAGGGGGCCGCTGTTCCAAAGGGCAGGGGCCACCCCCGAGGCTCACAGTCCTAACCTAGCCCAAGGGGCGGGCCCCGTCGCAACCCGCTAAGCCGCAAAGAGGCCGAGCCAAGGGAGCCAGGCAAGGCGTGGGGGGGCCGCGCTCGGGGAGCGACGGCGCCTCCTCCCCACAGCCGCGGCCAGAAGGGCGTCGCCTCAGTCGGCTCCTTCGCCCGGGAAGGTCTCGCCTGGAAAATCCCTTCGACCTTTGGAATCGGTGCCGCTCGGGCGGACCCGGCGCAGCCGGCGCGGCGGGGCCCCAGAACCCCCGCCAGCGACGCTCCCGCCTCTCTCTCGCGCGCCCCGCCGGCCACCCGGCGAAGCAGGAGAGGCGCGCGCGAAGCCGGCGCTGGCCGTGGTGCTGAAGCTGCCCAGCCGCGCCCCGAAGCCCCCCCCCCGCAGCGGGGTCCGTGGGAAGCGGGTGGCCCCGGAGGGCCGGGACTGGCAGGGAATCAGCCCCCCATTTTCCCAAGGAGGGGGCTGCAAGGGGCACGCTGCAGCGGCGAGAGGGATCTCTCTGCGGCGTCGGGAGAAATGTGGGGGTGCGGCGGCCGCTCTGCCTTCTTGCCCCGGGGAGACGCAGAGAGCCCACTGAACTGGCCGTGGGCCACCTTAATACAGAGACTGCTGTTTGGTGGTAGACTCTCCCTGAAGAGGGAGATTCCGAGGTCATCTAGTCCACCTTCTGCGCACTGCAGGCGCCTAGAACGTCTCTGATAGACCATCCAGGCTGTATTGGAAGTCCTGCAGCAAAGGAGGACTCGTCACAACGAGGCAACCTGTTTCCCCGGCTGACTCTTGTATGTACCCTTAAGAGTCCCTTGGGATGAGCCTTGATGGGGTGGAAGAAGGGATTTCCTTCTCTTACCTCCACTCTCTTTAATAAGCAGTGTTGGGTTATTTCAGAATGATTGCTGGGTCACATCAACATCACAGATCATGTCATGATCATTTGTCCATCTGACCAAAATATTACTTTCCATGATTGTTCCATGACCATAGACAATCTTATCCGAAACAGGTTTTCAAGGATTCTCTATCCCTTCATAAACTTGGCTTGGAATATATGTGTGCCCCTTCAAGTCAGTTTCGCTAAATTTTTGTTTTTTGTTTTACTCCTGGCGACTGCCTGGACCAGTCCCTGCGGTTTTCTTGGCAAGAGTCCGGAAGTGGTCTGCCATTGCCTTTTTCCTAGAGCCGAGGGAGAGGGGCCGGCTAAGGTCGCCCAGCCGGCTTTCTACCTAGGCGGGACTAGCGCTCACGGGCTCCCAGTTTCTAGCCTGATGCCTTCACCACAACACCACCCGGGCTTGGAATATCTCCTACCTTAATACAGTCTTGCACACATATACTTTTCAGGTTTCTTCTGCAGCACCACTTTTTAACCCTTTATTGTCTAGCCCTTAACTTATGCTATAACAATAGAGCAGAACCACTTCTTGGGATTTCAACATTATACTCTGTGATGCAGCTCAAGATTGCACTGGCTCTTTGGGCGGCTATGGGACACGGTGCTTAATCTGTGCTTGATCTGTGGCGTACCACGACACGCAGATCCTTCTCACAAGGCCCTGCCTATCCTGCATCTCCGCATCAGCTTTTTCCTACCTAAGTGCAGATTCTTATATTTTTTGCCACTGAACTAGAATTGTTGGATATGGCCAATATTCAACTTTACTGAGAATCTTTTGAACCCTGAGTCTGTCTTCTGAGGTTTAGTAACCCCCACCCCACCCCATCACGCTCTCCAGTGGAATCTGCCTGCCCCATACTGGTGCACCCTAATAGGGTGGGCTCACTTCGGGTCCCTTCCTTGAAACCATGCCAGCTGATGAGGCCCAGGAGGCATACCTTTTCTCTTGAGGAGCCTGTCCTCTGAATTATCTCCTCCCCCACAAAGAGGTGTCCCCAACTCTGCTAGTCTTAGAAAGGCATTTTTAAAATGGCTATTCCCTTGGGTGTTGTGGCCAGGAGAGTTCCCATCCGATCAAGGACAGTGTGCGTCCCAGGTCATTCATTAATGTTTGTTGGGATTTAATTGGGTTGGGGCGGATTTTAAAAGCTGGATTTTAGCCTTGCTTGTTTTTTTTTTAATTAATTAATTGATTTGACTTGTCCCCGCCCATCTCCCCACAATGGGGGACTCTGGGCGGTTTACAACACACTAAAAATCATAAATACCATTAAAAGTTATAAAAAGAGAACCACACTTACAGAGATAGAAAAAAGATCAAAAGATCCAAGAGGCCGATAGAGGCCGCCCCAGGCCGCTAAGGGGCCAGCCAACCCCACTTCTGACATCCTCCCTCCCCGCCCCAGGCCAGATGGCAGAGCCAGGTCTTCAAGACCCTCCGAAAGCCCTGGAGTGAGGGGGCCTGTCTCACCTCCGGGGGCAAGATGTTCCAAAGGGCGGGGGCCACAGCAGAGAAGACCCGCCTTCCCGACCCCGCTAATCAGAGTTCTTTTACCACAGGGGTCCGGAGCATGCCCTCTCTGTGAGATCGGGTGGGACGGGTTGAAATCGTGGGGAAGAGGAAAGAAAGAAAAAAAAGGAGAGTTTTCCTTTTTCGCTTTAGCTTGTTTATTTATTTATTTAAATTTATTGGCCACCCAATTCCAGTGGACTCTGGAGTTTGAATTAGGCAGCCATATAATTTTTTAAACAAATAAAATAAGTGCGTCCAGACCCTCCACTTGTCTTTTCTAGGGTTTTCCCAGATACTGATATCAAGCGGATTGGTCTGTAGTGTCCTGGGCCTGCTCCCCCCACCTTTTCTTAAAGAATCGAACAACATTAGCTCTTCTCCAGTCTTTGTGACTTCCCTGTGCTCCAGGAGTTCTCAGGCAGTACGGTCGGTGGTCCTGAGGTCACATCTGCCAGTTCCTTTAGCACCACGAGATTATTTATTTTATTTTATTTTATTTATTAAATTTGTATGCCGCCCATCTCCTCCAACTGGTGACTCTGCAGTCCATCTGGTCCTGGAGATCTGAATTCCTTCAAAGCAACCCGGTATTCTCTCACCAAGGCCTGGCTTATTCTGACCTGCATTTCTCTTGAACCCCCATTCTGCATCTTCCGACAGGATGGACCGCTTTTCCCTTTTGCAAAACTACAGATGCAAGGAAGGAAGAAGTGAGATACGCTCTATCCGTCTTAACATTCGGCAAGTCCCTCAAGACCTGGCTATGGGATCAGGCCTGGGGCTCCCAGGGGAGATTTTGCAATGGCTCCCTTATTAATATTATCCCCTCCTGTTTTGTGTGCTTTTATAGTTTTTTACTTGTAATTGTTTTTATTGTTGTATAAATAAATACAATTAAATAAAAAAATTGTATTTATTCTTTTTAATTGTTGTACGCCGCTCAGAATCACTTTATGTGAGATGGTTGGCTATATAAATACGATAAATAAATAAAAGTACTGTAAATAAATAAACTGTCTGGCACTGTCTTCTCCAACAATTCTCCAACCAGAATGGAGTGGTCTCCCCACAACTGGATAGAACTTCTTGGAAAAATATTAAAACTACTCAAGGCAAATTAACAAGGTTTGTTGTTTTTTTAACTGATGGACAATTTAGGGTTGGTTGATATATGGAGACAGAAAAATGGCAATTCAAGAGAGTATACCTACTTTTCTGAAAGACATAGATTCTTCTGAAGAATAGATATGATTTGGATTTCAAAGAATTAGGCTACCAAGATTCATAAAGTGGAGATATTATCAAATACTTTTTCAGATCATAATCCTGTGAGTTTGGTTTACAAAAGGAAATCTAGTTTAGATGGAGACTAAACAAAATGTTGTTACAGAAAGAAACAATAGTGGAGGATTGTAATAAATAAATAATTTTTTTGAATATGATAAACACTATATACACTATAATAGTGAACTCCAAAAGACGAGTCAAGAGAAAATACAAGCTATTTTGGATGAGATAAACAGGGCGGGTGTTTCTGGGCAGCATGAAGAAAGATCTTTTCTTTTACCTGGGACCCCAAAAGTCTCCACTAAGGCCAGTACCCCACCAGGGCTGCCTTGGCAGAAGGCACACGCGCACGCGCACACGCACACGCACAGCCCTTGCTGCTCCGTCCTTCGGCACCAACGTCTGTCTCGAGTTATCCGGGGCCCTCTTGGGCAGCCTGGACGAAGGGGGCAGAGCCGGAGGCCGCCCGCCGCCCGCCCTGGGACTGCAAAGGCCGAAATCCAGGGGAAAACTCCACCCTCCCAAAGCAACTTCTGCCCGGCGGGCAGGGGGTCCTTAAGCACCGTTTGTGGAGGACCCCCCAACCACCATTGCAGCTTCAGGCTCACAGAATTAGACACACACACACACACACGTGTCTTGGCTGGAGGGGTCTGAAGTCAGCCCCCTAAGTCCCCCCTCTCCCCCCCCGGCAACCCGCTGCGGAGGACGGCCGCGCAGAGGCTGCCAGAGGGCTGCGGGTCCATCTTTCAGAAAATCAAAGAGGGGCTTTGGGGGCCTGGTGCAAAGAAGACCCGCGTCTCTCTTTCGCAAGCACAAATTGCTTCAGCAAGAGGAGGCGGAGCAACCGCCTCCCCGGCTCGTGCGCGTGCGCGCGCACCCGCCCCTTCAGCCCCGCCGGCAGCAAAGCCAACGAGACGGCGTGGGAAGGAAGCGCGGAACTCTGGGAAACGTAGTTTGCCTCCGCCCGGCCCTCGAGCCTAGGAAGCCGCCCGCCCGGCCCCAGAAGGCGCTGCTTCCAGGCCGATAGAGTCGCGGGGCAGAAGAGCCGCGGCTGCGGCGCTTTTGCACTGCCGCCCGGAGGGGAGGGGCGGCATCGCCGCAATCAGAAAAGGGCGGCGCGGGGTACATTTGGGCACTGCGCAGCCCCCGCTGCGGGGCAGCACGTCCTGGCCGGCCCTGTTTGCGGAGGCGGGAGATCCGCCTTCGCCGCGGCCAATCAAGAGATGTCGCTTCAGCGGGTGCGGCAGAGGGAAGACGTGCTGTGCTGGTCTGGGGCCAGGAGAGCCGCGTTCAAATCCCGCCTCAGCCTCGGACGCTCGGCCAGCCTACCTCGCAGGGCCGCTGCGAGGGGATAGAAGGAAGGGCGACCCCGGGAAGGCGCCGTGTGCTCCTGGCAGAACTGCGGGACGTACACCGATAAAGCTGGCTGGCACGAGGGCGAGCGGAAACCGAGACGCCGCAGGAGACCAATTTCTGCCGCTCCAATGTTCTCTTCGTTTACTTCTGTATAATGGGCACGCCCAGACGCAGTGTGCAGAAATCAGGCTGACCCCGTTCTTCCCAAAGGGGAGCTCAATTAAGGCATCCCAGAGGAGACCGGGCGCTTCACCTGGGGAGGGCATGAACTCGGGGCCCTGCGCTGCCCGTCGGTTGGCCGCCAGCGCCGAGGTGCTCGCCCCTTGCACCTCCGGCCACGGCTACTGCGCTGGCCGCCCCCGAGTCTGCAACGGAGCTCGAGAAAGCCGCCATCCCGCGATTCTCCAGCCTTGGTCGCGTCCGGGCCGGCACCGTCGGGCCGGGACCTGCTTCGGGGCGGCGGCGGCGGCGGCTTAAGACGGTCGGCGCTCCCTCGTTCCGCTTCTCTTCTCAAACAGCCGGCGGCCCGAAGACCTCGGAGCCGGCCGCCTTCGCTCCGCGGCGGAAAAGCTTTGCTCCGGGCGGGGGCGGGGTTGCCGTGGCAACCGCCCCTCTCGCGCCGCCCTCTCCGCTCGCCGCGGCCACCTGCGCGGCGCACGGCGGCCGCCGAGGACGCGCGCCTGTCCCCGGGGAGGAGAGCCGCGCGGAGGCGGCGGGGGCAGCGCCGGGAGGGTGGGTCCCTGTGGCCAAAGCGGAGCGGCCGGCGGGCTTGGTCGGTGGGCCCGCTCCCCGTCCCGACGGAGGAGGAAGCTCCTGGAACGCCACCCGCGGCGAGAGACTGCCCTGGGCGGCCCCGGGTTGCCCCAGCCACGCCGACTCCTGAGGGATTCTGCTGAAATGAGGAAAAGCCCCTGATTGCCACCAAAAGGTTGGGGGGAGGGTCTGGACGCTTTTTCAAGTCACCTCTTTCTTTTTTGTCCCGCCTCTCTTATTTTTATGAATAACTCAAGGCAGCGAACATACCCAACACTCCTTCTTCCTCCTGTTTTCCCCACAACCACAACCCTGCAAAGGGGGTTGGACTGAGAGAGGGACTGGCCCAAAGTCACCCAGCCGGCTTTCATGCCTAAGGGTCACTCACCGTCTCCTGCTTTCTAGCCTGGTGCCTTCTCCACTAGACCGGACCGGCTCTCAATTTTTGCAATTCCTGAAGGAGCTCCAAGGAGCCCCGGGGCCGGATCAGAAGGAGGGGGGCATGCAGGAGGCCTGGCTGGGCTCACGCCCTGGGCTCTCAGCAACTAGCCTTGGAGGTAGACTGCCACGAAACCTGGAAGGTCAGCTTAGCTGGATGCCGCTGCTAGTCTCCCCCTCACCCCCTCCAGGTTTTACTAGACTTCAAAATCCTCCCACTGGACCAGAAATGAGGATAAACTGGTCCTTCCACACAAAAGGTTACACCCACATATTTTTAAAAAACATTTCAGCAGAAAACTTGTTGATAGACCATTGAGGATGGTCTGTTGCCAGTCAGGACCTCAAGATGCATAACCTGAGCCAGACTTCTTCTGCTCAAGGAAAGAGTTGCCCCCCCACCAGGCGCCTCATTGAGGGGCTGTTATCAGGGGCTGACTCAACCTTCAGGTGCAAGCAAGAGAGGGTCTGAGGAAGGTGACGCAGGGGAGGAACAGCCACCTGAGGCTCCCCACATTTCCCCCAACTGGCCTTTCCAGCCCTCAGCTGGACACGGAAGCCCTGTGTCCAGACAGAAGACCATTTTCTCTTGCTCTGCTCAGACCACAGCTGGTGCCCGCTGGGTGTCTTCCTCTCCAGAGGGAGGGGCTGCAGATGGAGTCCAGGAGAGCCAGTGGGCTTGCTCTGCTGGAGAAGTGGTGGCACAGAGGAGACACCCCAAACCCTCCTGACAGTTGTGGGGCAGTCCTGCCCATTGCTTCTTTTCCACTGCTCTTCTTCAAGTGGCAGGCGAGGTCAGCATGACGTTCAGAAGAACCAGGTGGCCTGGATCAGGGGCTGGGAGTGTGGAGGGCCCCTTTGGGAAGAGGTGGGCTAGAGGGGTCAGAAGACTGGGCGGGAGAGAAAGTTGACAGCAGGCAGGGTGAGGACACACAGGGTTTGTAGGAGCAGGGCATGTACCCAGGAGGGTAGCCTTTCTTGGCTGGAGGCAGGCAGAATGCTAGATTCTCTTTGTTGCTTTACTGTGGTAGACTTATGTGGGTCTCAGCCCCAAACGCTGGGAAACGAGCTGGGCTTGGGGAAGCTGCAGAAGGCAGAGGCGAGAGCCTTGGGGCTGCATGTGACCCGAGTTTCCTTTGACATTTTTTAGACTTCTTCCTTGGAAATCCCCCTGCTCTCTGGTGTAGTCCAGGTTTGGGCGGCAGGCGGCAGCACCAAACTGCTCTTTTGCGTTCTCGGACTGTGAACGTAAACAACCTTTTAGAATCTGGCTGGCCTGCTTTTCCGTGAGCCAGCTCTGCCTCGTCCTATTTGTGTGGAATTGGGGCAGCCGCCTCCAACACACACACAAACAAGGCCATGTTCAGCTCCAGAGCACCAAGGTTAATACTGCAAAGGTTTCAAAACAGAGGTGGTGGTGAGCTGTGCCAGGCGGGCACCCAGAAGACGACAACAGCAAGGCCTCCCTGGCTTCCTCTCAGCTGATCAAGGAAGGTGGCTGGGGGTGGGGGGGGCAGCACAGCACGGTGCTCTGCAAGAGCCCCCACGAAAGGGGGAAGCCCACAAACTCTCGGCACTGTATAGCTTAGAAAAGGGAGGTTTCTGTCACTGTCACCCGACTGACAGCCAGCCCCCGTCTCTGTGAAAGGAAAGGCATTGGGGGACCCTGAGATGCCGGGGCTGCTAAGGGAGAGGCCTGTGGCCAATTAATCTCCCATTGCCCGAGAAGCACTGCCATTTCCACGGCCATCCGGGACAGCCGTGGGCCAAGCTGCCCCAGCTGGGATTCGCCCTCCTTCACACAGTGGTCGCCCATGGAAGGGGGCCGAAGCACAGCCTGCTCCAGCACGTTCCACCAGTGGGCCAACTGAGAGCGGAAGATGTTTGCCGCAGGGAGGAGAGGTCTGTTATTGCTTACTCAGATGCTGGGAAAGGCAACAACAGCAGGTACCAACCACATCTGTTTCTGGGTCATGACCTTTTCTCAGTCCTCCCCATGAAAAATACACCCAAGAGCACTGAGGGGTTACGGCTCTGGCCCGTAAAGGCACTTCAGCAAAGGCATTTCTGGGACTGAAGCCCCTTGGCTGGGGGTGGTGCTCACTGGTGGTGGCCTGACCGGGTACCGGCAGACCTGCAAGGAGGCCCTGGTCACAATGCCCTGCTTACCCTTCCTCTCCCTGTAAGGTAAACACATAGCCACCGCTGTGCCTTGCTAGAATTTACCCAATAATTCCAATTACAGGTGGGGCTGAAGAAAGCACAGGTGTTTTTCCGATCCACACCACCCTTTCCTGGCCAACCTTGAAGCATTGGGGGGGTGCCTCAGCGCACTTCCTACCACACGCAGTGTCTCTGCATTTGGTTTTCCAAGAAAAGGGGTGTGATCTGGTCTGCAAATACTGTAATAAGCTGTATCGACTTCTCCCTCTCGGCCTCCCGCCAAAGGCACGATCTCCCTGGGAAAAAGCTGGGCAGTGAATTCAGAGCACTCCAGGTATGGTGAGTCAGTGGAAGTCCTGACCCGAGACGCGTTAGCAGGAGTTCTCCCAGCGTGGCTCAGGAGGAGAAGAGGACGTCCAGGCCCGGAGGCTATGCGCCTCGGGAGCCCAGCGCCGGGGAGAAGCGGCGCTCTCCTTCCTGTCCGGCTGCGGTGAGTCACGAGGCGAAAGAAAGCGGTGATGCAACGCGCGTCGTGTGACCGGGCGCCCTGCAATCGGGGTCGGCTGGGCCGTCGCGACCTCTCACCCACAGCGGGCGGGAGGCTGGTTCGCTGAGCGGGGCATTTCTGCGGGCGGGGGCGGGGGAATGGTCGAAGAAAGGTGGTGGTCGGGTGGTCTGCAACCTGAAGCCCTTCCCGCCCGGCCCCGCGCCCTGGTGCGTCCCCCCCTTGCATGAGTTTGCATGTGCACACACACACACACACACACCCCACTCCTCCCGGCGCACAGGCTTATTTCCTTCTGCTAATAACGTGCGCATCAGGGGTTCTAGCGGTTTACCACCAGGATCCTCCGCCCCCCAGTGTAAAATTCCCCTGGCCGACTGCCGCCCCCACGAAGAGCCGCCTAACGACTTGATCCCCCGGGCGGGGCGGGAGGATGAGCTGCGCTGCTCGTCCTCGCCGTCGCTTCCGAGGACTCCGGCGAGTTTTACAAAAACAGCCCCCCTCCCCGGCCAGGAAATGCCGCTGCTGGGAAGACTCAGCCGAAACCCAGCACCTTTTCTCCCCCCAGGGCAGCAGCTCCCCTCCCCTGTGGGGATTCCTAAGTGGGCGACCAATGCCAGGGCTCGCGGACCGGCTTTCGTTGCTCGCGGGCCAATCGCAGCCGGGAACAGACGCAGTGCGCCCGCCCCTCGGGACAGGCATATAGGGCCCTGTCAACCGCGCTGCGCCGCAGAATTTTCGGTCGCCGCCGCGCGGGAGTCGCTGTCTTGGGGCGCATCGTCGACGGAGACCCCGCTCAAGCCGGGGCTGCTTTCGCTTCCCTTCCTTTGGATTATTTGCCCGGATTCTCCTTTGCTACCGCCGGCCTGCTTGCGGGGGAGGCCGAGTCGTGGTTCCCGCTTTCGACCGCGGGTGGATCGGAGCTCGCGATCGCTATGACGCTGGAGGAGCTGGTGGCTTGTGACAACGCGGCCGAAAAGTGAGTCCGGCTGCCTGGCGGCGGGGGAATGAGTGGGACGGGACGGGACGTGACGGGACCCGAACGCGCGCGAAGAGCCGAGCGGTCCCGGGGCGCCTCTCACTCCCCGCCTGCGGCTTTCTTTCAAGGATGAGGTCCGTCGGCGAGGCGCTGGAGCAGCTCCTGGTCGCGGCGCAAAGGCAGGGCTGCCTGACAGTCGGGGTCTACGAGGCCGCCAAGCTCATGAACGCGTGAGTGCCCCCTCCGTCCTTCGAGCGCCGGGCGGGGAGGGAGGGAGGAAGGGTGGGAGCTGCCGGGGACCGGGTGCGAGTCGGCACCGGCGGCCCGCGGCCGGGGGACTCGCCTTGGCTTGGCTGCCCGAAAGCAGGGCGGGTGGGCGAGCGAGCGAACGCGGGCCGCCGCTGACCCCCCGCCGCCGCCTTCCCCGCAGCGACCCGGACAGCGTGGTGCTTTGCCTCCTGGCGGTGGACGAGGAGGACGGGGAGGACATCGCGCTGCAGATCCACTTCACCCTGATCCAGGCCTTCTGCTGCGCCAACGACATCCACATCCTGCGCGTCTCCGGCCTGGAGCGCCTGGCGGCCGTGCTGGGCGAGAGCCCCCAGGACGGGGGCGCAGCGGAGCCGCGTGACCTGCACTGCCTGCTGGTGACGGTGAGCCGGGCTGCGGAGGGAGAAGGCGGAGGCGCTTGCGGGGAGGGGCCGGGCCGGGCCGGCCGGGCGCGGAGGCTCGCTTGGAACTAAGGGGCCGTTCTGTGTTTCTCCCAGCAGACCCCCCACACGGATTCCTGGACCAGCCAGGGGCTGGCCGAAGTGGCCACCTATTGCCAGGAGAGCCGGTGCAACGACCAGTGGGTGCCCTACGTGGCTCTGCAGGCACGCTGAGGCCCCTTTGCTTTCTGGTGCGGAGTGTCATGTGTGAAACAATTGCGTCCAAAGGAGGAAGAATGTTGTTTCTGTAAAAATTACAATAGCGCCTGACTGTCGGAAGGCGAGTGGTGGATGAGTCACCCAGACAGACAGCGAGAGCAAGCGGAAGGTCTGACTTGGCCTGGAGGAGGAGGAGGAGGAGGAGGAGGGCTGCTGCTGCTGCTCCGTCAGCTGACTGCTGGGAAGGAGGCAGGACAGCGGCTGCGGGCCCTTGTGGGTGCCAGGCTCCCTGTGGGGTGGAGGAGCCGTTCTTGCTGCGTGCGAGTGCCAGTGGGCGGACGAGGAGGGACTGACTGCCTGACTGCGTGGATCAGCTGGAAAGCCAAGCGCCTCTGCTGGAGGCTCAGGGTCAGGGAAGGGGCCAGACCTCTCCTCCCCAGGACTCCGTAAGGAGGTGGCCGAAATTCACGTCTGTGAACTTGCGCAAACAGGACTGGTTTCCAAAAGTTAGCTGCGAAGTATTTTTCTAGTTCTAAGGAACCTACTGATACTGACGGCTTTTATTTATCTTGGAAGATTTGCATGTTTGTTTTTATCTTTTTTCTGAAGATGAAATTCTGGAGATGCAGAAGCCAAATGCAAATTTATTCTCATACCTGGATTAAAATTATAATAAACACGTTTTACATTCTGAAAACAATGCCTAAGCCTGTCTTGAGTCTTTCTTAGGGGCCGGCTTTACCTTAAAAGGCCTCCGCCTGCACGCCTTGCATGGTCATGGGACAGGGACCAAGCAGTAAACTCTTCAGAGATGTGCCATTTTGCACAGGACCAGGCCAGATACCTGCAGCTGGCGCTGCATTTCTAATGGATGGAGATTTACCTGAGCTGGGACTATGTGGTCACTTCTAGGATGTCTGAGTAAGCGCGCTTAATTTGGTTCTCCTTTGGAGGACCTTAGCTCAGAGGAGTCAGCCAACATTCTCTGTAAAACGTTCCCTTTTTAATTTTTCTGTTCAGCAGAAATAAGCCAGGGCCTTATTCAGTGGAAAGCTTTTTCTTTTCTTTCTTTTTTTTTGTGAACAGATGTTGCGTAGTTGGAGCAGGTTCCAGATTGCAACAGACCTCACTGTTTCACCCCGTTGTAAAAAACGTGTGTTCCAAAATGTTCCTAAGCTTGTTCCTTCAGCTGCATCTGGGGTGGAGAACTGAGAAGCAAACGGCATGCCAAGCCAAGCGCTAAGTGCTAAGGGGCTGGGCCTTTGCTCTTGCCGCGGAGTGAAACCAGGGCGGCCTCCACCACCATTTCCTCTGCCAAGGCCCAAGAGCAAAGATCTAGGCGACCCTGAAGGACGCCCTCCTGTTGCAAGGAATTGCTGCAACTGGCTTGTAAAATGCTTGGGGTGCAGGGGAAGGCTGCCTTCCCCTCCTTCTCCTCCTCTTATCTCAAGCCAGCCCTGCCCTGGGATAACAGGCAGCTCCCATTTCCCAGAAGGGCCTCCAAAGTGGGCATCTTTCCCCCGGACAGCCACCCGGCCCTGCTCAGGCTCCTGGGCGGCCTTGCCTGGGGTTGTGATTCTGCCACAAGGCTGTTTCTTCACACTCCCCTTCCGGCTGCTAAGCTGCCACTCCTGCAGATTCCCAGAAAATTGGCTGGGTGCTGGGCACGGTTTCCAGGAGTGCAGGACCAGGCCTCTGTTCTTTCCTGAAAGTTCCCCGCGAGGCAAAGGAATTGCGCAAAGCAGGGGGGAGTTTTGCATATTTAGGCTTCTCAGAGCCGAGGACCTGTCAGCGCTTCCTCCCCCAGTTTTGCAGTGTGCAAAAGGCTGAGCCGCAGAGAAATAAGCCCGCCTGTTGTGGGCCTGGGCCTGGGCGCTCTGTGCAGCAGAAGGGTGGCCTTTTTCCAGTTAAGCCCCACACAGCTGGGACTTCTGCCAAGCAAGAGTGTCACGTGAGGCATTTTTTCAATGCCTGTCTGAAGAGGCCTGCAATTTCCTTGCGCCCCCCTTTTCTTCCTTTGCAGCTGTGGCCGACTCCCCCCAGCTGTGATCTGGGGAAGGGATCCGCTTGCAGGCAGGCGACATCCCAGTGGAAAACCTCATCAAGCTGTGGGGCACAGCGGGGAGGGGGAGAGCCTGTCAGGGCTGAAGTTGGGGGGTAGAGGGAAAAGGCTGAGGGGAGGCGAGGGAATCCTCACAGGCCTGCAGGGCAGGGTGACCGCCTGTCCTTGCCCTCGTGAGTGCCCCGAGGGGTCTGGGGACGGAGACCAGCCTTTTGGAGGCCCGGGGCTTCTTGCGCAGTGTGGTCTAGACACACAGCCACACCCCTGCCTCCAGCTGGGCTCCATCGCCCATTGCCCCAGACAGCAAGGCCCAATCCCCCAACTTCCGCAGCCAGCTTGGCCTCCAGGGACCTCCCGCCCTCCCACGCGGAAGGCCAAGCCATCCTCCTGGGCCTCTGGGTAACCCTTGCCTGTTCCAGCAACGCTGCAGCCTGGGCGGCTCCTGCAGACCAGTCCCCTGCAGGGTGAAGCCTCCCCAGAGACAGGCCCTCCTGCAAAGCCTCCTCCTGCCTGCCTGGGCTCCCCTTGCTGGTCTGGGGCCTCTCGGATGTGGAGAACGGACCAACGTTCCCTGGAGAGAAGCCAGGGAGGGTGTGAGCCCGAAGGAAGCTGCAACAATCCGGCAAAGGCCACTTTCTTGTGGGCTGCCCAGCGGCCAAATCTGTGGCATGGGTGCTCAAAGCCCTTTTGACGGGATGGTGAAATGGCGCCTCCGTAATCAGACCCAGTCTATCCCGATTTCCACTTTCTGGAAGACAAGCAGCAAGGGATGAAGGTTTTGGCCCAGATGGACCCTTGGTGACGGGTCCAGTCACGATTCTCCACCGAAGAAGCCAAATGATGCTTTCCTTCGCCATCGAACGGATTTCACATTTCTTCATTGTTGGGGCAGGGAGGGAATCTTTCAAAAAAAGACTTCTCTCCTGAATGAGACTGCCTTTGGGCACTGGAATGAAATAAATCAAGTCCCTTCTCTTTAATCATGTCTCCGCTGGACAATTTATTTGCCACCCAGAGCAGCTCCTTCCCTGCAGAGCAGATCTTTGGCTCAGTCAGGCCACTGACTGCTCCCACCTCCGAACCTCGAGGGCCACACTGCCAACTCTTCCATGCTAGCCCCACCCTGGGACTGCAGCTTTGGCACCTGGCCTGCCTCAGCTCACCTGGACCCCAACGGTCAGGAGCAGCATTGGCCCCGTGGCCTCAAAAGGAAGGGCCGGGCCACCTTCCCCGCCCTGGAATCGTCTGGATGAGCCTCACCCTCCGCCCGGTTCTCTTGTTTTGCTGAAGGAAGCCGGTAATTGGGGGCTGGCTCAGCCCTTCGGCTCCTGAAAGCAGGTGCCTGTCTCCCTTTTCCAAGGGAGGGACCAACATCCTGCAGACCTGCTCAGCAGCTTTAGTGTTGCTGTTGTTGCTGGGACCCCGGGCTGTTCCTGCAGATGGACGCACTGGCACTCATCGCCTCTCCCGGAACTGAGCAGAGAGCGCCTTCCTCCACCACCACCCTGCCAGGCTTTATGGTCTGCCACAACCTGCACGCCCCCCCCCCCATGGGCTGGTGTTACAGTGCTTGGGATGCAGGCCAACGTGGCTTATGGGAGTCGGCAGCACTAGCCAGGCATTCTGGGACTTGCAATCCCTGCGCTCTGGAGGGCCCAGGCTGCGGAGGCTGGTCTTGGGGACTGCCATGTCCTTCTCAGCGGGACTGGCACAGCCCCCCGTTTCCCAAACTGCAGCACTCTGGCAGCAGCGGCGGCTGCTGCTGGAGTGAAATCACCCTCTCTGGAAAAGCAACTGACTCCCTCTCAGAGCTCCTTCCTCCCTGTGAAGAGAGAGAGCGGCCCCAGCCCCATTTTTGCAAAGCGGTAGCGGAATGAATGGCTGTCAGGGTGCCTCGTTCTTCCCCAGACCAGCCTCAGTTTGGGTCTCCCGGCCTGCCGCATCCATCTGCTTCGGTGTGTTCCCCTTGACTGCCCAGCGATGAAGGGAACCGCCAGGTCAGGTCCGAGGATCGGGGCTCCTCATTTTCTGATTTTCTGGCCGGTCCCTCTTCCGGCCAAATGGTCAGCTTGTTTGAAAACAGAAAGGCCGCGGGCTTCCCGTGGAAGTCTCCGCCGCCAAAGAGCCGCTGCCGGCCAGCGTGCCTGGAGCCTCGGAGTCTCCAGGGCCGCGTCTCTAGGAGGAGCCGCGAGCCCCCCGTTGTCGCCACGAAAGCGGTCTCAGGCGGCTTGAAACCGTTCACGAAGCAGCGGCAGCGGCGGGCGCTCATCTCCGCGGGGGCTGAAGGGCGGAAGACGCGCGGCTCCGCTTGCGCGCCCCTTCGCAGAGGCGGCCTTGGCCGGGCCCCCCCTTGCCCCGCCCGAGGAGGCCAGGACGTCACCGCGGTCGCCGCCTTGGCGGGGGGAGGGTGGGTGTGGCTGGACCACGGACTAGCCTCGGCCAGGTTTGCCTGCTCCTCCCTCCCGAGAGGGGGACTGGCCCAAGGTCGCCCGGTTTCTAGCCTGGAGCTTCGCCACGGCCCCAAAGGGGCTCTCGGCCGCTGCCTTAGCGCCGTGGCAAAAGTCCAAGACGCGCTTCTTCGGAAGGCCCCTCCGTCCCGCCGAGACAGGAAACCCGGGATCCCAGGCGGTCCCTAAACAGGAGCGGGGGGGCGGGGGGCGTTGCAGCGGTCCTGGGGAAACGCGAGCGTCGTGCGGGGAGGCCGGGCCGGCTCAGCTGCCGGCTGCAGCCCTCTCCTGGAACCCGGAGCCCCCGGCCGCAGTGAGGCGAGTGGACTTGGGGAAGGGCGCTGCATCACCCCGACGTTTTGAGCCACATTCGGGGGACGAGCAGAAGTAATGACTGGTTTCACCCTCGGAAGTGTTTGCCTCGCTTCCACCTTAGCGGTGGGATCCTCTTAACGGAATACCTCCCTCGGCGCTGGCAGCCACAGCTCCCTCCAGGGAGAGGCCTTTCCTGGGGCCGCGGCTGGCCGGCAAAGGGCCCAGCCCAGCCCAGAGAAAGACAGACCCCGGGGAGGCGCCAGAGGATGCCCCGCAGGCTCACAGCAGCCCTGCCCCCCTTCCCCACAGGCAAGGGCTGGGCACGCATTTCCTGGGGCCCGGAAGGGAGCCGCGCGGTCAGGAAGCGTTTCCCAGCATCTCGCTATCGCCTTGCGGCCACGCCTGACGTCCCGCACCCTGGGAGACTCCGGGCTCTGTGAAATCCTTCCAGGGGACTGAAGAAGCCCCCCCACCCCACCCCCCGGCTCCTGAGCCGTCCTTCAGGGGCGGGACGTCTCCCTCCGCCCGGCTGTCTTTCTCTGAACCCCTCCCTGTCTGTGGGAAAGCCTCCCCAGCTTTCTGGAAGGCAGGTGGCTGAACGCTTCTAAGAGTTCAAGAGGGCCCCGAGACCCAGAGAAAGGGAGGCCCCTTTGCATTGGAAGTGACCCTCAGGGTGCTCGAGTCTGGGGTCCAGGGCCTCCGGGCCAAACTGGGGCTTTCGGGGAGCCATTCCACGTGTGTAAATTAGGCCCTGGGAGACCGAGAGGTGAGAGGCCTTTTTAGTCCATGGCTCCAACGTTGGGTGAGACGCTGCGGCAGCCGCAAGGGAGGCTCAGCCCCAGCTGGCATTTCCTTTGCCCGCGCTCTCTTCCCCACTTCCTGAGCGGAGAGGAGGTTTCCCAAGCCCTCGCTGCAGAGGCCCTTCCCAGACGTGGGGGTGGGGTGGGGTGGGGTGGGGGCCGAAAGCAGGGCTGGCTTCCTGGCCACTTCCTGGGAATGCATCGAGGGCAATTTTGCTGCATCCCCACATACCTTGCAGGTTCCTGGATTCTTGCCGAGGGAAGAGGAGTGGCTGTGTGTGCGTGTGCGTGTGTGTGTAGGGGGACACAGCAGAAACAGGAGAGGCTGATCTTCACAGGTTGTGCAGTGGGGAAGGGGTACAAAGAGGGTGGGCCTAAAGGGGGGATCCCTTTCTGTGGCGTTTCCTAACAAATTAGTTTACAGGGTTCTCTGCTGAGCTGGCTTTCTTCTGAACTTTGGATCTGCCCCCTTCCTCCGCCTGCCTTGCAGGCTTCCAAGGGGTGGGGCTGCGCAGGCAGGAGCCTCTTCTGGGCATTGTTCGGAAGCACCCCGGACCGCCCGGCTCCGGGCCTGGCCACTCCGGAGTGCCTCTTCCCGCACACGCTGGAGTTTCCCAAAAGCAGCGCAGCCAGCTTAGCCCTTGCAGGGGGGAAGCAGCATTTTACCCAGTGTTGGGGGGCAGGCAGAGCAGGGAGGCCCCGAGTCCGTTCGGGGAAGGCGGCAGGCTTAGGGGCAGGGAAGAGGCAGGGCTGGGGCAGTTCTCTCCTGCCCTGGATCCTGGCCAGGTCTACAAGGTCGTCTGGGGACAGGAAAGGCAGGTGAGGCTGCCCGCGGCGTCTGGGAAGAGGCTGCGGCTCCGTGCTCATCATGGAAGACACCCTGCACCCGAGGGGGGTTGTGCGGCTCTGGCCTGCTCCTAGCTGATGACCACAGAAATCAACTGGCCAGAGAGGAGTCTTCCCCGATCACCCGCCCCCTGGAAAAGAGAAGAGCATTAGTCAGGTCAGGAAAATGCATCCCTATGGCTGTTTATTTATTTATGTATACACAAAATCTCTCAAGCTGCCCAACTCCCAGTGACTCTGGCGGCATCCTGATTGCGCTCACCCTGTCTTGGAATTAGGGAGATTATGGGGTGGATCTGGTGCAGGACCCTCAAGGAGGAAAAGCAGCCGCTCCCCTGTGCCCGGAGGGGGCAGCTCTCTCTTCCTTTCTTCAGTTGTTGGGGGGAGACCCATGTCCTTGTCTTCCTTTCCCCAATTTGAGTGGTGGCCCTAGCAGCACTTCCTTCGGTGGTCCTCCCAGGTGTGTCTGGAGACTGAGCAGATGCTCCCGCAGCCCCCCCAGCCCTGCCATGTTGTAGCTTGCATGCCTGGAAGAAGGCCCAGCTTTACTTTGTAAAGACCCCCAAAAGGCTTCCAGGGGACTCCCAGCTTTTCCCACCCTTCTCTTTATCTCCTTCCTTCCCAGAGAGGTTCTCTGCTGCCCTGTTGGTGCCAGAGGCCCCAAGCCAGTGCAAGGAAGGGCAGAGCAAAGCAGGCTCCGGGCACACCTGGAGGCAGTTCGGCCCCCTGGGGAGGAGCTGGGCAAGCAGAGGGGAGACAGCGCTCCCCCAGGCAGAGCTGGGGCACAACAGGGGCTTTCCTGTACTAGAAGGGCCTTTGCACGCTTACCTTCTGTGCACCAGTGGTGCCCCTTCCTAGGTCAGGCCCATCAGATCGCCAGCCAGCGTTCCTTGAGGAGATGGGGGCTGTATCCCTTTCAGTTCAGCCAACGAAGCAAGCGTAAAGCCCCCAGGGCGAACCCAATTTTCCTGCAGGAGACCTCCCAGAATGCTCTTCCAGGCCTTATCAGGGCCGCAAGGAGGGAGGGGAGGAGGTGCCAGGCCGCCAGGGGCCAGAGTCCTCCTGAGGCCGGGGCTCTGCAGAGATTAGCCCCCCCTGCAGTGTGGTGGCTGCAACTGTGAAGGGTGTGTGTCCACACACACACACACACACACACACACACACCCCTCTTGACACGTGCCTTAAGCAAGACACCAAAGCAAAGCTCAGGATCCCTGGAAAGGGGGTCCCCTTCATTTTTTCCCCCCCCATGCACCACCCAGTGCAAGAGAACCAAGATCTCAAAACATTGTGGCAGCTCTGGCCAAGCGAGCCCCTCTTCTCCACCGCCTCCCTCCTGCATCCCACCCGCATGGGCTGTCCCTGCCTCCACTTCCCTGTGGCTCCAACCAGCTGGCACTCTTTTCCCACAAGGAAGTCGCCCTGCCTGTTTCTGCACACACCTTCTTCACAGGTGCTGGTTGCGAAGCTTTTCTTCCAAAAAGGGAACAGAGTGGAGCTGGTTCAGCTCTGCACAGACATCCTTGTGCGCACATCTCTGCTTAGTCAGAGCTGGTAGAGCTTCCACATACTGGCATACTCTATCTCTGAGCTTTGCAGGCAAGTAAACCTTCATTTTCTGTCTGGCAGCATCTCCCGATGAACTGCTGCCGCAGACATGGCAGAGAGACTGGCACCATTAGCCACAAGGACAACGAGGCCCTCGCTGATCCGTCCTGGGTGTCCTTTCTCACCGACTGACCCCCCTTTGATGACTCCACCCTCCTCCAGTTAATGATGTGGCGGGAGGGAGGGAGTTCTAGGCAGAGGCTGGAGGCAGGCGGGAGGTGCCGGCGAAGGCCCCCTCTGGGCACTACCGGGCCGGGGGAAGAGCTGCCACTGCATGTGTGGGGCGGGGGGAGGAGCTGCCCGGGGTCAAAGGAAGAGCCCCTTCCTCGCCAGGCTTCATGCTGCTTTGCGCGGTTGCTCACAAAAGCATTTGCAGCGTTGTTCATCTCAAAGCAGCTAAGCAGGGCAGCAAAGAGCAGATCGACAAAGCTAAAAGACAGCTAAGGGGCCTGTGTGCCGACGGCCTCGTCTTCCCAGAGGCTGCGCGTCACCCTGCTCCGCAGGGGCAGCGCTGCTGTTGGGGTGCAGCCCCCGAAAGGCCCTGGCAGCCTCCTTCCGTCCTCCCTGCTCAGGCAGGCCTCTGGCCAACCTGCTTCTTCCCAGGCTGGCCTCTTGCCTCCGCCACGTCTGGGCCCCAGAGACGTGGCCAGGAAGGATGGAGGCCGAGCAGGAGGCTGCAAGGTGGGCATTGGGGTCCCAGAAAGGGGGAAGGACCCTGCAGCCTCGAAGCACCCCGAGGCCCGATTTTCATGATCCAAAAGATGCCTTGCAAGCGAGGAGAAGCAAGAATGGCCAAAGGTAAGCAGCATCTGCTTTTATTTAGAGAACACCAACGGGTTGCCAGGCCTTTCTGCTACAAAGAGGCTTGAAAGCATTGTGTGTGTGTGTGTGTGTGTGTGTGTGAGAGAGAGAGAGAGAGAGAGAGAGAGAGAGAGAGAGAGAGAGAGAAACAAGGCTCCAGAAGCCAGGAAGGTGGCCGAACAAGCAGGGACTTTGCTCCCTGTTGTGATTAAGAGGCAGAGTGAATTATCCAGAAAGGAGGGAGGCCTGTTTTAACCTGCTTGGTGCATACGGCTTGCCAAATTATTTTACATTTTTGCATGCCAATGTTTCACAAACCAAATGAACGAAACCATGCCCAAGCAGCACAGTTGTATTCGTTGTTCAGAAAAGCAGAAAATAAAAATAATAAGCCGAGTTATCTAATGCCATCAAAAATCTCAGGCCAGCAATGTGCTATAAATAAAATCTGTTTTGCAACTGATTTCTTTGGGTGTAACGTTTTTCCTGCTTCCTTGCGACACGCTCATTAGGCTAAGAAAGCCTTGATGCAAATGTGTTTACTCCACTCCTTTAAACACTCAGGAGTGTGAGCCACCCTAATTTGGCACGCCCCACCTTCCCTTTCCTTTGGGTGGCTATTAATAAGCAACACATCAGACCTGCCTTATTGTCTGTCATCAAGAGCGCGCAAACGCCAAGGCCCTCGGCGCGGCAAAGAGGGGATGCAGCACCTCTGGGGCTCTGCCCAGCGGGCTGTAAACAGAGTGGAGGCTGCCGGTGGCACGGAGGCTGGTTCTCGGGGAGAGCAGAAGCAGCACAAACACGCCTTTCTCAGAGGGTGTGTGAGCGAGCCAAAAACCGGGGCTGGGGCCAAGGCTTGTCCCGCCCGTGCGGGCAGCCTGCCGCCGGCTTCTCTGGCAGAGCGGGTTCTCCAGGCTGCATCGCGTGGCAAAAGCAACTGTGCCGGCGGCTGCGGCAACCTACCGGATTTCCGGTTGGGCGGGGTAGACGAGGGCCCCAGAAAAACAGCACATGGAGGCCTCAGGGGTGGGGTATTCTCTGGGAAGTGCCATCACCACCTGCACGGCGCCAGGGAGCTGGACCTGCCTCTCAGCTGCGCGGAGGATCCCAGAGGGCTAAAGCATCGCATGGAATGCTTGGCACATCTTTCAGGTGGCAGCTGCAGGGACAAGGGAGACCCCAAGCAGGGGGCTGCAAGCCAAAGGGGCTGGGGGAGCCAACCCTCCCTGGCAGCCCCTCCACCATGCTGGAAGCCAGGAGCAAAGCCCCTCCATGAACAGGCCTCTGGCAGGCCTCTCACCCCCCAGCCGCTCGGCCCACTTCCTGGCTACCAGACCCGGGAGAAGGCCCCCCTTCCAGCAACCGGCCCCTCCTCGCACCTGCAGAGGAGTCCCAGGGGAGTCTCAGCCTCAGCCCCAGAGGCTCAAGGAAGAGGCTTTCTGCATGGCGTCCCCTGCGCCCCTCTTCCCACGGCCAAGCTGGGGAGAGGCTTTCTGGAGTGCTGCAGAGCCCCCTCAAAGGCCTGCCAAGCCAGGGACTTGTGCCAGGCAATCCTCAGCAGTGGAGCCCACAAGGGGCCCTGCTTTGTGCTCGCAGGCGGCCTGGAGGGAGCAGCCGCCCACTGGCTGGGCAGCAGGGTGCCTGCGGGGTGGTGAGCGCGGCTTCTGAGTGTGCCAAGGGGCTGCACTTCTCTCTTGGTTTGGGTTTCTTTTCCGGCGCGTTTTTTTCCACAGGAGGCAAGAGCTGGCAAGCGAGGGCACATCTCACAACTCCTTCCCAAGTCCTGGGAGCCCTCCCAGTCTACACAAAGTTCGTCAGCAAGAAAGCTGACCGTTCAGTTCCCAGGAGCAAACAGCAGAGCCATCCGCCCCCCATGCTGGGAAGGGAACCTTTTCCAGAGCTCCGGCTGACTCCCACTGGGCCGAACGGGCCAGTTTCCAGGCAGCCTCGGCCAGTCCTTGGCCCCCTTCCAGCCCAGGCTGGCCCAGGCTTCCCCCTTCCTCATCAGTGAGCTGGCTTTGTGCTCTTTGAGGGCACTGCTGTGCCCCACAACTGGCAAATGTGGCTGAGTGGGATCTGATTGCTGGTTTGATGGTTGCAAGCGGCCGTGGTGAGCTCTGCTCGAGGCAAGGACGCCTCCGGACCAGACCAGTGGCTCTCCCCGCAAAGAGAGGCCCTCAAGGCACAGCCCTTCCCCCCCACCAGGAGGTGCATTGCAGGAATCAGCTGCCTTGGGGGACGGGGTGTCCTCAGCTTCACTCGGACCTGCCACCCGCTGCCTTCTCCGAGAATTGGTTGCTCTGGCCAAGGCAAGCCGCGAAGGCTCAGCTGCTCCGGCCACAAGTCCGCCCCACCCGTGGTCTGTAATGCAGCTCAGCTGGCAGCAGGGAGCTGCGGGGGCCCGCAGGCCAGGCCCTCCCGTTCCCAAGTGCAGGAAAGAAGAAGAGAGCACCCATTCGGGGAAAGGGCCCGTTCTAGCACCGCGGTCTGCACCCAGAAATAAGGTGCTGCCCTGTGGGGCCAGCAACACCAGCAGAGCCAGAGGCAAAGCGCATGCAGCAGGAGTGGGAGCAGCGGGGGGCAGAGCTGGGGGAGCAGGGCTGGAAGAAGACGGGCTTGCACACACAGGCTCACCTCCCCCCGCCCGCCCACCCCCACATAGAGGGATCTGGAACGCCAGGCCTGCCTGACGCTGTGCGCAGCGCCCGTGGCTGTTCCTTGCGCCTACTCCCTGAGGCCAGAGCCCAGAAGGTGGAACGCAGAGGCCGGGCGCTCCCAGGAGGTGGCCACTGGTCAGCCATTGACCGTGCTCCACCGCCTGCTCCGGCCCCCCGGCCCTCGCTGCGCAAACATTGCAAGCGGCCTTCCTGCTTGTCTGCTGACGCCAATTTCAGAGGCAGCCGGGCTGCCTGTCTCCCCAGAACAACTCGGACGTCATGGCCGGCCTCTCTCCCTCACGCGCGGCTGCGGGGTCAAGGCAAGAGCCTGCCCCTCTCCGTCTGCAGCGCCCGGTGGCCTTTCCCACCAGAGCGCTCCGCCCCTTCCCAGCCGGCTGGGCGGATTCCCGCTCGGCCCTGCTGGGCCCAACCGGAGGCGCACGGCAGGACGGCCAGTCAGCTGCCTTTGCTCCCTCCAAGGCTGGGGCTGCGGTCTGTCGGCTGGCGAGGCACGGTCTGGGCTGCCCCATGGCTCAAGGGGCAAAGGGAAGCTCAAATCTCTCCTCCTTGGGGAACGTGTCATCCCCTGACTCTCAGTTCAGTCACCCCCAGCTGGAATGGAGCTGAGATTGTGCCCCGCTGTGCAGTCAGGCCCTGAACTCCCCAGAGGAGTGAAGGGATTGGGAAGAGAGCTTGAAGGTAACTGCCCCTGAACATGGAGGATCCATCAGTGAAGAAGCCATCTTGCCCCGAACTCTGCTTCCAGCACGGAAGGGCTGCCCAGTTAGCCTGGCTTCTCACCAGTCTTGTCCCCAGGGAAGCGGGCATCCCCAGGACCCAGAGCTTCATGCCCCATCCACCTCTCTTTCCAGAGGCTGAGCTTACCTCAGAAGGGGCTGCCCAAGAGGGACCGCCCTGGGGAGGGTGAGGCAGTGCCAGGCTGGCCCTTTTTCTCAGGGGATCCCTAATGGCAGAAGGAGGGGACCCTGCTGAGGGGCAGAAACCCTGGAGCGGATCTCCTTTCTGAGGAAGCCGGAGCAAGACTCCCCTTGCAGCTCTGCCCTTGGCACCTCTTGCAGCACCTGCGGTCCGGCGTGCCCTGTGGTGGAGCCCTCTCAGTCCTGGGGGGGAGGCACCGGCTCAGCATGGCTCCCTCTCGACACCCACTCCTGCTCCAGCCCCCGCGGAGGGCCTGGGTACGCCAAGGGGCCTGGGCCGTCTAGAGGCTTCTGGCTCGAGCCATAGACAAGGCTGCCCCAGGAAGAATCAGCTGCTCAGACGAGGCCCTTCCACGCAGACACCATTTCTCTCGGGGAGACTCGGGGGCCTTTGGGACACTCTGACTCCCGGGGGCAGCCCAGGACGCAGGAGCCCCAGCTTCCACAGGAGGGCTGTTGCAACCGGGGAGGAGGGAACCCTGGCGGGTTGGATTTTGAAGAGGAAGATGTGTGCGTCTTGGGGGGGAGTTAAAGTCTTGGCTGTGGCTCTTCGGCGCCCTCCAACTCTCTGTGACGCAACAGACCCCCTTTGCCAGGCGGTCTCTGCAGGCGCCTGCTGGTGTGTGAGGTCCTGACTCTCTGGGTCTGCTGGGGCCTCTTTTTCACCGAGGAAGCTGGAGCCCGTCGCGCCTTCTTCTCCACCTGCACTGAGCTGGCACTGCCTGCAGGGCCCACCTCCGCGGTTTCAACACTGATCCGCAGACTGGCTTTTGCATGCTCGTCGTTCATCTCCCGCGAGAGACCCCTCGATCCGCTTCTGTCCCTCCAAGCAGCATTGCTGGCAGAGCTGAGGCCGCTGATGTTTCTCCAAGACGCTTTAAGGCCAGTTTCTTCATCCAGCTGTTCTCATATTCTGCAGGTCAGTTAAATAAGTAAGAGGGCCCTCTGCAGCCTTAGTGGACTGGTGTAGTGGCCCCGTTGCTTCCTGTTCACTGTTCAACAGCCAGATGCGGTAGTCCAGGACGCCAATATTTTCATTTCTTTATTGAATCGGCTAGTCCACTGCCTCAACCACCAAAGCGACTTTGATTAGCATCCCTCACACTTGCCCTCCGCTCCATCCGGTAGCTCACTCGAGACCCTCTGACTCAGGGACAGGTCCTCTGGCATTGTCTGGCTCTGAATGCCCACTCGGTTTTCCTGGCAGAACTGGGACGGGTGGCCATCTATGACCCGCCCGCCTTGGGTGAGCCTGCTGGGAGGGCTGCCAGTGGGGGGTCCTGGGCCTGCACAAGCCCTTCCTGAACCATGAAAGCCGGGGGGGGGGTCACAGCATGCAGGCCTGGACACCTGGAGGGGCCGTAGCTCGTGCCTGAAAAGCGTTCAGCTTTTCTCCTCCTCTTTCCTCCCAGCTGGGGCTCTCCTTGCCTCGTGGCAGAGACCCAGCCGAGCCGCAGCAGTTTGGCACGTGCTGGTTAGCAGTAGCTGGACCTTTTCGCGGTCTGCAACTCTCTTGTGAAAGTCTTGGGCCTCCTGCGCTTGCCAGGTAGCACGGCTGGACAAAGATCCGCAAAGAGGCTACCTCTGAGATCTACATCTCGGCTTTGCTCCCAAAATGGAGCCCAAGGTGATTGATCAGCAATTCCTCGGCCTGGCTCCTGGGCGATTGCAAGCCTTTCTGTGCAATCTGGATTCAGCATCATGGTGCTTTGTCATCATCCAGTCCACAACCTGAAGAGACAGGAACAGTTTCCTCGAATTTCAAGCTAGGGGAGTTTAGCCCCCGTGACACTATGCCCCAGATTTACCCACTGAAAGCGGGCCAAGCTGTAGCCTGGTGAGAAGCTGGGCCACGTGCTCATTCCCAGGCCTGCTTTCCTGGTGATGCCAGGAGCAGAGGGCTTCTGTCCAGGCGGCTCACCTCCCAGGGGGCGAGAAGGGCCCCCCCGAGCTCAGGGCCCACGGGCCTGGCTCAGTCGGGCTGGCTGCGAGGCTGCCCCCCTCCAGGAACAGAGGGCTCCCTCTGACCCACCACGGGAAGTCCTCGACTGCAGCCAGAGGCTGGTTCCGCCTGGCCAGGATTTTCCAGGGCGGCGGGGCTGCCCTGCCTGGCTTTTGGCTGCAAATGGCTGTTAAGCTAGAAAGCACCTGGGCAGCTTGGAAGTGGGGGATGCCCGCCAGCTGCCTCAAGCGCGTACCCCCACCCCACATGTGCAGCTCTCGCCCTCCCCACCTCCTCGCCCTGCTGTAGCGCTGAGCCGCAGCCTGGCAGGCGTGCCTGGGCTTTGAAGTTCCTTCCGCTAGGCTGGCGGGTCGCCCACCTCGCAGCTCCTCCAAACTGGCAACAGCCAAAGCGGGAGCTGGAGCGGGGGGGAGTTTGGACCGTGCCATGCACGGAGCTTCGGGTTGTCTCACCACTGCTTTGAGGGGCAGTGGGAAGCCAAGCCGCAGGGTGGGCACACCCTTCGCCCCCTTGCGGCAGGCCCAGCGCTGCCACCTCTGCCCCTGACTCCCAGAGCAGCAGCTTTGTTGAGGCTGCCCGCCTGGCCCAGAGGCTGGCGGGACCGTCCCAGGGCTGCCTCTTCCCTTTTGAATGGGCCCTCAGACCGTGGGGCCAACTGAAATGGTCCGCTGCACCATGCTGATGGCGCTTTATTCCCAGCTCTTGTGCAAGCGACGTTATCGTGAGGTTATGAGATTCTCTTGTAGGCTTCTCCCAGCTTCTCTGCTCAGTTGGTTCTGACTGAGGCGGCCTAAAGCCTGTGGAGAAAACGGAGAAATAAATAAGCTGGCTGGAGGATCCTTCAGTGGATCTGTGCTGCACGCACACACACCCCGGGCTGCGCTTCCACCGGATGGGAAAACAGGCAGAAGCAGAACGGAGCTCCTCCGCTTTTTCTTGCTCGTCTGCCGGAAGGTCCCCGTTGGAGGGCCCTGTGAGCCCACCGCCTCCTTTGACTTCCTCTGGGGGTTGACAACGTTGAAGAACCCCCCTTGCCAGCCTCGGCCTCCCTTGTCTGCCTAACCTCGCTCTCTGCCTCCTGGACCTCCCTCCTGCCTTCCGGTCGGAAGCTCGGCAGATTCTTTGCTCCTTCCAGCCCCAAGAAGTCTCGGCTCCTTCCTGGGCAGCCTGTTCAGCCCCACTGGCTCCTCCAGTGGGTCCTCTTCTTTGCTGCTACGGGTGGAGACTGGGCTAGCCTTAATTCCCTTTTCAAGCAGTTCCCCCCACCCACCCCAATGTTCCGCTGGTGGGACCCACAATCTGATTAACTTGGCATCCAGCTGTCTTTGCTGGTTGTCGAAATGTGGAGATGTAAGATAATGGCTTAGACCTCCTGTGTCCAGTCTCCCCTTTCTGTTATGTTTTTCCTTTTCTGGGGTCACACTAATAAAACGCTCCACTTTGCTGCTGCGCTCAGTCCACGTTTGCCACTTTGTCACCCGTCAATGCTCTTGTTGCTCCCCCGCCCCCTTACATCCTGCGCTGAAACTCTCCTGACCAAGTGAGCTGGCCACCATCCAGAGATCTTTCTCTCCTCCTTGGTGAGATGAACGCCATCTGGGCGAAGCAGCCCTTCCTCGTCAGGTTGGTGGAGGACGCGAAGGGGGAGGCCTGCCCAACATGCAGGCAGACAAAAAGGGAGAGTCTGATCCGACTGGCCGGAAAATGGCATCTTTTAAAGAGAGAGAACTATCAGCTGCTGCATTACTTCTAGGGAGGAAAAGTACGGGCAGGATCACAGTTTGGAAGCACAGCCTCTGAGAAGGGCTTGCGTGTGGTCCCCGACCACGAGCTGAGCACGAGCCGTCAGTCTGAGAGAAGCTGGAAGGACTAACGTGGTGCTAGGCTGCATCAGGAGAAGCATCCCACGGGAGACACACGGAGTCCCCCTTCCCCAGGCCACACCTGGAGTCCTGTGCAGGATTCTGGGCACCCATTTCCAGAAGGACATTGGCAGGTAGAGCAGGTTCAAAGCAGGGTGGCAAAGATGACACGGGGATTGAGGATGTGTCTTCTGAGGACAGGCTGGAGGACCTTGGGATGGCCAGCCTGAAGTAAAGAAGGCTGAGGGGTGCCAAGGGGTGCAGCTCCAGGGAAGATGGTCAAGACTACTTTTCACGGAAGGCCACAGAAACTAGCGCCAGAAACAGCGGGTCTAAGCTGGAGTTACCTACATTTCATTTAAATACAAGGAAAAGCTCTCACGGGTGACTTGGCTTTCCTGCACACTGCGGAGGGTTGGAGAGATGATCCTGGTGATGCCTTCCAGCATGCCATTCTACCACATGGGGCCAACTAACCTGCTTCCTTCTGCCCACTGGGCTGGCTCAGCTGCTGGAGGAATGGCGGCGCCCCTCCCACCCAAGCCAGCCCTCGGCCTTTCTGTGGGGCGAGGAGGCTGCCTCACCCTTCAGGTCAGCTGGGGACAAAGGCTGGATGTGCCAAGCCAAAGGAGTCCGCTGCTTGGGAGGCCTGGTGGGAAGAAAGGGAGGCTCCAGTCGCGTGAGGCTGAGCTGGCAGGTGCCTGAGGATGAGCCAGGCTGTGCTGCATGCCATCAGGGCACCTGCCTCTGACAGCATCATCCACAGCCAGGTTAGCCAAGAGGACACAGGGATGGGGAGGTGGAGGCGACCCAGGCAGGGCTCCTCCGAGAAGAAATCAGCCCCTGGCAACATCAGAAAGGAAACACTCCCACATCTTTAATGCCTCTGCACTGGGGAGTTCAAAAGCTCACCCCAATGTCCTCCTTGCACAGGAGTGGTGTGTGTGTGTGTGTGTGTGTGTGTGATCCATGCCAACCCTGTGTGCCAGGCTGTGTGGACTGGGCTAGGCACGAACAGGGCACAAAGCCTGTCCTGTCACCAGGGAGGAGGCGAAAATGCTGCCGATCCAGCTCGGCCGAAACCTGGCAAGGAGCTGAGTCAGCCCCTGCGGGCAGAGCGGGGTGCGCGAGAGCTGAAGCGGCCTCCTGCCGCCGCCGCAGCTGCAGCCCCACTTGGCAGGGAGCGGCAGACACGCTGTCTGTCGCCAGAAGCCGGGTGCAGGCCGGGCCCCAAGAGGCGCTGCCAAAGCCAGGGAGCAGCTCAGACAGTCCTCCTGCGACCTGTGATTGTGGGGGGGGGGGCGGTCAGCGGAGTGGCTCCAGCTGGCCTGCGCGGGATTTCTGAAGCAAACCAGCAGGGCAAGGGATCCGTCCCATCTGCCTTATTTGCTCCATCAACACAGTGTCCTGCTTGCCCACAAATAGAAATAGTAATTTTGCAGTAGAAACGCACCTGGTCGGTTTTAAGATGATGCACGCCTGGGAGCAATTCCACCTCAGCAGGAACCTGCTGGAAGGGCCACCCCCCTCACTCCACTCGACACCTTAAGTCACTCTCACACACACACCCTTGGGTGGACTCTGATTCCACCCCACCACACTCGAGCAGAAAGCAAGCGCGTAGCCACACAGCTAGCTCAAAGGGGCAGTGGGGAGGCTGGTTGTGGGTCAGGCGTGGCAATGCAATTGCTGCAGGGTTGGCTCCCACGCGAGGCCCTCGACCCACACCAGCCCTCCTGCAGCTGGCCCTGGTCGCCCGTCGCGGCACTGGTTGGACCAAGAGGCACCTGCTTGCTCGCTCACTCACTCTCGGATGGCTCGATCCAAAAAGGAGCAGAACAAGCACCGCAGCTGGTGTTACGTGTTCGCCTAACACGATCCTTAATTTTGCTTCTCAGCACAGTAAGTAAAAGGAAGCAAGAATTAAGAACAAGTAAATCGGAGGTCACCTGCTCCAAGGCGTGGGGGTTTGCCCAAAGGCGAGAGAGGGGCTTCCGCCCGCTTCGTGCTGGGACGTCAAGGGAGACCTGAGAGCAAGGCGAATGCGGCGAACCGGCAGAAGCCTCTGGGGTGGGGACAGAAGGGGTGGGGATAAGAATGAGTGGGGCTGAGCGAATGCAGAAGAGGCCCTTCGAGAGGGTTGGGTCCCATGAAAGGAACGCATCGCAGGTGCATAGACCTGCAGGCCTCCCAGAGCAGCCCAACCCCCGTGAAGTGGGGGAACCCGGACCCCGGCACTCCCAGGAAACGGCTGCCGGTCCCCACCGGGGAGAGCCGGAGCGTCTCTGGGCCTTTTTCTCACATTCTGCTGGAATCCGCCTTTCTGTAACTTAGATCCATTGTTCGCGTCCTCCATCATTCTTCCGTGGGATATCCTGTCAGGGTTGAAGAGCGTAATCCTATTTGGTCCCCCTGCCCGCCCGCCCGCCCACCCGTCGGTTGCTTTGGCCAGACCATCAGCCAGTTCCTCCAGTAACCAAGGAGACCGACCATTCATCTGTTCCTGGAGATCTGAACTCTTTGAAGACAGACCCCCCAAGCATGTTTCTAGAGGCAGGAAGGGGGAGAAAGTGGCACTTGGGCGGAGTTGAGGAGAACTGCAAAAAGGGAAAGGTGAGACTTTTAGAGAAAACGAGGGCAAAGCGTGAACTGGTAGGTGGACGCTGTGAAAGCGAGGGTGGTTCGCAAGGAGAGGAAGGAACAGAGAGCTATAGTGAATGGGGTTGGTGGAAACTGGACTGAGTTAATTTCTTGTTCTTTCTTCCGATCACCCACCTCCGGTCTCTCGCTTACTACCTTTTACACCTTTTTTAGACTTGGCAGAACAGTGCTTAACACCCAAAGAGCGTGTTACGTGTGATACGTACGCATGTAGATGCCTGCTTCTCAGTAAGTAAATAAATTATTTCTGCACAGATTCACTCATCACGAATTCTCCAATTCTACATTCCTTATTCATCAGTATAATAAAAGCAGTATTTCAGGGTTTGTCTCATAGGTTTTATTTAATTGGTTCACTGTGACATGTTATCCTTTACCTGCGTGTTGAAAGATATACTTGAAGTAGCAGCAGCCGTGAAGACATGCAAAGGCCCATTCCCAAACAGCACGGCTTAAATCCCAAATTTCTGTGCTACGTCTCCACAAGGCAGCTGGCCGAGAGCTGGGATGGGGACAGCGCGTCCCTCTCACCTTCTGGGAAGGTGTGTCCCTCCCCTCCCCTCCCCTCCCCTCCCCCCCCCCGCCAACCCTCTCACTGAAACCACTTGCTCAGCTCCGGCACAGTCTGGTACATGGCTGGTCGTGCTTGTAGGGCCCGGCAGGCCTTGCAGAACTGAACCCCCCAGGATTTATATTCCACCGGCTTCAGCCACGCTCGCCACCGGAAGTAGCTCTGATAGCGCTCTTCATCCACGTCCAGCTCAAGTAAGAACGTGGCCAGCTCCCGCACTGTGGCAAAGTCGTCAGTGTGGATGAACGAGTGTGGGGGCAAGCAGCGCTCGTAGTTCCTTCGTGGTGGCCCGAGGACAACTGGCACCGCTCCGGAGAGGAAGGCGTTCCTCCAGACCTTCTCAGTGATGTAGTCCTCGTGCTGCGAGTTCTCAAAAGCCAAGTAGAATTTGTACTGCGACAGGGTGGAGAGAAGCTTGTTTGGAGGGAGCGGCCAGTGTCTGCGCCCATAAACGTCCACCTGGAGGTACTTCTTCAGCTCCTCGTAGTATCTCACCCGCACCTGGACCGAGTCCGACTTCCAGTTGCTGACTGCCCAAGCCACCAGCTTGGACTTGGGGGGGATGATGACCTCCTGGGGTTGAGCATAGACTTCCAGCCACCCGTATGGGGCAAAGATATCAGAGTCTCTTCGGTAAGACATGGTGAGGTTGAACAGGTTGTCCATGAAGGCTGGGACAGGATGTTTGCTGGGAGGCTCAGGACTGTACCAGATCCAGCGTTGGAAAGGTGGCCTTGGATCTTGTGGGAGCTTTTCAGCATCCAGATACACATCATGATGGTGCACAAGGATTGCGTCTGCCCTCTGGTACCACCCGCGGTCAACTGTGAAATGACAGTTGGAGACACCGAGGACCTCCATGCAGTTTTCAAAGGGGACATGGATTCCATAGGGCCAGGTCCACAGCAAGATGGTGAGATTTAAGGGTTTCTCCTCCTCTTTCAGAGGCTTTGAGAAGCTTTGGATGTAGGTGAAGAGTATTAGACCAATCCCAACCTGCAGAAGGACGAAGATGAGAAACTTCCAACAGACTGTGGGGTGTGCCCATCTTTGGGATTTCATGGAGCAGCCTGGGAAGGGAAAAGAGAGGAGGCAGCATAAAGCCCCCAGAACTGTTAGTGTCCAGAAGTTTAAAAAATGGTGAACTCCCAAAAAGAATGGTGAAGAACAAAGCCATATGACCTGGAGAATGAAAAAAGAAAGCAACCATTCATAAACCTCAGGTCTTCTGAGAAACCATTGATGCTCCAGGCCGAAATGGTTCAGAATCATCATCATTTATAGGAGGCGCAAAGTCCTCCAAAACCAAAAAGCAATCTGGACCTTACGTTAAGCAATGAGATTCACCGTTCAGTTTTAAACTATTTCCCTTTGGAGGGGGTCATCCAAAGCTTCCAAAAGGGGAGATCTGTCCAAAGCTCTATGTGCGTGTGTGCGCGTGAACTCAGGGCCGCTGCAACCCGGGTTCCAGGAGGCAGATGGAACCTGCATCGGGACCAGGGTCCACGTGCCTGCTATGGCTGAGGTCTGGCACATCCTGCTTAGGGTGACTAGGAGTCATGCCCCTCATTTCCCTGGTACAACCAATACTATTATGCAACTGGAAAATATTGCCCAAGAATAATCAAATGGAAGGAGTCAAGTTACCTTGGAGATCACCTAGTTCAACTCACTGCCCAGAGCAGGATCCACCACCACTGGAAGAAGAGTGGGGCAGGTGGGTCCACTGTGGAACGGCTTTTCCTGCTGGGAAATGTTTCCTGACGTCTGACCAAAACCTGCTTCCTTGTTATTTAACCCCCGGTTTTTGTCCCATCTTCTGGAACAGTTCTGAACAATTCTGCCCCATCTTCCACATGACCACCTTTCTGATACTTGAAGACAGCCATTATGTACTCGCTTCTCCAGGCTACACGTACCATTCCTTGTAACACTTTCCTTCCAGGCCCCTTATCGCCTTGGTTGTTCTCCTCTGAACATCCTACCGTTTGCCAACGTCCTTCCTAGGATGCTGTGCCCAGAACTAGACACAATATTCTCATGGAAGAGACTCTCTGGAGCTCAGGGCTGGACCGCGGAGTCCTCGGTGCTCTCTGAGCCGGGTGGTTTGCTCGCAGGCGCTTCATGACCCGACTAGGCGGCATCGTCAGGGCTGGTGAGTGTAGGGTTTGCTCCCTGTTTATATACAGTGGCTTGCCCTGCCCGTGTTGGTGGGGTGTGGTTTTCTCCTTGGTGGTTTCTTGGTTGGGGTATTGTTTTCTGCTTGTCTGGTGTCAATCCCTGGGTGTTGGCTGCTGGAAAGGAGGTGTCCTGGCCTTTTGGTTTCCTTCTTAGCTTTTCTATTGCTCGAAAGAATGGTGTGTCAATGTGGTTTATCTCTTTGTGCCTACTGATGACTGACTTGTCCGAATGCCAAACTTCCAGGAACCCCTAGCGTTTTTGGCTTGACCTAGGACCCTGATAACTTTCCAGTTGCAACTGTGGTTTAGCCCAACCACGTGTTGTGTGGTTAAGGACTTTTCATCGTGCCTTCTGACTGCTAGTTGGCATTCATGGATGTGCTCTGCTGGTCTTCTGCCTGCCTGTCCTACACAGTGGCTGCTGCAGCATCTGCATATCAACAGGCAGCAAACCCCACATTCCCACACTGATGAGGTTAACTAGTCGGGTAATGAAGCATCTGCAACCAAACAACCGAGCTCAGGGAGCATCAAGAACGCCACACAATATTCTAGTTGCTGACTAATGATTAATAGAGACAAATGACATCCCTTGATCTTACACCATTGATCCAGCCTAGGATTGCATTTGCTTTTTTTACAGCTGCATCACGCTGTTGGCTCATCTTCAGCCTCTGATTCATCAAACACCCAAATACCATTTCACATGTCAAAATTCATCTTGCTGGTTTCTGCCCGTGGTCCAGCACGTCAAGGTCCTCCTGGATCTGGGTACTGTCCTCAAAGGTGTTTTCTATTCCTTCTCTCTGTGTTACCCCAAACGTGATAACCCTGCACCCTCCTGCAGGTCCTGCACAAGTGTCGGGGGCTAGAGGGCCACCAGCACCTCCTTCCAGCTCGACACAGAGCCACTGAGGCCCACTCTTGGAGCACCACTCTTCCACCCGCTCCGCATCCACCTAAGGGTGGCAGCGCCCACCCACGCATTCCCACCTTCTCTGCCAAGATCTCAGGGGAGAGCTCTGTCCATCTTCACATCAAGGGACATTATGCTCACTGCATTCCCCCAATCTAATAAACTGATCACTCTGTCAGAAGAGGAGATCAGGCTGAGGCTATGCAGCCATTCAGATCACAATAGGGAGCATTAGCCAGATGGGCGCACGGAACATCCTCAGCCCATGGTGGCTTTGACAGTGCAGGGGCCACGACTGTCCCCAGAAGCCACCAGGATAGGATCTAAAGCAGCTAGGGGAAAGCCAGCCGCTTGTGTGGTGATGAGAAACTCCAAGATTCAGAAATCTCAAGATGGAGAATGGAGATCCCAGGCTCTGTCACCAGGAAGGAACAAGATGAAGGTCAGCTCAGGGTCTCTCCCCTCTAAAGGAGACTCTCCGAGGAGCAGAGGGCTCCAGCTGTCTGGGGTGGCTGGCCAGGCAAAGACACACGTGCGACAGCCTCGGGATGCTGGGTGCGGGGCTTTCATCCAGGGATCTGGGGTCTCCGGGCACTGATTGTCTCTCCATGCTCAGTGGTTGGCCAGCTTCACAGAGTGCGATGGAAAGATAGTGAAACCACACTGCAGACTCTTCCCCCCTCCTCTCCGCCGTTCTTGGTCCCCCACTTGGACAGGTAAAATAGGACCACCAGCCCAGGCTGCTGCACAGCCCAAGAACAATCGTGTTTCTGCTGCCAATGTTCAAGGGGCTGGTTTTGACCTTTAACCCCCTCCGTGGCATGGGGCTGCGCTATCTGAGGGACCGCCTCTCCCCGATTACATCTGCCCGTCCCACCAGGTCTGGCAGAAGAGCTGTGCTGCGGGCCCCGCCAGCTAGGGAGCTGGACTACCCGCCTGCCAGGGAATTACATTTGGCGGGTCTCAGGAGGTGGGCCTTCTCTGCCGCGGCACCTGCCTTATGGAACATCCTCCCCGCCGCCCCCCCCCCCGCCAAGTGAGGCTGGCTCCATCCCTATTGATTCTCTGGAAGTCCCTCGAAACCTGGTTATGCCATCCGGCCTGGGGGCCCCAGGGGACCGGCAAGATACTGAGGTGGCTCCATTGTTGTTAGCATCTGCTGTCCTCTCTTAGCCTTTGTGATTTTAAATTTTTTAAAATAATAATTATTTGTTATATGTTAAATTGTTTTATAGTTTTATTGCATACTGCCCAGAGTCACTTTTTTGCGAGATGGGTGGCCATATAAATTTGATTTAATCCTGCCAGGGCAAAAGCAATAGGAACGTCCTCACCTGTACGCCTAAAGCTCGGTCTGGGGGCAGCCACGCGGTTAAGGAGGGAGAAACCGCTCCCCGCGAGGGCCTGCGCCCCATTATCTCCACCTTCCACCCTTGCTAACTGTGGGACCCCGTTAGCCTTTTGTTTCAGCATAGAAAAATGCTTCTTCCTTTGTTTAACACCTATTTCACTTCCCCAAAACCTGCCAGCGAATCAGATCCCAAGGATTTCCCGCCTCTCAGTCCCAAAGTGTGTGAGAATCTCTGCCTTTCTACTTCTACTTCTGGTCCTCCTTTCTTCTGAGGATCCATCCCTGAATCAAGAGCTGTCAACATCTCCTCTTTGTGCTCAAGTGGGAACTCAGAGCTCCGGGCCCAAAGAACATCCCGAGGGGCCTTTGGCCAGCTCCCCTATCTAGAGCTGCTGATCATTGTACAGTAGTTACCTTTCAGTGTGTACACACCACACACACACACTCGTGCGCGCTATAGGGCTGTGTGCCATGACCCCCTCCCCCCAACTGATCTGCACTCAGATCTGCAGTGCATCGGGACAGCCATACATCTCTGCTTCCAGACCTCACGGTGCAGACAGACTGTGGTTTGAAAAGCACCTCTTAAAATGGGCACGGCGGGGAAAGTGGGCAGCAAACCGCGTGGAACGGGGGAAGACTGCCTACGGACATGAAACACGCCTTCTCCGACTGACTGCCCGCCTGGGTGCCCCCCTGCGCTCGCCGGAGCGCCGATTCGGGGTCCTTCCCCCCGGCACCTCAGGGGTCCGGGTGCAGGAAAGGAGAGGGCCGCAGACGGTGGTCCAGGGCTCCGGGGCCGCTGCGCTCAGCGCCGCCCGGAACGGACAGGGGAGGCGGCCCGAGGGCCCCCGCGGACGCCGGAGACAAAGCAGCTTCGGTGGGCGGCGGCCTTCTCCGCTGATCCCGGGAAATCATCAGGGCTACGGCGGCCTCCCGCGCGGGAGGACCCGGCTCTCCGCCTGCCCCGGCGCGCTGGGCACCTCAACCCTCCGCTCCGGCCGGCTGCCCCTCCGTGTGGGCTCCCGGGGACGGCCCGCCCCAGGCGTCCACCCGGCTCTCTTCCAGCAGGTGTTGGGGAGGCGCCCCCCGGCCCCCACCCCGCTTACCGTAAGGCGAGTGCTCGGCGTCGGGGGAAAAAGGCGGGCTCGGGCGGAGCGGCGGCTGAGAGCGGCCGGGGCACCGGCAGCCCACGGAGAGAGACTGGGGGCCGCGGCGGCAGGGCGGTGGCGAGCCGGCCGAGCATGGAGGGGGAGGGGGAGGGGGGAGCCACGCGGGCGGAGAGCCGAGTGGGCGGGCGGGCTGAGGCCGGGGGCTCTGTCACGCAGACCCCGCAGAGGGTCGCCGGAAGCAGTGGGAGCGCTTTTCTTTCTTTACGAGGGCCCTGGAATAGCCAGGCGCTCCATCGTTCGTGAGCGGCAGGAGGGCGCGCTGGGGCTGCTTGCCGAGGCTCAGCGCCGCGCAGCGCTTGGCGAAAGAATCCGAGCTCCCCTCTGATGCCGCTTAGGCGCTTCACATCATTTTCCTCCCGGTTTAGTTTACTCCAGCAACTTCCTGAATCCAGGCTTGCCTTTTATTGCTCTCTCTCTGCTCACCAGACATCTTAGCACAGAGATGAGTTCATTAAACGGACTAAATGTTTGCCTCTCTCTTAACCCAGAGGGCGAGCGATGGCACCGCGTTTGCCCACCTCTCTTGTAAATTGAGGGGAATTCTACCGAACTGAAAGGGTTTTTCCTCTGGCCGCCGAGAGCTCCGCCCTTTGGAGAGCCCCCTCGGCAGCCTGAGAGCCCAGTCCTGACGCCTAACTCACCCTGCTCAGGCGCTGAAGGAGGCTGGGAAAGGATTCAGGCCCGGCCGCTTCCCGGAACGCAATGACGCAGCCGCTCGGCGAAACCGTTGGAAGCTGAGTCCCACCACCCGGAGCCTGGCTTGGCAGGGAATCAGGAGAAGGGCACCGGCGGTGCTCCCAGCCTGCATCCTTAGTCCTCCGTGCAGGCCTGCTCGCCCTCCCCAGCCTGCCTGAACCGTGGCCGCTTGGCTTGGCTGGAGCCAGGGCTGGCCGGCCTCCCCAGGACACCAGCCTCTGCTCAGGCTACTCTCTTCCTGCTTCTGCCTTGGTTCTGGGCGGCTTCGCTGAGTCAGAGAGCTTCCTTCGCTCCACACTCCGGTGCTGCGCAGCTCCGACCCCCCAGGCCTCTCCCAGGCCACTCCCTGCCCCTCTTGCTGGCCCCAGGCTCCTTGGGAAGGAGGGTCCTTCCTGCAGCATCCACCAAGGAAGTCGCTGACTGGGGACCGGGGTTCTTCTGCGCCTGGCAGACGGGCCGACACCCGGAGGCACGCAGACCCCGCTGCCCTACCTCTGCACCGTGTGCCTGGCATCAAAATGCCTGGGGGTGCAGAGTACACCATCCGAAGAGTAATGGAGCCATGGCTTGCTGAACTAACCCGTGGCTTGTATTCGCACAGTACACTAAACTGTGCTGGCTGAGTTCACAGAATACTCCTCTGCATTATGCAAATCCAGCGATCGCTGTCTGCGGCAGTACAGTCTGAACTGAACTTTTGGCTGGTTAACTGGGATGAAATGAAAGGCAGAGCGATTCTTATTTTGGTCCAGTCTCTTCAGCAAAAGGAAATGAGGTGTGCCACCTGGAAACTGAAGAGCAGGACGAAGGATGGACACTTGCAACTGACAGAAATAAGGTTGGGGAAAGCCTCTTCCTTTTGAATGACTTTAAATTTCCAGGGAATTCCATTCTATGGAATTTGCTGATGGTTTAACCAAACCCTTACATTTTTTTTTTTTATAAATCCTGGAGAATTGGTGAAGGGCCAGACAAAGAAAGAAGGGCACATGTGTCTGTGTTTTCAAAAAGAAGAAAAGGAGGACCGTCCAGTCTGAAACTGATAATGGGGAAAATTCCAAAGCAGATCATAAAGAGACTGAGTTATAAACAACTTGAAACCCAGGCAGATTTGTCAAGAACCGACGTTGCCACACTAATCTTACTTCATTTTTTCTCGGGCAACTTTTTAAATTCTAATTTCCTAAATGCCAGGAAAACTGTAGGAGGAATTATTAAGCAGTTGGTTTGTGAGCATTTGGAAAAGAGTACATTGTTTGGCAAAAGGCCAGTGTCAAGAACAAATCGTGCCAACCAGTGATAGTTTTTTGATTGAGTGATCAGGTTGGTTGACCATGGCAATGCAGCAGACCTAACTTTTGACTTCAGCAAAACAATCAGCAAAGTCTACCGTGAGATGCAAGCGGAGAAGATGCGGTAATGTGGGCTGGACTCTGCTCCCACTAGCTGGACACAGTGCCGGTTGGACAACTGTACCCAAAGTGAACCTCAGTGGCTCAGTGCCAAGTTGGAAGGAAAGGTCAGGCAGAGTCCCCAGGGGCTCCCGTCTGCACCCTGTGCTGCTCATCTAGGGTGAAGGGTTAGAAAATAGGAGATTATCAAATTTGTGGACCGTGGAAAGAGAGAGGACGGAGTAGAAAACACCTGGGTGAGAGAATCACGGTCCAAAAGGAGCCACCCAAGCCAGGCAGAAATCAGTGCGAATCCTTCCCATGGGAGCAAAGTGGCCTTCAGAAGTCTGGGGAAGACGCAGCTGTTTCGCAGAGGGCCATAAGGAAAGGGCCCTTATGACCTTCCCTCTGGACGAGCAACTTTTTCAGGGGCAGTTTTGGGGTTTTAAAAATGATGGATTCCTGGTGCACATAATTGCTTAGATTATATTTTTTGGATTTAACCTTTCACTATTATGTATTTGTTTTAACCCAAATTATGGAGTTGGAGAGTTGTATGTGATGTCCAGAATTGGTTGGAGTGGCCTAGCACCCCTGAAAATAAATAAAACAGACTCCTTCATTTGGGTGAAAAAGATCAAAGACATGACTACAGAACGTGGTACCCTACAGATCTGTAAGTGGTACGTGTGGAAAGGGGGTGGCGTGTGATGGTGTGCCCCGCCATTCCTTGGGCAGCTCTGCCCATCTTGCAGGCACTGGGCACAGAGAGAAACGGGCACAGAGAACACAGCTGCCTGTTTAGCTTTTCTGGGCCAGCAGAGCCCGCGGTTTTCCAGAGAATGCGCTCCGGACAGAAGGCGGGCAGGGGGTGGAGGGGACGTGGGGGCGCTGCCTTCCTGCCCAGCAAGAGAGAGAACTGTTTGGCTCCTTTAGGGACAAGCGCCCACCTCATTTCCCCACCCCATTTGGATTAAATAGTGGGGTGAGGTTCAAGCAACTTATGAGGGCCTTTGGGATCCTCTGCTGTAACTCATCCACTCCCCCCCGCCTTTATCTGAAGGGGTCCTTGCCCAGCATCCCCGAGGCGTTGCTCTCCATGCAGGGCCCAGCCAAAAGAGGTGCTGACCCCCCGCCAGCCCTCCTGCCTTGTCCAGGAAGCAGAAGGGGGGTTGCTCTCCCCCAGCGGGGGGGGGGCAGGGCAGGGCAGGGCAGGGTGCCTTCTTTGGTGGCACTTCCTGGAATCAGAAAGCCCACGTGTTGGGATGGGCCTGGGCAAGTGGGTGCTGGGACAGAGGCTGTAGCTGCCCTTCACGCTGCCCAAGCGCAGGTTGCCACCGGTAGCCTCTCTCCTGGGCTGTCTCTGAACTCGGGTTTGCTGGTCTTCTGAAAGGCCAGGTGTCAGGAAGAGCTGCCAGCCAATTGTTGTCTGACTGGTAAACCTCTGCCCCAAATTACCCCAGATGACAGGTAAGGGGATGGCGTGGGGTCGCGTGAGGTGATGCCCCGACTGTGATCCAGCCTGCCAACCTGTCAGCTGGGTTCCCTGGGGGCGAAGTTTTGCCAGCGAGAGAAGACTGCTGGGTGGTTCTGCTGTTCTTCATGTCCCTTGGGTGAGGAGGGGTCACGGGCAAACTCATGTCCGTTTCACCAGCTCCCAGATCCCAAAGGGTTGCGAGGGAATGTTTGGGATCAAGCGGCTGAAGTGGAAAACCAAGATGGCGACGTCAGCAAACACCGGTCGCTGCCGCTGCATGACGAGGAAACTTGTGGGTTTAACCCCTCTCCCCCCAGGATTTTACCATCTCTTAAGGTAGATTGGGTGCACAGTTGACCTTGGGGGGGCTTTTATCCCGCTCTAATGTGTCGACTCGGGCGCAACCCCTGGGACAGACCAGCAGAGCTCGGCAGAGAGCAGCAGGCTTGGGCGAGCTCCGGTGTGGTTCCTGTGTGGCACGGTGAACCCCAGCGAGCCCCAGAGCGGCATGGAGATCCCGATCACCCAGAGAGGGCATGCCCCGGGCCCCCTCAGTAAGAGAACTCCGGTCAGTGGGGTTCAGAAGGCGGGCCTTCTCGGCTGTGGCCCCCGCCCCTTGGAATGTCCTGCCCCTGGAGGTGCGATTGGCCCCCTCCCTCCCGGCCTTCCGGAGGGCTTTGAAGACCTGGCTCTGCCATTTGGTCTGGGGCGGGGAGGGAATACTTCAACCGTGGGGATGGCTAGTCCCATAGAGGCCTGCTGTCTTCAGCCCCAGATTCTTCATCTTCTTGGACTTTTCCTCTTTTTTAGTAATGTTTTAAAAATTTTGATGTTTTATGTACAGTGGTACCTCGGGTTACGAATGCCTCTGTTAACGAACTTTTCGGGTTACGACCAGCTCTGGCTGCAAAAATTTACTTTGGTTTGCGAACTCCGCCTCGGGGTACGAGCAGGATACGCGGCCATTTTCCCTCCCGTGACACGGTCCGCGGCCATTTTTCCACCCCTGACACGTGGTCGTAGGGAGGAGGACTCTCCCTCCAAGCAATAGCCGCCTCTCTGTCCTCCACGCCAGAACGGAATAACGGTAATTACATTGAACCTTAAGGGGAAATTTCCTTCGGGTTGCGACCAATTCGGGTTGCGGCCAGAGTCACGGAACGAATTAAGTTCGTAAACCGAGGTTCCACTGTATTTATATGTATTTACGGTTTTAATGTTTTGTGTGAGTCGCCCAGAGTCCCCCGTTGGGGGGAGATGGGTGCGGGAGAAATTTAATAAATAAATAAATAAATAAATAAAATGAGTGACCGAAGGGCATCCTGATCCAGGAAAGGGCGTAACTGGTGCACAACCTGAAGTTGTGCAAAAGCCCTCCTGGCCACGGCTGCCACCTGCTCCTGGAGCAGGAGCCGTGAGTCCAGGAGGACCCCCAAATTACGCAATGGGTCTGTCTGGGGCAGTGCACCCCCATCCAGCACCAAAGATGACAAAGTCCCGGAAACAGAGGAGCCCCCAACCCACAGCCACTCCGTCTTACCAGGGTTCAGCCGAAGCCTGTTGTTCCCCATCCAGACCCTCACAGCCTCCAGGCACCGAGAAAGGGCGGCCACGGCATCACTTACTTCACCAAGGATGGAGATGTATAGCTGTGTATCATCAGCGTACTGATGATACCTCACCCCATGATGACGGATGATCTCACCCAGCGGCTTCATATAGATGTTGAAAAGAAGCGGAGAGAGAACCGAGCCCTGCGGCACCCCACAAAGGAGGGGCCGAGGATGGGACCTTTTGCTCCCTATCACCACCGATTGGGACCGGCCCTGGAGAAAGGAGGTGAACCAGCACAGAACTGTGCCGCCCACCCCCATATCCCTGAGCCGTCCCAATAGGATCCCGTGGTCGACGGTATCGAACGCCGCTGAGAGATCAAGGAGAGCAAGGATGGTCGCACTTCCACCATCCCGCTCCCACTAGAGGTCATCCACAAGTGCGACTAATGCCGTTTCCGTCCCGTAACCGGGCCTGAAACCTGACTGATAAGGGTCCGGATAATCCGTTTCCTCCAGGACCCTTTGCAGCTGCGAAGCCACCACTTTCTCAACCACCTTCCCCAAGAAGGGGAGGTGGGAGACTGGACGAAAATTGTCCAGTACAGTGGGATCCAGGGAAGGCCTCTTGAGGAGGGGGTGCACCAAAGCCTCTTTAAAGGGTGCTGGAAACACTCCCTCCTGCAAGGATGCCTTAACCATCGCCTGGATCCAACCACATGTCCCCTCCCGAGCTGCTTTCACCAGCCAGGAGGGGCATGGGTCCAGATGACAAGTGGTGGCCCTCACAGACCGAAGGATCCTGTCCACTTCCTCAGGAACAACAGGATCAAACCGTTCCCAGCTAACTGGGCAAGGACGATCCCCCGGTATCTCCCCAGACCCTGCGCCACACTCGGAGTCCAACTTGGAATGAATCCGAGCGATTTTATCCTGTAGGTGCTCTGCAGATTCCTCTGTGCGGCCCTGCAAATGCATCACCACATCCCCCTTACCCAGGAGGGACCTGGTGATGCCAAACAGGACTGCCAGGCAGCACTCTGCAGACGCAATAAGGGCAGAGAAGTATTGGCGCTTCGCCGCCCTTATCGCCACATTGTAGGCCTTAATAGCGGCTCTAACATGTGTTCGGTCGGATTCAGTCCGTGTCTTCCTCCAGTGGCGCTCTAGACATCTCTTAACCCTCTTCAGCACCCTCAACTCCTCCGTAAACCACGGGGAGTGTCGGGGCCGATATGGCAAGAGAGGTCACGTAGGCGCGATCCTGTCCAAGGCCCCGGCCGCCTCCCTGTTCCAGGCAGCAGCCAAGGCCTCCGCTGGACCGTGCAGCAGGTCCATGGGAATACCCCCCAGCTCCCTCTGAAACCCCAATGGGTCCATCAGGGGCCGGGGGCGGACCAATCGCATGGGTCCTGCCTCCCTGCGGAGGGGGGTGGTATAGGAGAAACTCAGGGTCACCAGGGCGTGATCTGACCATGACAATGGGGAAAGCTGTACATCTCCCCTCAGGTCACTTTGCCATTGCTCCGGCAAGAAACCAAATCTGGCGTGTGGCCACTGTCTCGGGTCGGGTCCCACACCATTTGAGACAGGCCCATGGCCGCCATGGTAGCCATGAACTCCCGAGCTGCCTCAGAGGACCGTCCCAGGGATGGCAGGTTGAAGTCCCCCAGAACCATAAGCCTGGGGAACTCCACCGCCAGCCCCGAGACGGCCTCCAGCAGCCCAGGCAGAGAGGCTGCCACGCAGCAGGGAGGGCGGTACAGAAGCAGGACTCCCAACTGTTCACGGGAGCCCAATCTAATGAACAGTGTCTCACAGCCAGAAACCTGGGGAGCAGCACCCCTGAAGGCCACCAGAGAGTCCCGGATAACAACAGCCACCCCTCCTCCCCTGTCCTGGGGTCTCGGCTGGTGCCAAACTGTAACCTGGCCAGGGACATTTCTGAAAGGGGCACCCAACCAGGTCTCAGTGATACATACCAGGTCTGCCCCCTCCTCGGTGATCAAGTCACATATGAGGGGGGCCTTGTTTTTAACTGACCTGGCTGGCATTAAGCAGCAGCAGCCAAAGGCCAGGGCCCCTACGAACCAGCTGACCAGGGCCTGGGAGCAAGCACAGAGGGACACAGAACACACCACCGGTAACACACACCGGGGACATCTTCCCCTCCAGCTCCCGCAATATCGTCCCCTACCCATCACCACCTTAATATTGTAGCCCCCCCACATAGTCCCTGGGGGTTCTGGGCCCAGATACCTCCAATCCTGGACCTCTGGGGTCCCTAATCCGGGGCAAGGGTCCCTCCTTCCAACCAGTCATCCTCATTCACACCCAAACGCTCACAGGTGAGGGAGGGTCGCCCCGGCACACCAGCTCACGCTCTCGGTGCCACCAGGACCCACCCCCCACCGAACCTTACACTCCCTCACACCCTCTACCCCCCTGCATGACCTCTCTCACTAGTCGGCAGGGTGGGCATCCCACTCACTCCCTCACACCTCCTGTCTCCCACCCAGAAGGTGGATCCTAGTATCCTCATGCACTCCCAGACTCCCTCCCAGACTCTCACTCCCAGGAGGGAGTCCCAGACTCACACTGGAAGGACCCTGCGGTTCTCCACTGACCCTGGGGGGGAGTTAAATGGGGGTGGCTGGGTTCTAATCCCCAGTTCATCAGTCTTAAAACCAAGGGCTGTTGGCTTTGTAACATGCCCTTGTTATCTCCCATATAGACTACTGCAATGCGCTCTACATGGGGCTACCCTTGAAGAGTATCTGGAAGCTACAGCTGGTCCAGAACGCAGCCGTGTGGGCTATTTTTGGAGCCCCAAGAAGGACCCATGTAACGCCGCTGCTCCATGAGCTGCATTGGGTCCCAGTTTGCTTCCGGGTCCAATTCAAGGTGTTGGTTATCACCTTTAAAGCCCTACATGGCATGGGACCAGGTTACCTGAAGGACCGCCTCTCCCCCACGATTTCAACCCGTCCCACCCGATCACACAGAGAGGGGATGTTTCAGACACCCTCGGTAAAAGCTCCAATCAGCGGTGTCCAGAAGGCGGGCCTTCTCGGCTGTGGCCCCCGCCCTTTGGAATATCCTGCTCCCGGAGGTGCGATTGGCCCCCTCGCTCCCGGCCTTCCGGAGGGCTTTGAAGACCTGGCTCTGCCACTTGGCCTGGGGTGGGGAGGGAAGACATCAAGCGTGAGGTTGGCGAGCCCCTTAGAGCCCTGGCGTTTGCTGCTCTCAACCATCGGCCTCCTGGACTCTTCCTTTTTTAGTAATTGTTTTGCACAGGTTTTAGGTTTTGTGTAATTTTATATATATTTATTGTTTTAAGGGATCATGTGAGCCGCCCAGAGTCCCCCATTAGGGGGAGATGGGCGGGGATAAAGGAAAGGAAAGGAAAGGAAAGGAGGGAGGGAGGGAGGGAATGAATCATGGGGGTGGGGGGGACCTAAAATGGCACCACCTCACTGCATCTATGTGGGATGTTCTTCCATAGGATGCCAGACAGCAAGAAGCAGGTGAAGGCAGCTACCAGATTTCCCATTCACACCAGCTGAGATTCTTGATGCTGCTGCCTCGCTTGTGGAGGAACCAGCCTGAGAGCGTTCACTGTTTTCAGGTATATAAGGACCTATGCAAGGCCTGGGATTTGCAGTGCGGCCCAGCTTTACGTGAGAAGGTTTGTTCCAAAAGGAGATGGAGGGCAGCCACCACTGACTCGGGGGGGGGGGCGTGCTCGCAATAGTGCACGTGAGGCAGTAGAGCAGAGACGCTGCCTAACCACAAAATGCTTGTGCCAGCAGAATTTGGAATACACCCATTTGATATGGAGCAGGAAAAGACAAGCGGGCCCTATTTGACCCTCAGTGTGAGTCAAAATTGGCCTCACGTCCTAAATAAGTGGTTAGTGGGGCACCTTCATGGCAACGTAAACAGGACATGAATATGAGTCCTCAGAAAAAAGGAGAGAAGGGGAAGGCACAGTCCTGGGGATGAGCCAATCGTCTGTGATCAGAAGACGGCAAACTCAGTCAGTAACTGAGAGGAAGGCCTGGGAATGGCAGTCCTGAGGTGCCAAGGTGAGGGGTGGGCATGCAGGCCATTCTTGGTGCACCTTGGGAGGGAGAAGCCCCCCAGGATGGCATTTGCATGCATGGGGCCCACTGGTGGCCACCCTCCATTGTGGAACTCCAAGGATTCCAGGGGAGGGAGGTGGGATGGCAGCCACCTGGTTCCCAGTGGGGAGGAGGAAAGGGGGCAAGCAGAGTCCGTGGAGCCCCTCCCCTTCACCACTCCCACACAGCTCACTGGCCTTTTATGCCGGCAGAGGCTACGACTTCCTTGATGCCCAGCGCTGGTCTTGCCAGCTTGGGGGCTCTCTGGGAGCATCCAGAGCCATTCCCAGGTCCAGCGCTTCCTCTCCAAAGCCCAGGGCCACAGCCCTCGGGGTGGGCAGAATGGCCCACCAATGCCTCCTTTCCTTTACCTCCAAGCTGGACATTACTGGGGAGAGGGCAGAGGGAGCACCCTAGGATGTGCTCCTGCCCACCATGGCTCCTGAGAACCCCCTTCTGACGAGGCCCAGAGCCAAACCCTCGCTGCCAGTCCCTGGCACATTTGCAGCCACCTGTCCCAGCTGCCCACTGGCGGTGCCTCCAGGCCCTCCCTGCGGTCTCCAGCCCTGCTTGACCCAGCTGGAAGCAGTGGGGCTGGCCAGCTGCTGTTCCCGGCCCCTCCCTGGGAGACCGGCAGTAGCGCCAGCCAGCCGGGGCAACGGGGGAAGGCAATTATAGCTCTTGGGGTACTAAAAATAGCTCCGGCAGGAACAAGGCCGGTTATTTATAGCAGCGGCTCTGAACTTTGTTCCAGAGGCATCTGAGACTTTTGCCCGGAGCAGAGCAGGGAGAAAAGGGTGCCAGCCCTCCCACACGGACCAAGCCAGCTCCCTGCGGCAAAAGAACTAGAGTGGGGGGGGGCGGGGGAGAAAATATTTTGGAGATACCAACACACACACACACCCCTCCCAAAATGCATTCCTTCCAAAGAATCAAATAGGTGCAGTTACTCCCTTCTGCCAACCCATTTTGTACGAACAACCGTTGGGAAACAGGATATTGATGTTCATGATGAGAAGGAAAAGGGAGTTGAGATTCTCACAGCAGCCTCCTGGATAAGGGACAGATCCCGCCCTGTCAGGAGCTGTGCGTGGCCACCCCACTGTCCTTTACAGGATGCCCCGCTCAGGCCCCGCGCCCAGCCCCTCCGCCCTGCCCACCTCTGAAGGCCCACTGCTGCGAAAGATGGGCTGGCAGGCGCCGGGGGGGGCGGGGAAGTCAGATGAACCTCCCAAGGCCTCCAGGGCCGGCACCTCCGCCCGAATCACAAGCCACCTTAAAGCCTGACCCCTGATCTTGGTATGCGAGCGCCAGAAGGGCTTACCCAGCCTGAGGGCATCCCTTGGGCAAGCCGCCCGCCCGCCTGGCACGCCAGCGCTGGTGGCCGTTCTTGAGTGGGCTCCTTCCTTGAGCTTTAAGTGCCGGGGAACACGGGGGACGCTGGCCTGACAGGTGGGAGACTCCTGGGGACCAGGGAGTGCTGGCTGGGTGGGAGTGCCCCTTCCCCAAGACGGAGCCCCGGAGCGCCAGAGCGCCAGCCTGGGGATTCCCCTTCCCTGAAGGAGAAAGGTCTGGGCTGGCCCTCTCCTCCTCGCCCCCAGGGCCTCCCCAGGAATGGAGCAGTGCCTGGAAGCCTTTCAGAGGGGCAGCAGGGGGCACCCAGGAGCCCACAGAAGGAAAAGGGTCCCGTTTGCTCCAGTCCTTCTTAGCAGTGCAGAGGCAGAGCCATCCCCTGGAGGAGGCCTGGGCAGAAGGTGCCCCCTCCCCAAAAGGGCTCCTTGGAAACTGCCCCCCCCAGCAGAAATTAGAGCGGTGCCAAAGGCAGCTGCCTTCCCAAGCCGGTGAGAGGAAAAAGAGACTTTCCAGCAAAAGTGAGGTTTTATTCTGTGTGTTATCAATTCACTTTTTTAAAACAGCAACCCCACAACATGTTAAATACTATGCAAGAAAATAAGTCTATGGCACACTGGAAAACAGATTACAAAAAGGAATGGAGCAGAAATTAGCAAGAAAAGATGATCATGCCCAGATTACAGACACAGCTTTTCACTTCCTATAATGCCCTCTTTTATAAACCTCGTTCTTTTTGGCAACAATGTTAGAATTTGGCAAATAAGAACAATGTTTAGCACTTTTTTTGGGGAAAAACTAAATAAATGCATTTGTCATCTTGGTGAATTAAAAAATAAACTGCTGGTCTTAAACCACTTGAAACCGTTTGGTGAACGAGAGGGGAGGCCTGGATGCCTCTGCAAGGCCTGGATTTCCAGAGGGTGGAGATAAGGGGGGCCCTGGGAGGAATGAAGGCAAAGTGGGGGAGGGTCCTGGGTCCTCATAGCTGGGGAGGGGGTGCCGCCCAGGGCCGGATTTAGGCATAAGCTAAACAAGCCACAACTCAGGGCCTCACAAAGTTCCAGATTTTTTTTTTTTTGGCTTCTGGAATTTTATGTGGCTTTTTAAGTGTACTGTAGATTTTAAAATCTTGTGTAGCAAATTGTTAGGTGTAGTTTTAAAATGACTTTATATGTAATTAATTTAAGTAATACTTTAAGCCCAAATTTTCTATGTTTTCAGGTTTACAGCGAAGGGAACATTTGAGAGCAGGTACTCTCCATTTTTGGGGGGCGGCCCAAGGTCTAGCGAGGCCCCGCAGGCTTTGCATAGCTTAGGGGTTCGCCGAGTCTAAACCCGGCACCGGGCCAGCCTGCCTCCCTGTGCAGTCTGACCGCGGGCACAGAGCTCCTGCCCCATGGAAGATGCCCTGCTCCAGCCCTGAGAACTTGCCTTTGGCCCCCTGGAGCACAGCCCCTCCTACAGCCTCTCTTTAGGGCGGGGGGCGTGAACCCCGCCTGGGCCAGCAGGCAGAAGCAGCGCAGGCGGAGGGGAAGGGGCCTGCCTTTGGGGGACAGGCCAGCCAGCCTGCCTGCCTTCCGGCACCCGCGGCTGCTCCGAGCTCGGTGCCAGGGCTCAGGCTGCCCCAGAGAGCCACGGGCGAGGGACCATCACCCACTATGCTAGATAAGGAGCGAAAATGGAATGGGGAGAGGGAGTCAAGGACTTTGAATTGCTTCCCAAGCATGGGCGTCCCCCCCCAGCCGAGGGTTAAGGGGTGCCCCCCCTTGGGGGGAAGCAGCCTCCCCCAAGTCTTGGCACAGAACAGCGGCCATCGCTCTGCTGTTCCATCACGGGGTGAAGCAGTCGGGTGGGGGGGTGGCCCAGAACTGGTGCCCATCCCCATGCCAACATCATGTGCTCCCTTGGACTGAAGGAGGGGGCTGCAAGGGGAACTCCGCCCACCATTCACCTCCTTGGAGTCCTTCCGCCCCAGATCCTCCCCACCCAGGAAACAGGGTCCTTGCATTGATGGGAAGAGCTTGCTCTGGGAGCACCCATGAATGGCCAAGGACCCTCCCCATGCAGGCTGGGGGGTGCCCTTCACCTCGGCCCAGACCAGGTGCTTGGAAAGGCGGGGTGGAAAGGGGGCCGCAGCAGAGGGCCCAAAAGGGCCTGGCCGGTCTCAATGCCTTGCCTTCTGGAAGCCGAGGGAGCCCCTGCCAGGCTGGGGGGTCCCGAGAGCTGCACCCAACAAGAGGGGCTTCCTCACGGACCACTTCCAGCAGGGGGAAAGGAGTGCAAATCCTGGTCCTGCAGCTTCTCTGGCTTTGCCCTGGTGGGGGCCTGGACTTGCCAATTCCACACGCCCCCCCCAGCCTCAAAAGTGAGGCCTCATTCTGTTCAGCTGCCAAGAACCACCGCAGATTCTCTGCTGCTTGTTGGGACCCAGACACGCCCCCCCCCCACATCTGTCCCTGCATCCAGCCTGCTGGCACCCCTGGGGCTCCCCCTAACCTCATCCTGTTTCTGCTCTTTGCCCGCTGGTCCGGGTCATGCTCCCCTCTTGGGGAGACCTGGGAGTGATGTAACCGCCAGGTGGACCACCTCATCTTCGCCCAGAAGGTTCCTTTGCACCAGCCGGGCAGGCACCGCTGGGGGCACAGGAAGGTGTCCCGGCCCCTCAGGGGGCCATCTCCTTTCTTATCTGCTTCTTGGGCAAAGTGGGTCTGGTGCTTGCTTGGGGCAAAGGGATGTAACCCTCTGTGACCGGCCCCATCCTGGGGGTTCAAGCGGGTGCTCCTCTCTCTCTCCCTGGTGGGAGGGGGAGTGATGGATGAATGAATCACGCACACACGTGTGCACACACACACCCTGCTCTGTAGGAAGCTTTGGCTGCGATATTCCTGGCAAGCCTGAACGGAAGGAGGGGGCACCGGGGGCTCTTTGCAAGAGGGGAGAGTGGGAAGAGACCCCAGGTGAGAGTCCATTGGGGTGTGGGGTGATCAAAAGCATCATCGGGAGAAGAGACGGCATCACGCTGCTTGGCGTGCCCCCCTCTCCTCAGCAGTCTGGGACGGGGAGGGCTGCTGGAAGGCCCCCCTCGCCTCCAGTGGGGGCCTTGGCCCACCCCAAACCTGCCGAGGTCTCAGGGTCTCCAAACGAGGGGGTGTCCTTAGTGCCAGACAGACTGGCTTCTTGCGGGGTTCCCTCCCAAGACGGCCCCTCAAGCACGGTCCGGCACCGTCCCTCCCACTGACCCCCTGGCCCAGAATTTGGTCATCTGCAGACCGGGCAAGACATCCCTGCTCCTCCCTCCTGGGGGCTTGTCCTGGAGTGGCAGGCCAGCTCAAGCAGAAGGTCCTGGGGAAGAATGCCAACCCCCCTCCCTGGACACTGGCACAGCTCTGGAAAGGGCTACCCCCCACCAGCTCCTCATCCCCCCCGGCCAGCGCTCCAGCTTGGTTCCAAAAGGGCCTTGGGCTGGTGGGCTGGTGGGCACCAGCTGAACTCTGCCCGTCGCCCTAAGGCCCATGCGTGCTGTAAAACTGGCCTGGCTGGAGGTCAAGGCAGGCTGGTACCCGGCCCGGAGGCCATGAGGGCCCGGCCCAGGGGGTGCTATAGGAGGGTGCATGGCTTCTTGTCCTTGAAGGGGTTCTCCGAAGCTGGGATGCCAACCAGCAGAGGGTCGTTCCTGGCCTGCTGCTCACAGTAATTCATCAGCTCCGAGGACGCTTTCGAGACCTGGGGAGGGAAGGGAGCCAAGTCAGCAGAGGCTGCCACAAAAGAGGCTGCTTTTCTGCCCCCCGAAGAAGAGAATTCTGGGGGTGTACAGATCTCACTGGAGCTCCCAATCCTGAAATGTCCATGGGTGGAAATGGCTCTCATCCCGTAGAGGCCCTCACCCATCCCATAGCTGCTGGGCGCGCACGGAGAGGGGGCTAAGGCCATCCAGTCCAGTCCAGCCTGCTCAGTGCAGCTGCCAGCCGAAGCCTCCAAGGAAGGGAGGCCCCCCAGCTCAGTGGCTCCCTCTCACTGCAGGGAGGTTTTCCCGACCTTCAGCTGGAACCCACGAGCCCAGGGCCTGCACCCTGAAGGAGAGAGGAGGGCCGACTTTCCTTGGGGGGACGCTGAGGGCTGGCCATCCTCTCTTGCAAAGCCACACCTGCCCACTAGTTTCAGCCCCCCGAGCGCCCTTGTTGCTCTTCCCTTCAAGAGCGCTGGACCCAGAACTGGAGCCCACAGGGAATAAGCCTCAGCCCTTACTTCTGGGGGCTCAGCTTTTCTAAATCAGGTTGCCACCACCCACGTTCAAATGACTCCAAGAACCCACTAAACCTGGTTTTGACCAAAGACTCTGGTCATTGTCTCAGCCAACCTTCACCCTGCTTCTCTAGTGTGTTACGATCCATGGCAGCTTCTTGTGCGCAAAGGCCTTCTTTCTCTGTCCCAAATCTCTCCCCGCCCAGATCCCTGAGTAGCAACCGAGGCAAAAAAGGATTTTCAGCAGGCATTATTTTACCTGCCTCTGCAACTGGGCTCAGCACCCCAAAGATGTTCCCCCTTTAATGGGTGGATACAATGTCCCTGTCTAAGCACGATGGGGGCCCAGAGACCCTCCCAATTACCTGAGCAGCTCCACCACTGTGTCCGGGAGAAAAACACACCTGGCCACACACCCACTTTCTCCATGGGCACCCGTGCCCCGTGCTTCCCCACCAGCCAACCCCACCTTTCCAGCTCCCCCGCCCCACCCAGGGCTGCCTCACCAGGCCCCACCTTTATCCTCTCAATCCCGGCCTCGATCCGCAGCTGCTCCACCAGCTTCCGGGCCTGCGCAATGTTGTTAGTGGCCGACATCGTGTGCCATCGAGTCTGGCTCCACCAGCACCTAGGACGCGGGGAGACAAAAGCACAGGAAGGGGACGCTTGGCTCCTCGCCCTGCTCCGCCCCTTCCTCGAGAAAAGGGGGCCGCTCCCTTGGGGTGGCTCCAAGGCTGCTCTGGGGTAGCAGAGTTGCCCCCGTCTCTCTGGAGACAGGTGTTCCTGCAGGGGCACTGCCAAAGGTCACAGCGGCAGCACTATGGGGCACCCTAAGGAGGTGGGTGTCAGCTGAGATGCAGCAGGACTCTCGGCGCAGGGGAGGGGGCGGGGGGAGACTCAAGGGTGTTTTATATTCCTTCCCCTAGAAGAGAATCTCTGCAGCTCAGGGTTGAACCACAGAGTCCTTGGCGCTCTCTGAGCTGGGTGGTTTGCTTGCGGGTGTTTCATTACCCAGCTAGGTGGCATCATCAGTGCTGGTGAGGGTGGGGTTTGTCCCCTGTTTATATACAGTAACTTGCCCTCCCATTGCAGAAAAGACCACCAGGCTGGAGAAGAAGCCAGCTGGCCAGCCTGGCAAGGGATGCCCAGTCCCAGGTTCCCTGAGGTGGAGAGGCACCTCCCTTGGGGGGCCTGGGGAGCGGGTTCTGCACGTGCTGGCCACAGCTCCAGCACGGACGCTCCCCCCATGCCCAGTCATAGGCAGCAGCTCAGAGGACCGCAGGTGGTGCCTGAACAGCCGGGAAAGGCTGCTCCCCCCCATCCCTCCAAGACCGCCCTCCTGCTCCTGAGGAGCCCCTTCCTTGCCCAAAAAGCACAGGCGAGCTCACTGCCGCCAAAAGCGGTGAGGGCCACAGACCCTCCCCAGGCGGGATGAGGCTCATTCCCGAGAAAGCGGCTACGGGCTCCTAGGAGCCTCCAGGGCAGAGGCACTCTCCCTCCAGCAACCAGTAAGCGGGACCGGGCACTGGGCACCAACCGATCCCCTGGCCTTGGCTGGTCCTTCCCATGCAGGGAGAGGCCGCCGGGCAGGCTTTTGCTCCCGTCTGCCCTCGGGGCCCTGCAGCTTTCCTCCTCCTCCTCCGCTCAAGACAAGCCCAGGAGGGGCTGCCGGGGAGGACCGATTCGGTCGGAACTGATCCCGGATTTAAAAAGAAAAAAGGAAGCAGCAACCCGTGGCCGAGGACCCAAGGCGGGGGGCGGATGCGGGTCTGGCTTTTCCCGGAGGCCCCTCCGCGGACGCCCGACGGTGCAGCCGCGGGGCCTCCCCGGCTCACACGCCCACACGCCCTGGTTCTGGGCCAGGGTCTGCGGCCGAAAGGGGGGATGCCAAACCACGGCAGGGAAGCCCCTGACTCAGGGCGCCGGAGAGGAAGGCAGGCCCTCCTGAGAAATCCCCCGGCGCCCCTCCCCACAAGGGAGCAGGGACCGAGGCGCTGCCCGGCGCCTGGGCAGCACCGCCCTGCTTTCTCAGCCCCGAGGGGCCGCCGCCCGCCTCCCTCCGGGCCGGGATCCGCCGCAGGCGCGCCCCCGCCCCCTTTCGGGGCTCCTTCGGCTGGCTGTGTCCTTGCGCCCCCCCGCCCCGGAATGCACCTCGACCAAATGCAGCTCGCGGTTCGAGGGTAGGTCGTCGCCCCCCGGCAGGGAGGCTGGGGAGCTTGTTAGCGGCTTCTGGGCCGCCACCTGCAGCCCTCCGGCCGGCCAATCGCCGGCTCGCCGTCCTCTCCTCCATAAAGTGGGTCCAGCTGCTGCCTCTCTCGCGGAGGGTGTCGGCGTGACCGGGACGGCCCCGGAGATGGCGGGTCCGGCAGGTAGGAGGCTGCCTTGGCGAGCGGGGCGCGCCCTCCCCTGGTCAGCCCCACGGGAGCCGGAGGCCCTCCCAGGGAGAGCCCCCCCCCGGCAGCAGGCTCTCTTTCTCGGCCCTCGCAGAGGCCTCGGGGGCAGCCCGGTACGCCAGGGGCCAGTACCCGCCCACGCTGACCATGGTCAGGGAAGCCGTCCAGGCGCTCAACGAGAGGAAGGGCTCCTCCGCCGTCGCCATCAAGCGCTACATCCGCCACAACTACCCCGGCGTGGACCCGATCCGGCTTAAGTACTACCTGCGGAAGGCCTTGCTCAAAGGGCTGGAGAAGGGCTACCTCGTCCGGCCCCTCAACTCCACTGCGCAGGGGGCCACGGGCAGATTCAAGGTGACCGGGGAGGGGCCCGCCTCTCCCCAACCCCCACCCCGCCCTTGGTTGTGGGCACCTGACCCCCTGGACCCGGGTTCACAAGCAGAAGGGCTTCACAGGAGGGCCTGGCGCCTGCAGCCTGCTGGTCCCCACAACACCCCAAAGCCCATTTCGGAGCACTGTGCAGCCGCAGCCTTGCAGCTGCACCGGTGAGCTGGCCCACTACCTTAAGCCTGCACGAAGAGCTCTGGGGGGGAGCAGCCGCCCGTGTGTTCTCCAGGGGACAACTTGGGTGCCTGACAGCCACGGCCCCTGGACCCAAGGCAAGGGGCTTCTCTGCCTCTCCTGCCCCAGCCCTGGCTCTGAGAGTTCCTCGTGGACGGCGTGTGGGGAGCCTCTCAACATAAATGTGCCTGGATCTCCCCCCCCCCCCCGCTCAGCTTCCCTGGGGCCTCGACGACTGACGGGCAGAGGGAAATGCCCAGCAGAGCCAGGCCCTTGCCTGGACCATCCGGTGTGCCATGTCTGAGGGCATCCAGTCCTGCGGGAGGTGCCAGCGTGCCCTGCCTTTGATCTGGCAGAACCTGGCCCGCGACTGGCAAAGCCTTAGAAGGAACAGGCAGGGGGAGAGAGGCACCTGAGCTGGGTGCTCGCTCCCCCCAATTGAAACGCTCCTGCTTGCATCCTGATTTTGCAGCTGGCGGCCGTAAAGCCCAAGCCAGGAAAGGCCAGAGGGGCACAGCCTCCCCGGGGGGAGAGTTCCTCCAAACCAGGGAAGGAGGCGGAAGGCAAGGCACCGGCTGCTGAGTACCCCAGAGGCAAAGGGAAGGGTAAGGGTCCTGCTTCTCCTTGAAGAACTGGCGCCAGCAGCCTGCTGGGAGTGGGCTTGAGGAAGTCTGGGAGGGGGCCGGTGCGGCCTTGCCCTGAGGGGAAGGGGCTGCCCGGGGAGCCTGCCTGGGGTCCTTCTCTGCGGAGGCTTCTGGAACGATCCGGCGTTGGAGCTGGCGAAGCGGGAGCCAGGAGAGCCTGCTGGGGCTGCCTGCCGCCTGAAACCAGGCAGGGTGGGGAGTGCTGAGGGAGACCCCTCCCCTGGCCAGGGTGCTCTGCCAAAACCACTGTGCATCCTGTCCTCAGGCAGCACTGATGCGTCTGGCGGAGGGGCAGCTCTCGGGATCTGGGGCTGCATCCTTGGCCTGGGAGGGCCCGGCTGCAGCCCCTGCCGCCATGGCCGCGCCCCAGAGGAGGAGCCGCTCATCTGGGTTCTCTCCTCCCCACCCCAATCCTGCTGCTGCTGCTGTCTCTCTTTCAGCAGATGCTGAGGGCAAGGAGAAGGCCTCAAGGAAGAAATCCAAGGCCGAGCCGGACCAAGTAAGTCCTCCCTTTGCCGCGTGGGCAGCCCTGGAGCCAGGCACCAGGACAGCTTCAGGCTGTGAGCGTGGAAGGGAACGCTGCCCAATGCCCATCATTGCCCAGCCCTTGAGATGGAAGTCTGCCTCTGGGCATTGGAGAGTGACCCCCCAGGGATGAGTAGAGGGCTGCAGCCCCCTCCCAGCTGTCCCTCGCTGTCCCTTCTTCCTTGGCCTGTGGCCAATTCTGGGGCTCTGCATGTGTCACCAAAGCCTGCATGGCACGGCTGAGGGCCTTTGCTATGGCCAAGCGAGATGCTGCCCTATCTCGTAATGGTGCCCGCAGAAGCCGAGAGGGCTGCGTGCCATCGCATTTCCTTGGGCTGCCACTCCAGACGATTCCACCGCCCGGCCCCCCACTGTGCAAGGCCCAGCGCATCTGTCTTCCTGCAGGCCCCGACTGCAGACCCCATGAAGCGGAAGCCAAAGGAAGAGGTTGCAGAAGGGAAGGCTCCCAAGAAGCCGAGGCCCCCCAAGGCCCCCCAGTTCAAAGTGACAAAGCCCCCCTCCAAAGCGCCCCCCAAGGGAGAAGCCAAGATGGCCACCAAGGGCAAAGCCCGCCCCAAGTCAGGAGCAGAAGGCGAGGCTGAGCCCCCTGGGGCTGAGCGAGTCAAGGTGGCAAAGGAGGTCCAAGCTGAGAGCTGGGCGGGGGCTCCCAAGCCCAGAGCCAAGGCCGGAAAGAAGGCGGCAAAGGGCAAGGAGAAGAAGGAAGCTGTGGTGGCGCTGGGCCCAGGGAACGCGTGAGGCTCAGCCATGGCCGTGAGGGAGTCGACCTGCAGCGTGACGGTGGTGGGGAATCCCAACAGCTGCCATGGGGCAGGACAGCCCCTTCTGCAGAAGGAGGCCGATGGTCCGGGGGGAAGGCTGCACGGTTTTAACAGCATTTTAAACAACTTGAGGTGTTTTTCAATAAAGGTAACATTTGGCAAGGTACCAAATGAATGGGGTGTCCCTGATTCCATGCTGTGATTTTGAAAAGTGGCAGACCCCAAATAGGCCAGAGGGGCTGAAGGCCTCTGCGTGCCCGGCTCCCGCCAGGAGAGAGGAGGGAGCCACCAAGCCCCGTGTCGAACTTCTCGCCTGTTCAGTCGCACCAGTCAGCCATTTCAAGCCATTTGTTTTAGGAGCCCGCCTGCATCTTTGAACGCTCATCACGTTTGTCCAATACCTGCATTCTCGATTAATACTTCTTGCTTTGCAAGCTACATTATCTTAAATTACGCTTTACGGTAACTTTTTCACTAAGCTAACTTTTGTACATAACTTCAGTTCCGAGGCCTGCACTTCAGACTCTTGAGGCGTGGGGATTCTGAGCCACAACCATTCGAGTTCACATCTTGCTGCAGAAAGTGTTCAGTTTGCAAGCTAAAACCACCCAGTTTCCCTAACCTTTCTACCAAGGGCTTGCTTTCCAGACCCCCATCATTGTGGGAGTTCTTGTGCGCCCAGAACCGAATGCGACACCTCAAGTGGAATCTGCCACAACACGTAAAGGAATTATTGCCTCCCGTGATCAGAACAAAAGGTTCTGTTGCTGCATCCAGAGTTGCACGGCTGCAACTCCTGAGGACTCCTAGACCCTTCTGTCACGCACTGCCCCCAAGCACATCTCCCCACCCTCACGTCTGTCCCAAGTAGGCATCGGAACTAAGCGAGCCATGCAGCGCAAACGTGGGTGGAGCAAGGCCCTGCAGCAATCACAGGGTCAGTGTATGATCAGAGAAAACCTACAGAAAACAGCAGGGCCAGCCGGCAGCAGGTCCCTCCAGCTTCTTCCTGACCTCAACTGAGGGAAGCCCCAAGACTGTGGTGTGCTTTTCTCCAATGCCTCCGAGTGAGTCCGAGCAAGCCCACGGCCCTCGGAAAGCAGCGTGATGACCGGCCACTCTACAGACACAGGATCGGAGCCCAAACGAGCGTTGATGGGGGGGGGGGCTCCTCTATTTGTGCCGATGGATAATCTTACACAACAGGTCTTCTAAAGAGTCACCCTAAATTGGAGCAGCACGTGGCATGCAGTGATTTTCCTGAGTGATGAACTAAAGGGCTTCACAGACTCGGGAGGGTTGGAGGATCCTGGGCTGCACCATCGTGAGAAGACCCTCTGTGGCCAAGGAGCCAACCAAGCAGCAGTGCGGCCCGGATTTCGGAGACTTGCCCTGACACCCCGGGCCAGGGCAGGAGGCACCGCGCTTGCAGCTGCTCTGATGCAATGCAGTGCAACACAACGGGCCCTGTTTACAGAAAGGGCTTAGCAGGGATGCCCAATGGTGGGAAGCGGCAGTTGACAGGGCTGGACAGCCAACAATGCAGGCAGGCCATAAAGTGGGCACCCGGGAGGAGGGGGGCAGAAGAGTCCCAGGAGGCAGCTGAGCTGAGCTGAGCTGAGCACGGGATGCCAGGCGCCCTGGCCTGGAGGGCAGCACGCTCCCTCCCCAGGGCAACAGCCTGATCCTGGGCTGTGCGGAAGGATGCCCCATTTGCCAATGGCACACTAGCAACTGGGCGGTGTGGCCTGAGAGACAGCGTGGGCGAGGGCAGGTCCTGCCACAGAGCGGAGACGCTGGAGGCTGAGCCCCTGCTGAAATGCTGCCAGGTGGAGACACGAGACCAGGTGGGCGAGCAAAGCCCTCCCTCCCACCCCGGGAGGAGGTGCTCCGGGGGGGGCTGGAACATTCCCCCGCCAAGTGCCAACGGCTGGGCAAGGAGAGGCGCAGGGGCCAGTTTGCTCTCGGACTCGTGGAGGGATTGGGCCTCGTGGGTCTCCTCCTGAGCCACCCTGCACAGAGATCCAGGTGGGGCTGTCCTTGAAGCAGTCAAGCTGCGCAGAGGGCTCCCCCTCCTCCCCCCGCTGGGAGCAGGCAGGAGGCGCCTGGAACGTGCTGGGAGAGGCCGGGAGTCTCTTTCGACTTCTTGTTGCAAGGAAGGCAGCAGGATTCCCAGGATCCCTGAAAGGAAGGGTTGGAAGGAAGCCCTCGAGTTACGCGAGTGCTGCGATCGTGTCTCCTCTGCGGACTAAACGTACCCAGCGCCTCAGAAGTTTTTCCTCCCAGGCCCCCGCCTGCCTCGCTGGCTCTCCTCTGCACACCCTCCAGTTTGCCAGGGTCCTTCCTACGACGCAGTGCCCAGAACAGGGGGCAGCCCTCTAGGGACTAAGGGATCAATGAAGAACAGAGAGGAACAATTAGACGTCTGCAGATGCAGCCCAGGATTGCATCTGCATGCTCTGCAGTAGCATCACGCCACTGGCTCATATTCAGCTTGTGATTCCCCAAGACACCCAGATCCTTTTTGCACGTCCTGCTGCCCCGTATGGCTCCCTCTGTGTAAATTCATCTTGCTGGTTTCTGCCCCTTGTTCTAGCTTGTCAAGCTCCTCCTGAATCTTAATGCTGTCCTCAAAGGTGTTTACTACTCTTCACTATCTTTGCACTGCCTGCAGATAATCTTTCGGCCTGACGTGGCAAGGCCCGTTAAAGATGCCATAAATGAAAGAGTTCCTTGCGAAAGGCCGAGAGGCTCCTCGGATCCCTTGCGAGGACTAGAGAAAGGCAGGCTCAGGAGCAGGAAAGCGGGACGCAGCGCCGCTTGGGCACAGCTCCTCTGGAGCTCCTGACTCCCCTCCAAGCCCTTCTGGGAAATGCCGCAACGGCCGCTGGCGGTGTTTTCTCACAACCCAGCCGACTCCCCTCTTCTCAGCCTGAGACGCCAGTGAGCGTCTCAAGCAACTGCATGCACCAGGCTCGCTTCCAATCTGGCCTCTGGGCATGTGCGCGCCTGACTATGTCTATGTGCAGACAGGGAGAGAAACAGCACAGGCAGATGCTCCCACCGTGGAGCCTTTCCCAGAACCACAGCAATGGCAACCTTTTTACACAGGCAAAGTTTGTGCCAAAAAGGGGAAAGGCCTGGCTGCCCTCTGGCCAGCTCCAAAGCGCGCATCCTTTGGCCCACAGACTCTGGCTTCCCAGGCCACCGTGCACGCCCTCCTGCTGCTCGGTGGCAGACCCAGGATCCCTCTGAGTCGTTGCTGCAGAGTTGCGCAGCATAACGTTGCAAAAGCCCCCGAGGGGCCAAGTCCGAGGGCCAGCCATTCTGCTGAGCCAAGGCGCCCAAATGCCTGTGTCCCGGCTCCCGTCTTGATCCCCTCCACGTGGCCAAGCAACCTGCCTGTGGCTGGTGTGGGTCTTCCGGGCTGTGTGTCCGTGTTCTTGAAGTTTTGTTTCCTAACGTTTTGCCAGCACCTATGACTGGCATCTTCAGAGTGCGGGAGCGCAGACAGGAGCAGTTCTCTCTGTGCCCAGGGTGATGTGGCCCTTTTGGGGGTATTTATAGAGATCTGAGGGAGGGGTGGGGGGGTTGGGTTACTGAGTGGCTGCTTGTTTTGGTGTCAGAATCTGTGTGTATCTTCCTGGGGATTAGGCAGGGTTTTTTCTTCTATTGAATTGTTAGCAAGTTCATTGTGTGAACTGTTCACATGTCCTGGTGGTTGAGCTGAGTTCCTTGACCTTTTGCAGGCTGTATTTTTCAGGATTGGTAGTCAGGTTTTGTTGATTTTTAGACTCTTTTTTTTTTTTTGTTGAAACTGTGCTGGTGTTTGGCTTCCCGGTATAGCCTGGTATAGTGGCTGTTGGTGTTGCCCTGCCTGTCCTGGCCCCTGCCCCGCTGGGATGCGCCTCCAGTCAGGGACTCTGCCTGTGGCCTCACAGAGCAGATTCAAACTGTCCTGGGGGGGGGGGGGCGTGCAAAAGGGTAGGAGCTTCCAAGGAGCTCTGCTGGGGAGGGCCTCCCCAGAGGGAGCTTCACTCTCCCAGCAGCTGGAGTTCTGCTGGGACCAGCTGGAAATGGGATGCTGGATGAAGGCCGGCTGCCGGCAGGGAGGGGAGATGGGAAAGCAGCAGCAGCAGCAGCAGCAGCAGCAGCAGCTGCTGCCCTGCTTTTGGGCAGAAAATGGAAATGGTCAGAAGTACAAAAGGTGAATCCTGGAAGGCCTGGCACTGGCTGCGCATTGTGGGGGCCTTCATTTTGCAATGGGTTTCCATCTGATCCCTCCAGTTAGGGTGGAAGCCTTGGCATGTGAAACTCAAGAAATAAAAAAAAGTTTGTCCAAGTGGAAATCGTAAAGGTTGTCTGGCCAGGACCCGCTCCGCTGGGGCAAAGGCTGGGCCGCTGCAGGGGGAACAGACCCAGGACTGCCCAGCAACCCTCCCCTTCGGCTAGCAGCAGAGGCTGGTCTCTGCAGAGGCACCAGCTCAGCTGCCCTGCCCTGAGATCACGGAGGGATCCTGCCTGACGGGCACTGTGTGGTTTCGCAGCCAAACACAACTCCAGAGCAACGCTTCCCGTCGCCCTGCAGCGGCCCCTGGCTCTGAGATCTCAAAGGCAGCTTGCTTAACAGAGAGCCTGTGGATCGTTTCCAGGGGAAGCAGGGAGGCCCCCTTGGCTACACTCATCAGAGCACCCCTTGCAGCAATGCTAGGCCACTTAAGGGACCCGGGGGGGGGGTGTCTTCCAGGCCTGCTCCCCACCGGTTAGTTGAACCTGAGGCCAGATCCAGCACCTGCAAACTGTGGCTCAAATGCAGCGGGGCTGGATCCCTGCAATGCCACCGAAGTGCCTTGGAAAAGCGCCAGCTCCTAGGGCTTGTTTAAAGGTCGCCTTTTGTGTGTTTCTGACTCGGTCGGTGGAAAGCTCCAACAGACTCCCGGGGACTCTGCCAGCTGCCCAGGATCCGCAGGGAAGGGCGGGCGGAGGAAAGAGCCTGCAGCTGAACCATGCAACTCATTCTCCCAGGGAGCCTGGTGGTGAGTGCCCTCTCTGATGCCTCCGCTTGCTGAAGATGTCCCTGCCCACCTCAGGGGCTGAGCAGCACAGCAGCCAGGATCCCACAGGGGCTAGGCTCCTGATGCCACAGAAGCCGCTATTGGGGCAAAGCCCCAGAATCCAGGCCACTGGCTGTGTGTCTCCTCCCTTCCTGAGCCAGGGCCAGGGCCAGGGCCAGGGCCAGGGCCAGGGCCAGGGCCACGCAACTTTTCCTCAGGAGGCTGCAGTGCCAAAGATGACAGCTGTGCCTCTGAACCCAGCAAGTGTTTTGCTCACAGGAGCCCTGAAACTCCAAGGGCCATGGCGGGGTGGACTTTCCAGGCTGCCAGTTGCCATCTTGGGAGACCCAAAGGCCCCCAAGCACCCTGGCCTTAGAATTTGCCCCAGCAGGCCAAGAGAGCGGTGCCAATCCAGCAAGCCGGAGAGAACAAGATGTGCTGAGCAAGGAGATGGCTTGCAGGAGGGCAAGGCTCAGCGGGAACAGAAGGTGCTTGGCATCTGTGCCAAGCAGGGACTTTGGCCAGCAGCAGCCAGGTTTCAGGAAGAAAGAGGCCACAAAGGAAGCGCCACCACAGGAGGCAGAGCAGGCTGGAAGTAAGTTGGCCTGTCCCTCCCCTCATGCAGGGCTGCAGTGGGAAGCACCGACTGCACCACCTACAGGGCCTGACTCTGCGCAAGGCCTGTGTTCCCGGAGCCAGCAGTCCTGCCCCACTGCTCTGAGCACAGAGGCTCTCCTGTCCGCTGCAGCCAGGCTTCTCTCGCAGCTGTGCCCCCTGCCCTCTGCCAGGCCAGCTGCACGTGGGGCCTGACTCTTCCTTGTCCCACCGACAGCCCTGGTTGCATCAGCCCAGGAGAAGAGGGACGGAACCGTGGAACCCACTTCCAGGCACTGGCGCAAACCCAGATTCCCAGGGAATGATTGGCATGTTTGGCAAAGAAGGACTAGGTGGGGCTCAGGCCAGGCAGCAGTGACCCACAAGAAAGGCAGATCCCCAGGAGAGCCAGAGGAGGAGGAAGCCAAGGCCTCTTGTGGAGGAAGCCCAGAAGGCCCTTGGGCTGCACAGCTTGGCCCCGCAGGCAGCAACTGCCCTCTAGAGTCTTCTCGCTCCCACCCAAAGGTTCATTCCGCAACTCGGTTTGTGCCTGCTGGATTTTACAGACTTATTATGATTTTTAGAAACGTTCCTTTGCTTTTAACTGCCGTTCCAGTGTTTTTCTCATATTCAAAAAGAGCAGTTTTGGTGCCGGATATATCTGAGCAAAGTCGCTGCCCCACACTTTAGAGCAGCAGAAATGAGGTGGAAAAGCTGCAGCCGCTGCACCTCTAGCCAGGGGCTGTCACGCTAACTTCCCGTGGTTTAATTCCGAGGGAGTGCGGGAGACCCAAAGGACCCCTCTGCCGCCTCCTTGCCACGGGGACAGGCTGCCCCCAGGACCAAGCCCTCCCTCCAGAGCCGTGCCCCCATCGGTTTCAGCTGCCTCCAAGGAGAAGACAGAGAGAAGGGGAATGGAAACTTTGGGGGCCTTGCTCAGAAGGCAGCCATGCCCACTCTTAGGGGCAAAAAGGGTGGAATGTGGTCAACAGCGCGGCTCTTGCTGCAGGCCTTACACCAGCCCTACAAGGTAGGGCAGCACAATGCTGCTGAGGCCAAGGCCCCAGGAACAGTGGGCCTCAAATGGAGCAACCTGTGCCCTGCGCGAGGCGTGCACAGAGGGGTCCCCTGCCATCTGGGGAGAATCGGGTACCTTCCCTACACGGCTGGTGTGCCCCTGCCCCACGGCCACCGCCTGGTGCAACCTTGGTTTGGTTTTCCTTGGGGCAAGAGCTCCTCGCCAAAACGGATGAGTCACAGGGACCGAAGGGGTTGGGCCTGCCCCGTGGGGGAGGCTCACACAGCCAAGGCTGGCAGAGATACCCCAACACCAAGGGGTGTCAGCCCAAGCGCCAGGTGGGACCCCAGCCCAGAAAAGCCACTCTCACGTCCCCCAGCTCCCCGGGGGTGCAGCTATTTTCAGAAAAGCTGCGGTTTGGCTCCCTGGAGCGGAGAGAACGGGAGGGAGCAGCTCCAGACGGGCTTTGCGGCCTTTGGAGGGAGCCGGACTGGCATTCCTGCCATCCTTGCTTCATCCACAGCCCGCAAGCAGGAAAGCAGCACAGCTGCAGAGCGGCGGAACTGTCCGAGCTGGTGTGCCTGGCCACGGGGGCGGGGTCTGCTTCTCCTCTTGGCTCTCCATGGATCAGCCTCAGCAGCCAAGGGTCAGGCAACTCAGCCCGGGCTGCTTCCTGGCCCTGCAGAAGTCCCCAATAACTCTCCCTGCCAGTTCGGTTGATGGGCGGGTGAAACAGCTGTGGCAGGGGCAGCTGCTACTCGATGGCTGCCTTCCTGCCCATGCCACTCCGCCCCCCAGATTCAAGTCCCTTCAGCTCTTAGGGCCCTGCAGGGAGGGAGGGCACAGCCATCACCCTCCCCCCCAGCATATGAATAGGGGAAAGTCCTGGAGATCCCCAAGATGCGGCTCTGGACCAGATGCCAAGCGGGAGCCGCGGGAAGCCAGCCCCTCACAGCTGGGGGGAAGACCGGGCCGCACGAAGCCGGGCCAGGAAACAAGGGCAGCGCCTGGAATTTCACAGCGAACGCCCCCGAGACTTCCACTCGGGCGAGGCTGCAGGACGCTCTGCGCGGCCGGCGGCTTCCGGGAGAGCACCGGCCGCTCCCTTGGCGCTCCCCGCCTGAGGGGAAGAGCAGCCCCCGCCCGGCCAGAGGGACGACGGATTCGGCAGCACCGCCTTTAGCAAGCACCCCCGGCCTCCGCCGGACAGGAACAGCCAAGGCGCCTGGGGCCCGTCCTCCTGGCTCCGGCCAGCTGGCTGGGCGCGCTGCGGAGAAGCCCGGAGGCAGGGCCTTCCCCGGCCTCAGCCCTTCAGCGGGAGGCCCCGTCTCTTCCCGCATCGGGCGTCTGTTGTTTCCCCGAACGGGGAAATGAGTTAACTCAGGAGCGCCATGAACCGTTCCGTGCGAACGCGGCAGTAGGTTTGCAAAGCAATCGCTACCCTTTCGGTCCTTCCTAATCAATACAAAGCAAGAGCTGGTCTGCAGAACCGGCCCAGACCCACCGTTTGCACACCCCTAACCATTCTTCCTTCTGGCCTGCAGCTTGGGGGCCCCACCGGTTCTCTCCCAGGCTCGGCTGGCTCTGGTGGAGCTGTGGCGTGAGCCCTTGCGGGAGAGACTTCCCGGAGGCGAGCTCTGTGCTCGGTTAGGGTGGGTTTGCGCTCGGTAACGCTTTCGGGGCTGCCCCCCAGGGCACAGCAGATTCTACACTGGCTTTCCCCACCAAGCGGCAACACGTTTTGCTGCCAAGGAGCAATCAAGTCAAAACTTGAGGATGAAGCTCAGCTGCTGGTGCCAGCTAATTTAATACCTAAATTAATCTATTTTTTAACAGCTGTTGGAAGATACATCTCTGATTGTTGCTGATTAAAAAACATAAAAGGAAGAGACCAAGATACAGACAGTCCGGCATTTTCTCACGGACGGTGTGCTGCTTTCAAGGCTAATTACAGCCTTGGTGCAAAATGTGCTGAATGCACAGGGCCGATGAGCCAGCAGAGGCACAAACGGAAGGTGCCGCCTCCAGCTGCTCTTCCCAGGAGCGGCCCCCACTTTCGGTGCTCCCCCAACCCCAGGAAAGGCTTCTCCAGCAGCAGCCCAAGGGCCAATGAGCTCACGTGCTCGGCTGCCGGCGGGAAGCGATGCTGTGGTGGGCGGGCTTCATCAGGGAGGGGGTTCTCCTCAAAAAGATCCGGCAGTTGAAGCCAGGGGCCCCCTCCTGCTGGAGAGAATAGGACGCAGCCGAGAGCACGTGCAAAGGGGGTCTGGCTGCCAGAGAAGGGGGGGCTTCCCTGGGATGTCAACTTTCCACAGGAGAGGGCCCCTGCAAGCACCCCCCATCCCACCCCTCTTCGTGGACAGTGGCCACCTCTGAACCCTCCAGGCAGGACCGGACCGGCTGTCTGCCTGGCTCCAGCACCATGGGCAGGAGGGGTCCCCCACCTCGGCTACTCAGCTCAGGAGGGGTTTCCCCAAGAGAGGAGCACACACTGCCTTGTTCGGCTCTGCCACCCTCGGATGCTTGGGAAGGCTGCAGGCTGGCTCTGGAATTGGGCCTCTGAGGCACCAGCAGCATTAGGTCACATCCCCCACTTAGGTCAGTGGGTTGGGGGATTCCTGCAGCAGCCCCCAGGCTTCCAGGCAACAAAGCCAAGAGCCCTCCTGCTCCCACCCAGAACCCGCTTTCAGGGGTTTTAAAAAGAGGTATGCAAGGAACAAGCAACCAAGCTCCGGGTAGAGGGGGGCTTTTAGCCAGGACTCCAGGCAAACCAAGCTCGCTCTCTCCCCCACCCACCCCCAGGGTCTCCGGCTACCTGCCACCCCTCTTGACCCGCCGCCCATCAGAGCGCTGCCAGCGGTCACAGAGGCTCTCTAGCAGCATCTGGGTCCCAGCCGGAGCCCCGACTTCCAATTCCAACCAGCTGCTGCAACTGCTGGAATGCCTTTCCTCGAGCCCGTCAGGCCCACCAAAGCCGTGGGCTGCAGCTGACCTGCACGGCAAGGACTGACCGCTGCCTCCCCAGGGATGTGGGCAGCCGGCGCAGAGAAGGAACACAGCAGAGGGCGCGAGGGCTGCTTCCCACCTCCCTTCCGCCTCTGCCTCTTGGAGGGGCCTTGTCTGGCCCATTGGGACCTGGCCGCAGGGAGGACTGGGTGGGAGCCCCGCAGGTGTGCCAGCCTCCTGAATGTCCTCGGGGCTGAGGGTGCCCTGCAGGGGGGGCAGCAGAGGAGGGCTGCTTTCTGCACGGCCGGCTGATGTTCGGGCTTCTCGCTTTGGCACCATAACGTGCAAACAGCCTGGGGATGTTGCCTGATCCTGGTTTCATCGATTCAGCTCTTGCCTGAGAGGCACGGGGTGTTGTGTCCGCCTGGCTGGGTGGCAGCACAGAGCTGACTCTGCTGCTCTCCAAGCAGGGCTGGGTCAGGCCAGGTTAGCGTGTGGACAGAAGCAGCATCCCAGAGGTGCTGACTGTGTCCAGAGAGCTGCATGGCCTCTGTGCCTGGAAGTGACCGGCAGCCGAGCTCAACTCGAGGAGCCCACTAATTCCTTCCCCGCTCACCTGCTGTATGGCCTGTCCGGGACTTGTCATCTTCAAGAGGCTTCCTCTGGGTCTCTGCCAGGCAAAATGCGGGTGATGCCTGTAAAGTGGGGGGGGGGGTGCCTGCTTGGGCAATCCGTCTCTGGGGAGGCCCACCTGCCAATTCTGTTAATCCTCCTCTTTTCCCAGGCATTTCTATAATTTTATGCACCCACTTTACGGTGGAGAGTAGGGTTCTCCATTTTTTCCATGCCATTCGTTTATTGACCTTTTCATTCAGAGATCAGCAGCATGTTGTGCAATCGAGAGGGGGAACGCCAGCCTGGCATGCCTCTCTGGATGAGAAAGTCCTTGCATTTCTCACCGCCCTCCCCGAGCAGCAGAACGACCATGGCTGGTCTCCTCTCAGGCCCTCCCTGTGGAGAGGAAGACCAGGGGGAGGCTGCGTCATGGAAAAGGGAAAGAGCTGCCTGCTTTGTCATAGAACTAGGGCATACGTCATGCCACTCGGGCACAAGCTCCTCCCCTTCTTTGGGGGCCTTCTCCCCAGATGCACATGCAGTTGTGTGCCAGCAGGCTCACGAGGACTGAAAGGGGCGCCCCTCCAGGGAGGCCCAGCCAGACCCCACTAGGGCCCTAATCCCCTCGCCCTGCTATTCCACTTCCCCCCAAACCATCGCAGGCCAAGAAGAAGGCCAGAGAGGTGGGCAGGGACTAGGAAAGGGGCCGGCCGGGTCGTCTCTGGCTGACCAGTCCAGTGGCAAAGAGACCCCTGTGCATGTTCAGCTTCATTGGGCAAAGCCTCTGGATCCAGCACAGGCAGGGACTGGAGATGGAGTCCAGCAAATTGCAGGGCACTCCCCCCCCACCCAGAAATCTCAATTTCTTAGGCCACCGTTCACCTCCCTTGGCCAGAGCAAGGTGGCTTCCTGTGGATGCATGGCAGCTGGCTCAGAAAACGGGGCAAAGACCTGCATCTCCCTGCTCTGCTCTTGAACGGAAGGCCAGAGGGGAAGAGGCACACGCACCTCAGCCAGCCCCACAAGCAAACCCAGCCAGCAGGCCCTCTGGGGAACAGCACTCAGGGCTGCTGCCCCCCCATCTGCCCATGGTCCATTTCCTCCTGCGGAGGGAGGTGCCAGCAGCACCCTTGCTCCAGACACAGTCAGGGTGGGAGGGGAAGGCAAGGCAAGGCGGGCGTGTTGCAAGGGCAGAGACAGCCTGGCGGACAGGCAGGCCTTCTGCGTGCCTGGCTGTAGCTGTGCCAGCAGCTGCCTTCCCAAGAAGAGCCTGGCTCTGAAGATCTCCTGGCGCAGCTCCCGGGCGGGCAACCTTCCTTCCCAGGAGGAGCGAAGGTGGCACCTTTCGCAGCTTCAGCCTGCAGAAGGGGCTGTGAGGTTTCTGGGGACCGTCCAGCCACTCCAGGAATCCCAGGCCCTGGGTCTCGAGCCGGGGGCCTGTCCGGCAGCCTACACGGGGCCCGTCCGCTGGGAGATGGCCTGTCAGGATCAAGGCAGCTGAACCCAGGAGGCAGCGCCCTCCCAAGCCAAGGTCTGCCCGAAGGGCAGCTGAAGAGAAGCTGTGGGCATTCGGCCTCGGAGGCCTTTCAAGGGCTTCAGTTAATGGCTGACGAAACAATCGCCTGCTAGCAGCCACGGTGAAGCATCCGTGGGCGAAGGCAGCCTGTTGCTGAAAGCCAGCTGTCATGGAGCGCCTGGGACTCCAATTCTGCTGGCAGGGAGCACGGAGGCGGAGCGAGAGACGGGTGGGGCCATCCTGTGGTGGTCGCCACTTGTAACCTGTGGGATGTCATTTTTCTGCTTTCACACGCTGTCCTGTGCCAAGGGATTACAGGAGAGGCTGGCTGCTTTGTACAAGCAAGAAGCCAGCACGCCATACAAATGCCAGGATCAAGGGCTGCCAGCTGCGGTGGCGCTGGGACTGCCCCGAAGGCCCTCTGCTGGGAGACCCGTGGGCTCCCTCAGGCAGTTGATGGGCCGATGGGGAACAGATGGCTGGGCTAGAGGGGCCAGGGTCCCTCTGGCAGGGCCCGGGTTCATTTTTCAGTTCTTACGACCCGTGGCCAGAGCGTGGAGTAATCTGAGGCAACTCCGCACCACGGCTCTTCGAACCAAGTCCCACACTGTGCGCCAGGCAGTGGGGCCACGCATCAGCCGCAAAGGCCTTGCCTTGCAAACAGCTCCTAGCACACCAGACCTCAATGGGGCAGCCCTTCTTCAGGAGGCCCCGGGAGAAGGCCAGGATGGTGGAGGGACAGGAGCTCGAACCAGGAGGCAGGCAAGGGCAGAGGCAGCCAGGCAGAGTCTCCTCTGCCCCATTTCTGCCCCACCCATGGCTCTAACAAACAGGCTCTCCGCCCTGCCCTGTTGCCCTTGCTCAGAGCAGGAGAGTCAGGGACCAGGGGCCACAGAGGGAGGTGGGCAGAAGAGCCCACTCCCCATGTTGCTGGGCATGGGGGGGGGCTGCAGAAGATCAGCAGGGAAGAAACAAATGCTCGTCTCTTCTCAAGTCCTCACTCAGCTCTGCCAACGGGCAGAATCTGGGCAAAGTTGCTTGTTTGAGGAAGGGGCACCCTAATGGCTGCAACAGGTCATGCAAGCTCAACACGGCCCAGTTGCAGCGGAAGGGCAAGAGCACTTCCTCCTCCCTCCTAAACACATCTCCAACCAGCGCCCAGACTGGGAACTGTCTTCTGAGTAAACTGGCTTTGATTACAGGCCCCTTGTCACGGGAGGGGCCAGCAGACCCAGCCCCGCCCTGGACTGTTCCCAAGCAGTGGGTGGTCCCAGCCAGAGCCAGGAGGCTGAAGGCAGGCGAGAGATGCGGCTCGCTTCTCTGCTTCTTGCCTGGCAGGGCGGGCGGGCGGGCAGACGGGCACGTAAACCTTCCTCTTCAGCTGAGCGACCGTGCAAACCCAGCAGACAAGGCGAGCTTCCTGGGGCAGAGGCGGACCTGACGGCCCGGAGCCCCTTCGGTCCTGTGGCGCCACGGCCCCAGCCTCTCCCACGGAAGCCCCCCCCCAGAGACTGCGGAGGCAGAGAAGATGCTTCCCGGGGGAGCAGGGACCCAAGCCGGGGGGCCCTGGAGGCCTAGACTGGCACTTCGAACGCAGTGGTCTCAAGGGCAGCGCCAAGTGTGGGGCACACATTACCCAGACTCAGCGGAACGAGGACAGGAGGGACGGTTGCCGGGGGAAGCGGCGAAGACCAGCTGTACAACAGCCCTGGGACATGGCCTTTTCCTGCTGGCTGTAACCCCTGGTGGGAGGCTGGTGGCAATGGGCTGGTGGGGGGTGGCTGGCCACCTCATGGCATCCATCAGCTCTGAGCTGCGGGGGGGGGAGAACTGCAACCCCAAACATCTGGGAACCCCCCCCCCCGCAAATCCCCCACATTTGCATCCTAGGAAGGTGGGGGAGGAGAACCTGTGTCTAACATTTCCAGAAATTATGAAGCAACCGAAAAAAAAATCCATGGGAAATTTTTGGGAAAAATACATGCAATACTTAGCAAGTTACTGTTCTTTTGTTGCTGTTCAGTCGTTAAGTCGTGTCCGACTCTTCACGACCCCATGAACCATATTGCGCCAGGCCTTCCTGTCCTTTGCTGCCTCCCTGAGTTTGCTCAGTTTCCTGCTCATTGCTGCAGTGATGCCATCTAGCCATCTCGTCCTCTGCCGTCCTCTTCTCCTTTGCCCTTCCATCTTTCCCAGCATCAGGGTCTTTTCCAAAGAGTCCTCTCTTCGCATTGGGTGGCCAAAGTATCTGAGGTTGAGCTTTTCTTTATGGAGACATTATATGTGCCTGGAGTGCGGCACTGAAAAATCATTTTAATTTTTATACTTCATAATTTATAAGTAGAATTTACTTTAGAATGTCTTTAATTTGTGTAGCAAATGGAACTACAAGCTGCTGAACTCTTAGGAATGTAGAACCTCCTCATTTTTGCATGTCGAGAAGGCAAAACATTGAAAGCAGAAGAAAAATCAACACAGTAATAAATCCAAAAGCCATTTATGTAAGCAGATGCCAAAGGCTCATTTTCAGAAAAAAAGCTGAGGAACTGCGGACAGGGCGAAAAGAGCACTCGAAACTGCCTTGTTTCCTGTGTCAGGAGCAGGATATTGTGCACAAGCCTGCACAGTCCTTTGCACGTTAATTATTTGACATACAGTATTTCCAATCATAGACCACTTTTAAAATTCTGAAATAATTTTATGTCATTTAAAAAGAAAGGACTAGGAAATATTTTGCTATACTGATTTCTGTAAGAAATGGGTTCCCTCTGCTGGAGGTCTTCAAACCGAGGCTGGGGGGTCAGCCATCAGAGATCCCCAGGCACGGGGGGGGGGGGGGGGGGCTAGAGGTCCTCTGAGGTCCCTCCCAGCTCTGGAGTGCGATGGTACTAATTCGAGGGGGGGGCAGGACTCAGAGGTGAGGCTGAGCAGCCAGAAGCTCACCTGCGGGGGTGGGGGCAGAGGGATGGACCCGAAAAACCGCCTCTCCTCAGCAAGGCTCGATCGGGAGGGGAGGGCAGACAGCGGCCGAAGGGCCGGACGGGACCCAGCAGGACGTCTGCCGACAGCCCCCAGGGGCCGGGCCGGGCCCTGCTCCCCGGGGCTTGCCGGCTTCCTCTCCCCGGGCTGCTCGGGGGCGCCGCGAGTCCGGAGCGCCCCCTTTCTCCTAGCCCCGGCGGCCGAGGCGCTCGGGACCGACCAGGAGGTGGAAACGGCAGCCTCAAAGCGCCGCTCGGGGGAGGCGGCTCTGCGCGCTCGAGGCTCCCCTCCGGAGATTCCCCCGCGTCGCTTGGCGCGAGAAAGCGGGGCGGCATCGGCCGGACCGGTCACGACGAGCGCCATTAAAACGCCACCCGAGAAAGCCGCTCTCCTCCCCCGCAGAGGGGGCTGAACGACGGGCGGCGCGGCGGGGGCGCGCTCCCCCGGGCCACCCGCGTCCAGCAAGGGCTCTGCCGCGGACGAGCCGCTCGCGCCAGGAGGGGCTCCCTGAGGGTTCACGCACTGCATAGGTCCACGCGGCTGCCCGTCCGAAACATATGACCCCGGGCGCCTTGCAACGTTGAAAGGGCAAAAAGCAAGCTCGCGGCAGCCAGGAAAGTATAAAGCAAGAGCCGGCGTTCACCGTAACCGGGAGATGGGCGCCATCACACCCAGCTTGTGCCCGTCCAGGGCAAGCTGCAGCTGGGCCAAGCCGCGGGCAGACAGGAGCCTCCCTGGACCGCCAGGCCCGGCTTCCGCCCCGTGGCGGCATCAGGGCCCCTGCTCTCCCGGCCAGTCCGCCTGGCGAGGAAAAGGCATTTCCAGGGGAGCGGCAGTGCCCGGCAGGGGCAAGGTACCCAGTCTCTCCGAGGGGCTCCCTTGTTCCTGTGGAAAATATCTCTATCCCGACACCGAAATAAACAGCCCTGGAAAAAGCCACACTAATACAAGACGCTCAAATGGCACGAGCCTCTCGGGGTGCCGTGAGAAGCGCGCAGAGCCTTTTTCGGGGCCTCTTGGCCGCCCAGCCCCGAGTGCTGGGCTGGGCCCTTCCACCGGCCAAGGGCTCCTCCTGCAAATCGGGGTGCTTGTTAACGTCACCAAACGCCCAGCCCAGCTTCGATTCCTCATGCACTTCTATCTAACCTGGGTGTCTGGGGCTTCCCATTCTGAGTCCCATATCCGCGATGGCTCTTGGGTGGTGGAACTCTCGCCTTGCAGCTTACAGCCCAGGACTTCCACCCTTCCCATCTGGCGGGGGTCCACACTCTGCACAAGGGTCTTCCCAGCACCCAGCAGAGATCAGCCCAGGCTCTGCCCAGGCACAGGTCTTCCCAGCACCAGCACCAGCACCAGCAGCAGCAGCAGCAGCAGCAGCAGCAGCGGTGCCCGCCTGGGCCTCAGCGATGGGCTGGGTTCCAAGAGAGGCAGGGAAGCCGCCCAAGGCGGCGGTTAGGGAAACCGTCCGAGAATGGGACATCTTGAAATAGCTCCTCGGCCCCAGAGAAGCAGGCGGCTCTGCTCGCAAACTCATCTGACCTCGGTGCAGCAGACAGAAGCAGACCAGGCCGGGGGCGGGGGGTTTGGAACGCAGCAGCCACAAGTCAGACATTGGGAAAGGTGCTCCCTCCAAGAACGGCTTTGGTCACACCTGCTGCGTTTGGACCTGGCTGAGAGGCCTCTTGGAGGGGCTGGGTGGGTGTGAGGGGGCTTTGCCAGCCTAAACCACAGAGAGGCCCTCCGCCCCCTCGTCCCTGCACCACCAGACCTTGAAGGCACGAAATAAACACTCCGCTGCAACCCTTCAACCACCAACTCCGAGTCAGACGGTATTTTGGGCTCCCAAGTGAAGCTCACACCCAAAATGCTATAGCAACCAGCATGCACAATGTGTCAGTCTCCATTTTTAGCCAGGAGGAATGAGACACAAGCCGAGGGGAGGGGGTGGGGGTAGCAGAATGGAACCTAAAATGGGATTTTCGAGCCATTTCTGGAAGTTCAAAAAATGCCACCCATCTGAGCGCTTGCTGGTTCACTCCAGGCTTTCCAAGTCAAGAAGCCAGGGAAGGGCACTGCCACCACTCTGCAGGTCTGGATCCGCAAAGCCACACAAGGCACCCCCACCCTGGTCCCAAAGGAAAGCCTTTCAGTCTTTCCCATGGCAAAGCAGAGGCCTCCATCCGCTCCCTCAGCAACAGAGGGAAGCTGCCCAGAGGAGTCCACATGACAGCCCTCTCCTGGCTAAACCACCCGAACTGCCCTAACTTTGCCTGGCCAAGCTGGTTAAGCCTCTGGAGCCACACAGTAAGGGCACCGACCCCAAGCAGCACAGAGCTGGCCCCAAGGAGGACCAGCCAGATACGCGTGTCCTCATGGCCTCATCTGTGCAGATCATTTCGCCCCGCTGGGCACTGGCCGCTGACGGGAGGGTGACAGGGATCCTGCAAGGGCAAGTCAGGTGGGTTGAGGAGGACAGGTAACAGGGACCCAGGGCTCAGATGCTCTCCCCGCTGCCAGGAGAACAGCGGCCTGATGGCAGAGGGTGGGCCTGGTTCCTGGGCTCAGCCCATCCAGTCTGGCAAGCTGCCCCAAAGGCACCCCGAAGTCCAGCCCGCGGAGCATCCAAACAGCCGGGGCCCGCAGAGCACGAAGGGGCTGAGGAGGCTGCCAGTGACTCTGCCTGGGAACAGCCACCACGTGGTGCGGAGGAGGAGGAAGAGCTGCTGGCCTTCCCCGGTGTGGCACAACGGCTGACTCAGCTGCACTCGCCCGATCCAGGCTGCCCTGCCGCTGCACCACTCCCCACAAGAGTGAAGAACTGCAGAGAGGCAAGAGCAGCAGGCAGTTCCAGCAGGTTGCTCAGCTCCTAGGCAGTCCAAGGACCGCCCCCTCCTCCAGCCCGGGACGAGCAGAGCAGGACTCAGGTCCCCAGGGCAATGGCCACCTCCCCTCACACAGGCCCAGGCAGGGTCATCTAAGCGCCCCCGCAAGGGATCAGGTGCGAGACTGCAGGGCAGCCGGGCCCTCCTCAGCCGCCCGGGGACCAGGCCTGCTGGGCCAGTTCCTGCCGTCAGAAGCAAGGTCTAGGCCTAGTCCGGCACACGGCTGCCGTTTCCACCTCCTGGTCCCTTTCCTGGAGGAACAGCCACTTGCCCAGCCAGCGCAGAGATATTGCTGGCCAGAAGCCTCCAGCTGGGAGATGCCAGCAGGAATCAGGAACTGCTCCGGGGGGGGGGGTTGGCGGCGACAACAGCAGCAGCAGCCCCAGACGAGGCCAGATCAGGGCCCGCCGCTGCTCCTTTTTGAAAGACATCCCTCCAGCCGTGGCAGAGCACCACCAGGGGGCCAGAAGGGGCCCTGCCTTACCCTGGGAGGCCCGGGAGGAACTATCAGCTCAGGGCTGCCTCTGTGCCAGGGCATCTCCTCTTCCTCTTCCTGTGTGGCTCCGCTGCCTGCCTGCCTGTCCCACGGAGCTCAGGGCAAGGGCCTGCTGGGTGGTTTGTCTGCTTATTACATTTATATGCCGCCCATCTCCCCCAAAGGGTGCTCTCACGCCTGACCCTGGCATGCACAAGGAAACCAGGAGCCTGGCCTGCCTGGCCAGGGACAGCCCTGCTAGGCTGCATAATTGTTTCCCGGGTGGGGAAACTGGATCTGGCCACCCGGGACAGGAGGCGCTGCACTGGCAAACCTTCAAAAAACTCTGCGACCGGGCCCAACGCTACCAGCTTCCAGCAGCGCCCAGCACCCGAGCCTCTCCAGACCACGCAACCTGGGAAGGGGTGTTCACAGCGCAGGGCCCCTCTGCACCAGATCCTTTCCACGGATCTCTGTTTGGGGAGGAACTTGGAAAGCTGGCCACAGCTGAGGCTCTGCCCAGTCCCCAGAAGCAGGAGGAATTAACTCTGCCAAGCAGTTGAGACTGCGGTGGTGGATCGGCCGGCCCCAAAGCAGAGGCAACCCACGGAGACGCTTGACTGGCAGGACGGGAAAGGCACTGCTGCCACCTTGCGCCCAGAAGCTCCTCTGCAGGCACCTCAGAATGAGGACAAGGATGGCGGTCGCCACTTTCCCTGCTCGTACCCATGCCTGCTTGCTTCTGCTTCCGTCTCATCTGTGAAATAGGGGAAGAGCATTCGTGTGTGTGTTCCGTTTAAAAGCCTCATCTATTTTGGAAGCTGTGGAAATTGGACCGATTGCTGACTTCCAGCCCCCCGGTCATTCTCCTGTGGGCACGGAGGTATGAAGGCTCTCTTCCCCAAGACCACTGGAGGAAACCAGAACCCCACAAGTATTATTTTGCGTGAAGGCAGCCCAGGCCAGCTTGCTCATCCGGGCCCCATCCGGGGTGCCTGCAACTTCCGAGACTCTTCCGTGCTTCTCTGCACCTTCCTCCGAGGGGCCGTGGCAGCCGCCTCTCCCAAAACAGAACAGAAAGCAGCTGTGCATCTCAGCTTTCATGATTCATTTTTTCCAGCTTCCTCAAAACGTAGCCGTGCTCGTGGAAATATCTTCCCACAGCCCACGGATTGCTGTACGCCGCCCACAGTCCGCAACAATGACCCCCTTGGAAGTTGGGGTTCCCTCCCCTTCACCCTGCCAGCCTAACTCAGGAGAGCTGCCAGAATCTCTGAAGCAGGGCATGAAGCCGCAAAAAACATGGTTGCAGTGGTCCAGAAAAGTAGGCAGGTGGGCAGGGAGCACCTGATCAACCCAAATGCCTTCAGAGAGTCTTGATCCCCCCTGGCTGGCAGGCAGACACACAAGAGAACCCCAGTGTGCGCCAGGAGGGCTCCCTCTCTTTCCCGCTTGCTCTCTCAGACTCCAAGGCTGCCTGAAAACCCACTGCTGGGGCAGCCGGAATCCGATCCAAGGAGCTCCACCATTTTTCCAGCTATCAAGTGAGCAAAGAGCTCCCACACGGGCCTTCTAGGCTGCACGGAAGTGTCCGGGGCTCCAACGGACCCATTGCAGGACTGCTCTCCATCCAGCCACTCAACTCTGAGCCTCCATGGCCATCTCTGCTATGGCTGCAAGAGAGACAGGTCTCTCTCTTCCTCTCGCTTGGTCAGAACAAGGTGGTCCAATATTCATTGGCCCTGTTGATCTTCCACAAGGAGGGTCTTCTCCCTGGAAAGCAGAACACCTCTCCCCTCTGAAGAAAAAGGGACCACCAACTGTGGTTGCAGGGGATGCCCCTTCCACCCTCCTTCCCCAGACCACAGGGTGATGGTGCAGGGAGAGGGGGCTCGGCTCCCAGACCTTCCCTGGCCAGGGTCCTCTGGCTCTGGGAAGATGCTGAAGTCTACTCCCCCCGGAACCTGCTGCTGCGCAGGGTCCCAAATGGCAACCACAAGGGTTTGTCAGGGGCGTGCAGACAGAGGTCCTCACATGCACACGCCCCCTCCTGCCGACCTGGAAAGTGCCCTGAGCTATACCCAACTGTTGCACTGAATTGGGTGAGAGCAGCAACACTCCTGGTCATGTTCCGGAGATGTGGTAAAAACCAGGTTATGGGCAGCAGTTTCTCACGGACATACATCCTTGTGTCAGAAGGGAGGAGCTGTGCAGTCACCCAACCCCATGCCCTTAAGGATTCTGCTATGACCCTGGCTTTTTTTCCTGCAGCAGATAACTTTCTGGAATGGCTAAAAAGAAAAGAAAAAAGAAGATGCATTTACAAAGTCAGGGGCACCCATAAGTGGGCGTTTCTGCACATGAGTTTGAAAGCAAGCAGCTGGGTGTCCCAGCCCACCAGGGCCCTTTGCAAGGTGCTCCAGTCCAGTCCAGTCCAGTCCAGTCCAGTCCAGTCCAGTCCAGTCCAGGGCCTGTTTTTGGTGCTGTTTTGGCTGCAGGAGAGGCAGCTCCCTCAAGGAGCAAGGCTGGTGCTGCTCAGCACGGGAGCAGAAACCTTTTCTGAGCCCCTTCCCTGCAGAGGCGACTGTCTGAAAGAGCGTTTCAGTTTGAAGGTCCCGAGCAGCTTCCTCACCTAACCTTCTGGCGAGCCACAAGGGAGGCGGCTGCCAGGGACCTACCTGCCTCCTTATGCACCGAAGGCTGCAGGCAGGGAGCTGAGGACAACCTGCAGCGGTGGCGGCGGCACCAAACGCCTCTGAGCCAAGCACGGAAGGAGGCGCTGTGTGCCAACTGCCAGGCAGCAGCCAGCTCACCCTTTAATGGCTGCTTAGGGACACTGTGTAGTTGGAAAGCTGAGAGCTGGCATGAGCCAACTTCACCAGGAGGAGGAGGAGGAGGAGGAGGCAGCGGCGGCAAGGCTGCAGCCCTTCCCAGCCATGACACGACAGCCACACGAAGCCCTATAGGTCCCTGGCACAGCTCGAAACCTTGTGCACACCATCCCTTCCATCAGGCACCTGGCAGAGAGAATGCCAGGGAGAAGGGATGATCTCTTCTGAGGGTGGCTCCAGAGCAGAGAAATGTGTTCCTTCTGCTGTTTCCTCTGCCATGTTTTTAAAATTCACGCCTCCTTGTCTTTCTCTCTGTTGCCCACGTTCTCCCTCTAGACCCACCAAACCTAAAGGCTCCCAAGGGGCAGCTACAGACAGCACCCTCAAGGCCATCCCGGACCCCACACGCACTCTTCTCCTTTGGGCCCATCACGGTCCAAAGAGGCGAATCGCACCGTCTGCCCCCTGGCATGCCATGGGGTTAGGAGCAGCACAGCTGGCACGTGCTGCAGGTCAGTCTCAGAAAGCCCTCCCCAGCCACTCGGCCCCTTGCCTTGCCTTGCCTGTCTTTCTCCTGCTGTGCTTGAAATCTCGCAAGGCCAGACCCAAGGCGCACGGACAGGATTCCTCTGGCAGGTGGGAAGGGGATCAGCCGCACCTGGGGAGAAAAAGCCCCGGCTAGGAGCAGAACAAACGAATGGGCCTGACTTTCCACGCCCAAGGCAAAAACTCGCACACTGTGGCTGTGTGCCCACCGCCGTGGGATGACATTCTGGCAAAGCAGAGAGGAGGCAGCCCAGGAAGAAAGACACCGTTTACCCTCCCACCTGCATTTCGTGCCTAGGAACACTCAGTTCAGGAACTGCGAGCCGTCGACATTGGGTGCTCGCTCGGAAGGTCAGGGAGGCTGCCTGAGGGTCTCGCTCCCTGGCACAGACCTCAGGAATCGTGCTTTTTCAGACCGATGCAATGCAAGAACGGAAGCAGCTGCGGGACTTTCAAACTGAAACGCTTTTTCAGAGGCCTCTCCAGTAGAGGACATGACCAAGCGTGAACCAGCCCCAAAAGAAACTGGATCGACCGCCTAGCTATTTCGGAAGGACTCAGTTGGAGCCACCGGCAGCCAAGCTTTCTGCTGGTCCTCGAGGACCCAGCCAAGAGTTAGCGGCTCCTGGAAGCGGCAATGATCAGGCTTGCCAAGCATGCCGCGCTTCAGGACCGGAACCCCAGGAGGGGCATCACGGGGCAGACTCCAACCAACGGGCAGTCTCACGGTGGCCCTTGGCCATGGCCTCTGCCAAGGACTGCCCCCCCATTTGGAGGACCAGCAGGAGCCCCCTGACTCTGCTGCCAAGTTTGCCCCATCTGGCTCTGCCTGACTAGGACAAGGCAGCGCTTCTCCCTCCCACGCTGGCTCGCCAGCAGTAGACGCCATGGGATTTCCCTGCCCAGAAGAGCAGAGGCCCCGAGGATGCCCACGGGAGGGTTTTCCACCCAGTGCCGATGGCCTGCTGGGGGCATCCACGGGGGGCTGGTGGGGACAAGCTTCTCCTGGAATCTACCTGTGCCACAGCTCAGGAAACGGGGTTTATACCCCTTGCCCAAACGGGAGCCCCCCGATAGTGGACAAACAGGCCCCTCTCCAGTATAGACTGCCTCTAAACCCGGAGGTTTCATTTTCCCTACTCTGGAACATGTCTCCTGGCCTGCTGAAATCATGCACTAGTCAGACCATCCTCCTCCACTGGGAGCCCATCTGTTTCACCTGCACGCATCTCAGCGGGCAGGCAGGATCGCTTGCCACGCCAGGCCTTGGGCCTTGCGAACCCCTCAGTTCCCCACAAGCGGAACACCTAAGCAAGGCCCACGGCCGCATCTCTCTCTGGGCCACCAGCACGGAAGCTCCGTGCACTGGAAGAGCGCCGCCAAGAAGGGCAGCCTCTCGAAGCACCCCTGGAAGCACAAGCAGGCTGTTGGGATCAACCCATGGATTTTTCCGTGGAAATTCCCAGCTCAGGGCCTGGAAAATGGAAAACGGAGTGGCTTCCTGCACATATTCAAAAACAGCAGAGAGAAATTCCAGCAGGGCACCGGCCCTTTCCTGAATTGAAGTGGGGGGGCCTCCCTCATTCCTGGCCACAATCAAACTGGTCAGGGCCTCCTTTGATCTCCCACAAACTCAGGCGAGCGAAGGCATCCTTTCCGCTGCCTGGGCCGGAGACCTCTCCGCCCTTCTGCCCCAAGATGGGCGGACGCAGCACAGATGGAGGCCTCCAAAGGAACCAGCCCAACCAGGCCAGGCCATCCTGGCACCCTGGAGCTGCCCAGAGTGACCCCCTGGGGGAGACGGGCAGCATGTACAGCATTTAATAAATAAATAATATCTGGCACCCCACTTGCTTGCCCTCCAGTTGCCCGGGGGGGGGGGAGGGAGAAGCCATGCAGAAGAAAGTGGAGGAGGGAAAAAGCAGGGAGGCACTGCCAGAATCACCTTCTCCCAGGGCATTGGCTTATAATTCCCATCATCCACAGCCTTTTCAAGGATGCCATGGGATACCCTTCCCTTGGTTTTCAGGCACAACATTGGACAGGTCCACTGTGGAAAATACGGGGTAGCCCCTTGCCAGATCTTACCACTCAAATTCAGCTGAATGATTGGCAAAAACGCACACCATACTTGCGTTTTAAGCCTTGCTAGACTTCGCACCCTTCTTGGACCTAAATAGCTACTTCAAAAAAAGGATGGAAAATTTTCTCCAATCATGACATCTCATCTCTGCCATGCTTCCTCCTCAGCCACCAACTTTTATATTATTTTTAACCATGGTCCTGCTGTGAAAAACCCCTCCTTCCTCCTTCCCTGGAAATGCCTACCTGTAGCTCCAAGACCCCCCTCCCAGTCCAGACATCTGGAGGGCAAGATGTGGGGCCTGGCTAAGGCAGCGGCCAGGGTCCCTCGCACATGGCAAAGCCAATGGGACCCCGCCCCTGCTCGAAGGACATGGCCAGGCAGAAGGGGCTCAGCCGCTACCCCCCGCAACATCAGTCATGACAACCAGAGCACGTGCACCTTCCACATGCCCGTACCTCCGCTTCCACCCCAGCTGGGCAGAGGATAAGCGGAGCCGGGTTGGAGAGAGGCTAGACAATGGGGTTAAGCCAGCAGAAGAGCACCCAGGCCTGGCTTCCTGCTTTTTCCTTCCCGCAAAGGCCATTTCCAGCATCTGGACCCCTTTGTTTATAGGGCCCGAGTGTTCCTGATCAGAGAAGGCAAACAGGGCTCACCCCACACCCCACCCGCCTTACTGGGCAGAGGTGAAAATGCACAGCAAGCAGTCCCAGATCCTGTTGACCACCACGGCTGGCAGCTGAAGGCCTGCGCCAGGGTTGGGTTCCAGGGGCCTTGGGGGATGTTCCTGCTTCCCAGAGGATTCACACAGGGAGGCGGGGGTGGCCCACCTTCCGCCTACCTGGCCCAGAATAAGCCCAACAGCCCTTTGGAGAAACCTCTGCTTCACGTTTCCATCTGAGTCCAGGCCTGCTGGAATGCTGGCACCAGGCGAGGAGCCCACCACTGGGTCCCAGTCCTGCCAATGCCCCAAAGGCCCTTGCTTGCTACCCTGAGATGTCACAGTTTGTGGCATTGGGCAGGGACCCAGGGGGCCAGCAGGACAGCGTTGCAGAAAGGGGAGGATCCCAGGCAGCAGCAGCAGCAGCAGCTACCAAGACTGGTGGGTCAGAGGGGGCAGGAACCATGCTTCACTAGCCCGCCAGGGCCGGGGCCCCGTCTCCCTGAGGCTCCAAGGGCTGCTTCCCTGCCCTGAGAGCTGCCCCATGGGCACGGTGGGGCGAGGGGGGCAGTGGAGCTCCAAGCTCATCCAGACATGGGAGGCTGCGCAGCCCAGATCTGGCCTTCAGGCACGTGGCATGCAAGCAGGATGAGGCGCCGCAGGCTGCGCCCTGAAGACTAACTGTGCACGGCCTCTGCTGGCTGAGTCAGGCGGGGACAGGCAGAGGCACCTGACACAAGGGCAATTACGCCAGGCAGCTCCGCCATCCCCAGAGCAGGCGGTGCATCGCCAGCCACACAGGGTTACGAGGTCGTGAGACCGGCTGGAGAGGCACAGAGGGCAGGCATGGAAGGCCCCCTCCCCCCAGCTGTGAGCCTCGTTGAGCTCCGCACAGGGAGGCTGCTGAAGCTCACGTGCGGCCAAGGGGCCCGGGGGCTTTCGTCCCATTGCAGCCGGACACAATGGCCTCTGGTCTGGACGCTCCCCTCCACCGATCCAGCGGGAGAGCAAAGAGGTCTCCCCCGGTCGCAAAGGGCAACTACCAGCTGCTCAGCTGGCCAGGCCCTTGCACGTGGCTTGCTCCCCAGAGACGCGCCCCGACTGGATCCCTGCACGGAAAGCCACCACCCGGCAAACACCCAGCCCTTCCCCAGAAGCCACACGCCGCTTTCAGGAAAGGCCCCTGCTTTGATGTTAGGCGTGACCCACTGCGCTGCCTTCCCTCTTCTATCACGAGCCCAGCAGTTGTAAAGGGGGAATTTTCCACAGTAACCGGTAGCAGTGGAAATTTTCCAAAATGGGAAATGCCTGCCGCTCCCACCCCCTCGAGGAGCTAGTTAGACCCTAACCAGCAGGCAATTCCTACCCACAGGGCCAGCGATGTAGAAAAGCCACCTGCTTGTGTGAGCTCCTTGGCTGCCAGGCCACCCCTTGCCATATTCCCTCACCAGAAAGCAGGCCAACCCAGAGGACCCCCCTCCCCCATGCGGCCCACAGCCGGAGACGCAGCGCCCCTTCTCCCAAGCCCGCTGAAGTTCCCCAGAGCAACGTCCCATCACCCAACCGTCCCCCTACTTTAGAAAGCCACCTGGGACAAGTTTAGGGAGGTGGGCGATGTGGCGGGGCTGGCGGCAAGGAAGCCCCTGGCTTTGGGGACATAGCCGTGATTCGCAAGAGCAGCCCTCTCACCTTACAACGGTGGAGAAAGCTGAGCGACCGGGCATCCTCTGAGCATTTCCAAGCACCCTGGGACAGCCCCCATGTGGGAGAGGGGGACCACCTGGTGCCTTGGGATATTTCCAGATCTCTCCCTTTGCAGCGAGGATGGAACACACACACACACACCCCTGCATGCCTCTTGCAAGCGCTCACCCCCACTAAAGATGCAGGGAAATCACACTGTTAGGGAAACTGAGCCAAGAGGGCAGGCTCTCCTCTGAGGATCCCTAAGAGGAATGAGGCCCACTCCAGGCGGCGAATGAGCGGTCAAGAGCAGAGGTGGCCCCTGCCTGCCCAGGGGAGGGGTCTGCAAGCAAGCAGGAGGAACAGGTGGTGCTTCTGAACATTAAGCTGCCGGGTCCAGCTGACCTAGCTGAGGGCCCCAGCTGCTTTGAGACCACCCTGGCTTGCAGTAGCGAGGGTGCAGGGTTTGGGCAGGCAGAGGCCCAGGGGCCCCAGCCTCTGCTCAGCCATGCAGCATGGGGGGGGCGGGGGCAACCCCGAGCAGCCTTGCTGGGCTATTGTAACACTGCAGGGGTTTCCGCAGGGCCTCCTCACAGGCTCAAGCCACAAAATCAGCCTTAATCATTCCATCGGCTTCCTGGCGTCGGGCAGGACAGCTGTATCCCCCCCCTTTCCTTGGAGGCTTAGAAAGGCTGCCTCCTGCGCTGCTTCCAGACTGCCAAAGGCACCTGTCTAGAATCAAATTTGGTTTCCCCCAAATCAGCTAATTATTTCTTTTTAATTTTGTTTTTACATTTTGAATGCTACTCTTCAAAACTGAGTTTTCCCTGGAGACAGTTAAGTCCTAATATAGCAGTGTTGAGAATTGCTTGTTTTATTCTTGTGCAGGTGAAAAAAGCGAGAGCCAGTTTGGTATAGTGGATAAGATATCAGCCTAGAAATCAGGAGACCGTGAGTTCCAGTCCCGCCTAGAAAGAAAGCCAGTTGGGTGACCTTGGGCCAGTCACTCTCTCTCAGCCCTAGGAAAGAGGCAATGGCAAACCACTTCTGAAAAACCTTGCCAAGAAAACTGCAGGGACTTGTCCAGGCAGTCTCCAAGAATTGGACACAACTGAATGGATTAAAATTGAAAAATACGCTTAGAAATGATGTGGGATACTTATTCCTTTTGTCAGCACCAGGAGGAGAGGCTTCGGTGCATGAGTTACCACCCGCACATATTTCTGTAGGAAAAGCAAGTCTGCTGAAAGGCCTGGCTTGTGGCTCAAGGGGGCGCGCGTGGACCTACACACACATGTCCAAAGCACACGGATCACACCTTTACTGCAGGAACAGCCACCTTCCTGGAAAGGCATGGTTGTGCACCGCCCCCTGGTGGCACACGTCTTACAGATACATACATTCTCTCGCACGATGACCCCCAGCTGGGCTGGGACCGGATGGCTCCTTCGATCCATTTGCGAGACTTAGCTCCACCTCACACTCAGATGTCCTCCGAATGAGTGCAATCATCTTCCCAGCGGATACCCAAGAAAGGCAACTGATCTTAACTTCAACAGGACAGAACACTAGAACGTCCTTCTTCCCTCTCTCTGGCAGCCCAGCTCTGATTCCCCTCTCCGAATTGGAAAATTTGCTTGTTTTTCAGCACACGTTGTTTTTATAGGCAGAAGGCATTGAGACAAGAAGAGAGAAAAGGCAGCGTTTATGGGAGAATGGTGTGCATTCATTCCTCAAACGCAGAACAGGATGCGGTATAAATCAAATAAGCAAACGCATCAGTTCGGAAACCCCCCCCTTGGCATAAACTGCAAAGGCCGGAGAGTTGCACAAATCACATGGTGGAGAAGTCCACCTGCACCCGGGATGTCACCAAAGGGACTTGCCCTTGGAAGGGCCAATGTCCTTTACAGCAGCTGGATACTGTTGGGGTGTTTCAGGTTCACAGGGTCCAAAAGAGAAGAGGGAGCACAAAGGCAGAAGTGGGCAGCAAAGGCTCTCCCAGCGTGAGAGAAGCCCCCCACCCCCCCGCCCCAGAGAAGGAACTCCAGCCCCAAGCCCAGAGGACGGCAGCGGCACTCTACTTCAGTACCACTGCCAGAAAAACGGCACAGGCCTGGCTGAAAACATTTAGCTGTGTCGGGGTGCCAGTTTGTGAGACCCCCATCTTGAAAGACGCTCCTTTAATTCCTGGGGAAGAGCATCGGACCGACACAAGTAGACCTGCAGGGATAACGGGGCCCAGCCAAAGCCACAAGGAAGCTGGTCCCTGAGGGGGTTTACAAGAGCGCATACCATTTCGCAACCACTGACTTAAGTCAGGTAATGACATGATAAGGGCATAAGCCCACACGAAGGCACCGAGGGGGAGGGACCTCGCTAAAGATGCACTTGGGATTCAGTAAACAACAGGATCATATGGAATAACAGGGCTGCAGAGCTGGAAGGGGTCACCAGGAACATCTATCCAGCACTCTGCAACGGGCAGGAAACCACGTAAACCGCTTACGAGAGGCTCTTCTTCAGAGACAGAGAACTTACCATCACATGAGAGGAGCACCAGATGGGCAAGAGAAATCGAAGAAGTAGAGTAGCCATCATTATCAACACAGACTATCAAAGCCAGTGCTCAGAGGTGACCCAAAAATGACTGAACTGAATCCAAGTCCACGGCAATGCTATGGTGGTCCAATCAGAGAGGCAGAGGAAGCCGGTGGAGCAGTTCTGTGACAACTGGCAACACCTTGCCAACTTAGTACCAAAACAAGTCTTCATACCCACCATAAGGAACTGGAATGCAAAAGTTGGATGTAAAACAACGGGACAGTTTGGCCTCAGTGCACAAAGCGAAACCGATGCACCGAGGTCCTTCAATGTCACCTGTCAGGTTCGGCCCAAGAACGACGACGAGGCAACCCAGTACAACATGCTCCCCCCCCCCGCGGATCTCTATAAATACCCACAAAAGGGCCACCTCACCCTGGGCACAGAGAGAACTGCTCCTGCCTGTGCTCCCGCACTCTGAAGATGCCGGCCACAGGTGCCGGCGAAACGTTAGGAAACAAAACTTCCAGAACACGGCCACACAGCCCAGAAGACCCACACCAGCCACAACACACTTCCTTTATTAGCTCGCACCTAACAGACAGCATCTCGCCAGACTCAACCTACGCTAAAGCAACTAGTGGATAACCCCCCTGAGACCCTGGGGAGGGGCCAGCCTCCTCCTCTTTCTATTCCCACGCATTGCTGTGGGCTGGGGAGGTGCTTGTTCTGGAATGTCTTCCCTCCCTCCTGATAACCTTGAACCCCCATTCCAGTATCTCCCTCGCTCAAGTCTTCCATTTCACACCTTATTAATTTGTATGCTGAAAAGATCATGAAAAATGCTGGTTAGAAGAAAAACAAATTGGAATTAAAATTGCTGGAAGAAACATTAACAGCCTCAGAAACGCCAATGATACCACTTTGGGGGCTGGAGGCAGGAGTGCAAAAGCAAGCTTGATGCTCAATATTAAAATTAAGATTATGTCACCCGTTAGTGTTAACTTAATGCAGCGAGGTGAAGACGTAATGGAAGCAGGGACAGATTTCTCTTCCGGGGCTCAAAAATCCGCAAGGAGGGTGACTGTATGAAGTAGAGATGTCTGCTTCTTGGGAGAAAGGCTATAGCAGATCTAGATAAAACATTGAAGTAGAAAGACATCACACTGACCACAAAGGTACATGTTGCCAAGGTCATGCTCTTCCCAATTGTAACACATGACTCTCAACCTAGACCAGCAGAAAACCTGCATAGAAAGAAATAGATGCCTTTGAACTGTGGCACCAGAGAAAGTTGTTGAGAATATCTCGGAGAGCCAGAACAAATCCTTCAGTACCGGACTAACGTGAATCGAGAACTGTGGACACATAATGCAGAAGGAAGAGCCTCCGGAGCAGATCTTGGCTTGGAAAAACTGAAGGCAACAGAATAAGGAGGCAACAGAAAGCAAGGTGGCTGGGCGGCCTGACTGACATCATGAGCAGAAGCTTACAATGTCAGGTTCGGCCAGCACGGCGCTCAAGGAAAGCTTGCCACCGCACCGCGCTAACTTCGCTACCGGCTGCTAGCCGAAGAAAAGAGGAACTGAAAGCGCAGTTGATTAATGGCCACCTGCACCTGGCCAAACGGGAAAACCGTAGCGGAAGCTTTAACTTTACACTGATAAGCGGCGCGCGCCAACAATGAGCGGGGCCGCGGGCAGCGGAACGAGATCACCGCGCAATCCAGAAGCCTCGGGTTTTGCACGTGACGGGAGGAACCCAAGGGAACCAACCCACGCCAGAGGGGACTACCCATCAAGGACAATGGGACCCGGGCCGAACCTGCCATTCCGGACAATTAAGGGGGATGATTTGGGCGATCGCGGGGCGTAAAACGTGGGAAAGGGAGAAGTATAAAGGAGCAATGTAAATGTACCAAGCCAGTCCTGGCTTTGCTTGTAACTGTTACGTTACGCACGAGTAAACCTCTTTTGTGAACCACACGTGTCACAGGAGTTTCTCTTGTCGAACGGGGCAAATCTTACATACAAGACCTCAAAGAAGCAACTGCTACCCAACAATCCTTAGCAAACCGCTGTTCACTGAATCACAAAGAATCAGAAGTGACTGAACCACAAGGACCTTTAGTAGACGCTGGAATGTTTCAAACATAGTAAGTCTTGCTTTCACAAAGCTTTTCAAAAAGTAACCCATGTCTTTCTCATTAACAAGTGTGGGCTCAAGGACATGACCCTTACATGAACACACGGTAACTCAACATTGTACTCAGAGTGCTCATCAAATTGTGGCGAGATCTCAAGTGGGAAGCCGTAATTCTTAGTTTTGGCTCCTCTATGCTTCAATATTTTTACTAATGAGTTGGATGAAGATTTGGAGGGAATGCTGATCAGATCTGCAGATGACACAAAAGTGGATAGTTTAGAGGACAGGAATGAATTTCAAAGCAACCTTGACAGGCCATAGAAATGGGCTGAAAGGAACAGAATGAAATTTAACGAAGACAAGTGCAGAGTTCTTCCCTTAGGAAACAAAAATCAGATGCATGGGTAGGGGATGGGGGATCCCTGTGGAAAAGATCTCGGAAGAGGAGCTGGCTGCAAACCAAGCATGGGCCAGCAGGCTGTGGGCTGCAAAACAGGCAGATGCGGTCTAGGGTTGCGGCAGCAGAAGTTTTCAAGCCACAGGAAGGAATCGTTCTATTTTATTCTGCTGTGCTCAGACCCCCTCTTGAGTGCTAATCCTATTTTTTAAGAAAAGTTCAGAGAAACTAGGAGAAGCACAACTAGGATGATCAGGGAACAAAAAAAACAAGGTCTTAAGAAAAGAGGCTGAAGAAGCTGAGCATATTTAACCTTGAGAAAAGTTTACCTTTCTCAAGGTAGGCAGGGAGAGAGCTGATGGCGCTCCTCAAATATTTGGAAAAGTTTCACACAGAACAAGGGCAAGACCTGGTTTCTCTTGTTCCAGAGTGCAGTGCAAGGAGTTAGAGGTTTAAGTTACAGCAGAACATTAGGAAAAACTTCCTAAGGGTGGAAGTCTGATAGCAGAACCCATAACCCGGGAGTGGGGAGGGGGGACTCCCTTCACTGGAGGCAGCGGTTGGACAGCCATCCATCAGTCAGGGATGCTTGAATTTGGATTCCTGCAACGAGCAGGGGTTGGACTGGGTGGCTCCAGGGGGCCCTTCCTGGCAGTATTTCAAAAAAACGCCCGATCACCTCAAGGAAGACTTTCTTGTGACTCTGTTCTGTCTCCTGAGTTAAAACCAGCCACTTCAAATGCAAGTGCGACTCCCATTCCTGCAAACCCAAAGCACAACAGGAGCGCCATCGAGTTTGGAGCAGTTTTAAGAGGCACCAATCCAATGGTTCTCCCAGGACAAGACGACGTTTTTGAGCTACTCACTGGTTAGAAGTCTGACAGTCAATCCTTTTGCTCAGAATTGAAATCTCAACAAAATTAAAGTAAAACAATTATAACCAAAGAAAATGATTCACAGTAACCGTTTTTTAGAAATCCAAAATTGCCATGCCAAGAACGTAAACAATCAGCCGTCAAGGCAAATCCCACTGACGACAGGTTCATCCCTATTGCAAGCAGCCCACAAAAAAATCCGCACCACTCGGCTCTCTCAAGAGCTAAATCTAACACAAACTGGGATACGGGGGGAACCGGGGCAATAAAGTAAGCAGTGAGGGCCCTCCCGCATCAGGGTCAAATCCTTGCAAAAGGGCCAGGAACAGGGGCATCTGGATGAAAGAAACACCATCCGTGCAGGCAGAGCAACAGGACTGTAGCCCTCACATCCCAAGGGGGCCTCAGAGAAGGTGGCCTGATCCAGCCTGCTCTTTTCTATCCTAATGCCCCCCACCCCACCCCACCCCACCCCGAGCAGGGATACTGAGAGAGACTGTAGGGCGGAGAGTTTGGCCAAGCTTTAGGGGGAGTTTTCCTAGCTTGCCATCAGGCCAGCAGCCAAGATCAGCCCGTCACCCCCGCAATGTAGTCCAGACAGGAAACCAAAACCATGGGTAGTGAAGACTACCTTTATTGCCTGGTTACAGGAAGAGAATCTTGCAAGTCTGAAAGTGGTTCCACCCTCCCCCGCCTTTACTTTCCAGAGAACTCGGGAGGGTCTCTTCTGGGAAGTTTTCTCACGCCCCCATCCCTCCTCTGGACTCAGATTTCCCTCCTCAGACCGCTACCTAGGCTGCAGCTCTTCCTCCTGTCTCCCAAGGTTATTCTTGCAGACCATTACAGTCCCCAAAGCGCAACAGAGAGGGCAGCCTTTGGTCTTTTTGGAGCAAAGAGGCTCTTTGTGGCTGTCTTTGTTCTTGAACCAGGATATACCAATGTTAAAACAGACACGTTCCTTCCTCCCTGTCCTTCTGCAAAAGAGCGGGCAACTGTTCACGCCAGAGGGGCTCTAAGGGCTGCTCAGCCGCCCTTCCGGTGGGGTTGGGCCCATGGCCTTCTGGGTCTAGCTGCTGCTGCTGCTGGGTAGGAAAGGGCAGACTGGCCAGGCTGATCTCCACCCGGATCCATCAGCCCTCAGGGCTCTCGGCTTCCTCCTCAGGCCACCTCCTTCTGGCCAGCTCCCTTGCTTTGCCATCAGGGCCAGTCAACAAGGAGGGTGCATGCAGTCAGAGGGGCCTTGCAGAGCCTTACCTGTCAAGGGAGATCCTCCTTCTGAGTCCAAGGGCACAGCAGAGGCTGGCTTCCTAAAATGACCAGAGTAAAACAAAGACATTAACCAAGTTTGCGGGTCTCCTGCTTCAAGAATTCACACATCTGACAGAGAACCACCCTCCCAATGTTTGGACTACAACTGCCACCAGTCACAGTCCTGTGCCAGTGGCAGAGGGGTGACCCCAAATACCTGGAGGATGCCTACCTCAACATGGATCCCATACTGCTGGGCCAACTCCCACCAACTCGTGGTCAGCTGCCCAAGAAAACAGGGCGGCCCGGACGCAGCACCCAAGAGCTCCTGCTGAGCAGAGGCAGAAGAGGTCCTCGGGCAGAACCCGGACTGAAGGAGTGTCCCAGCAGGATCGGAAGCTGCCTGGGGCCAGCTCAAGAGTTCACCACCCAGGGATCCCGCCCCCTGCTCGGCTGCACACAGCGCCTGCCCCATTAGGAGGTCTAAAATCTCTGAGGGGTTATACAAGGCAAGGGAGCGGGTCCCCCCAACAGCTCAGCACCCTCCTCCTCCCTTCTGGCCAGCTGCTGGGCCTCCCAGGTTCTCCCCACTGCTGCCCGGCCTCTTAAGCCGCACAGACTCAAGTCGGTCAGGTGCAAGACAGGGGACCGAAAAGACACTGTTCAGCCAGCTGCTCCCCCAGGCGAAAGGAGAGCAAGCAGCCTCCGCAGCAATGGCACAAGGGCTCAGTGCTGGCTTCCTGATTCTCCTGCAGAGTCTTCTGCTGCAGCCATGGCCTAATCAGAAGCCAGACCACGAGGGAGGCCCCTCAGATACAGCTCAGATGCAGAGCAGAGGTCTGCCTGGCCCTGCAAGCGTTGGCGGACTGCAACGAGCTCCAGATCAGGAAACAGCCTATCGGCTGCAAGTGGACTAAGGGGAAGCCATTTTATCCGACAGGGCCCTTCAAATACTTCCAAGTCAGGATAAGCAGGAATAAAACCCTGTGGATCAGTCTACTGGACACCAGGAGAAGGCAATTGCCCTCGAAATGCCAAGTTGGAATGTACAGAGCGTAAGGGCTCATAGTCAAGAACAAAAGCAGGATCTGAACCATTTGCAGGGGTCACCTAGCGGATTAGTATTCAAAGACATTGCCTAAAAATCTATAGAAACACAGAGACAACCTTGGAGAAGCTATGAAAAAACAGTCATAGAAAAAAAGCAGGAAACAGATAAACTGTGAGAAAGGAGCTCAGACTGGCTCTCCCTAATTCACTGGGTATAAGAGGGAAGGAAGGGAAAACTCAGTTTGGCTTTCAGGATTCTGTTATTATGGCCTCAATCAGTGTTCCTCAACCTCAGCACCTGTAAGATATGTGGACTTCAACTCCCAGAGTTCCCCAGCCAGCATTCCATTCTGGGAGTTGAAGTCCACACGTCTTAAAGTCACCAAGATTGAGAAACACTGGCCTAGATCACCAAAGTAGAGCTCCAGGCAGACTTGTGGACTTTGGAGGGCTGACTAAATCAAGGGTTTGGACCTGCACGCCAGGTTCTGCTGACAGAGAAAGGGGGAGCCCAAAAGCTGCTTTCCCTTTTATTGAAGACCCTTCCAATTGCGTAGATGATGTGCCTCTGAATGAGTCTACGGATAAACAGAGATGCTGCTATAGAGTCTTGATGCTGAAGGGCTAGCTGTAGAATGCTGAATTTACAAGACCCTGTATTCTCTGTGGGGATTTTAACCATCTTAGTTTCCTATGGGACAAGTGTAAAAATGATAGAAATGGAGAAAAGGCATATGAGTTGCGTTCACTGGTTTCTCTTGAGGACAGAAAGCCCGCTCAGCTGATTCCTTCACAAGAGATGTTTCAGGTGGACTCTAAAGATACAGTTGATAAAGTTCTTTTCTTATCCAAGGTAGGTATGTATGTACTTACAATGTAAATTTCTAGGGCTGCCCACCTGCCAATGACTCTGGACAGTGTACAAGGATTACAACAATAATTTAAAACCACAAATAAAACTCACACTGGGGGAGAAAAAATGAACCATTAACACGAACCATTAACATCTTGCCAGAAACCACCAGGCCAGGGCCAAATACCGCAGGCTCAGGGCTGCCAAGTTCCATGACAGAAAGGCATGCCTCCTGGGACCATAACACGGCACACTTAAGAGATGGGGCCGAAGCACGCCAGCCCTGTCGGATCTTACGGACGGAGACGGGGGAGAAAATGGCCCTGTGGATGTCCAGGCCCTGCACCCTGGAGGGCTTTGCAGGTAACACCAGCACCTCGAATTGCACCCAGGAGTTCACTGGCAACCGTGCAGCTCACGGTTCCAAGGGCCTGCTGTGAGTTTTATAACAAAACAGTCTTCAGATTTTCCCTGGTCAGTGGCAATGAAAGGACTCTTGTTCTGGTGTCTCTGCCAAGAGAATGGCTTAAACGGACCAGGCCAAGTAGCTGTGCATTTGCCACAGACTGCTCTTTCTTGTGACTGCCGTTGCTCAGCCCCCGGGCAGAGGCTGGCATCCCTGGCAGGGCTGTAGGGCTCATCCAGCCCTCTCCCACGGCCCGGCAGGAGAAAGGAGGGTCAGGGATGGGTGCTACAGGAAGCCTGCAGTGGATCGCCCTTCTCTTCCAGCCCCCCCCCCCCCATATCTGGGCAGCTTTCCCTCCACCCCACCTCCAAGCAGCAGGAAAGCTCCCAAGGCGTGGCTCATCCTTACAGGAATCCCCTCGGAGCCCCGGGGAGCTCTGCTCTCCGTGGCCCTACTGAGCCTCTTCACAGAGGTGCTGCAAGGTCACCCAGAAACCATTTACTTGGTGCAGGAAAAAGAAACACGCCTGAAACTCTCCGCAGGATGTTCATCCTCTCCTGCCAGAGTGGTCTTCCCCGTTTGCACCGCAAAGGCAAATGTTCCTCGAGAGAAGGGCCGTCTGTGGCACGTAAGGAGGGTGGGTGGAGGGCGGGAGACAGCCCTTCGTATCACTGGGAACAAGAGTCTGAACCTACTTGCCCTCCCCAGGTACATCAGCCCGCTGTGCAAGGGTCAGGCCCCACTGCTTCCACCCCACCTCCTTCAGCTGCACCCACAGAAACACACAGACCTGCTCCTTTCTTTCCTATGAACTCAAAGACAGGCTGAGGCTGGTGTACTTAAGTTTCTCAAACATGCAATTCCCACATGCTCCCTAGTTTGGGAAAGCCTTCTGTGATCACCCCCCTCGGCCCCAAGCCCAGATGCTCCCAGAACTAGGGTGAGGGAAGAAGAATGCTTGGCCAAAAGTACCCCAGGGAGGTGTTTGCAACAAGACAATCCAGGCTGGCCTCTGAAGTCCTTTCTCCCCACCCCACCCCACTCAGGTTCCCCCCACTGCCATGGCCATTTTCCAATGGGAACCAATCAGCAAGGTCCATCCCTGGACACTGGCCCTTCCGTTCCCAAAACTGCAAACTCCAGTTGCAACAAGATGCTTTTGGAATTTTACAAGGATAAGCATGACGGCAAAATAAGCTGGAATAAGTCGTGCGCTGTTCCCAAAAGACAAAAAAAGTCACAAGAAGGGGAGTCACAATCACCAGGAAAGCTTTCAGAGGCGGCCACGGTGGAGGCCTGCTCTGAATAAGATAAACTAATCGGATCAGATTAAAGACACAAAGGAAGCTAATTCTCTGAAGGGGAAGCAGCGGGTGAATCTCTGCTAACCTAGTTTCCCCACAACTCCCACAGCAAGCACAACGCACAGACCACAAACTATTTCTTGCACACTCCTTTTAGTTAACATGATGAGGCTTTTCAGCTTTGGCACTTGCTTACAACAGAAGCTTTTGCACAGCTCCAAAAACAAAGCAAGCTTAGAAAGGAAAAGCGCACCCCTCCCCTTGGAGAAGGAAATAAACATCACCGTACACAGCTTGATCTGGAGGACTGTGAGCGATTCAAAAATCCCCAAGACTTTTCTGGTCACATAGGAAGGGATTTGCAAAAAAGCCGACCAGCTAATTGGAAAGCACCCTAAATTCTTTACGGTAACCCTGACGCTGCATTTGTGGCTCCAGGAAAGTCTGTAAAACGAAAGGCATTTGAATCATCAATTCCTTATGAGATCCTTAGACAGAGATCTCCCTCAAGTGACAGAAAAACTATTAAATAAGAGACTGCAAGATATTCAAGATACTGGGACAATTGTTTACCTATATCAATCTATTTCAAGAAAACAGACCTTGATAAAAATACCCAACACAATAATATTTTACAATTTGGGAGAGAAGTTGGAATTCTGTCACGTTAGTAAATCATGAATGTCCACCAAATACCAAGTTACCTGAGGGACCGTCTCACCCCCATCACGTTGACCCGTCCCACCCGCCCAGGCAGAGGGGGCATGTTGCGGACCCCGTCAGCGAAAGAATGTCAGCTGGGGGGGCCCAGGAGGAGAGCCTTCTCTGCCGTTGCCCCCGCCCTATGGAACACTCTCCCCCCGAGGCGTGGCAGGCCCCCACCCTCCCGGCTTTCCGGAAAGGATTAAAGACCTGGCTGTGCCAGTTTGCGTGGGGCGACAAGAATCTTACCCAATCCTGTGGGTGGCTGGCGCCTGGATGATGCTCCCCGAGGTACTGCCAATTTAACATCTATTCTTGGATTATATGTATTTTCTATTTATTCAGGATCATTTTATATTGTATTTTTAATTTATTTGTAAACCACCCAGGATCATATTTAATGAGATGGGTGGTGACAAATTTGATGAACAAAGAAACAAACTTAAATTAAATTAAATTAAATTAAATTAAATTAAATTAAATTAAATTAAATAAGGAGATTAGGAAGGGTATGAAAAGGTGCCATGTTACCCAGGTAAAACTCTGACATAAACCACCAATCTCCTGACATAGCATGGCTTGGCTTGGCCTGACCGTTCAGGCAGTGTGGCAAGACTCCCCCACACAGCTGGGCTGCAGGCCAGGAGGAGCCTCGAGCTCTGATGCCCCTGTCCTGCTGAGAGGCACAAAAGATTGCAGTGGCCTGGGGCCTACAGGTAAGTGAGCCTTCTTTGACTCCCTGGACCAAAGTAACGGAAACGGCCATGAAGCTGAGCAGCTGCTGAACAGAGAACAGCCATCTTCAGCCTAGGAACCACCAACGCATGAGAGATTCTTCCACGCCCCAGTGTGGGCACTTGGGTTCCATCTCATTTAGGTTGGGTTCAGGAGTAGAGCTCTTCAGCAGCTACTCTGCAAGCCCTGGTTGTGGAATGGGACATCTCATGGTGAGAACACTGGGTTATGCTACTACGTTTGCAATCTTTTGATGCAATTTATCTTTAGATCACTCTCTGAGGGAAAGATGTTTTTTTATTTATTTGTATACACACAGAGTGTATAAGATTCTGGCCAGCTTACAACTTTAAAGGCAAGAAATATTAATAAAAGAACACAAACCATAGGTCTAGACAGAATGGTATCAGAGATAGGCAGTCCCTCAAATAACCAGGCCACACCCCATGAAGGATTTTATAGGTGATAACCAGCACCCAGAGCTGCACCCAAAAGCCAACTGGAAACCAGTGCAGCTGATGGAGCAGGGGTGTCACAGAGGCATACAATATGCTCATTACTGCCCGGGCTGCCACATTCTGGACCAGCTGCAGCTTGTAAGTGGTCTTCAAGGCCGGTCCCTGCACAGTGCATTGGCACAGTCCGTTTGTGAAGTGACTGGAGCACGAGTGACCATCTGGAGGTCCTCCTGATCCAGGAACAACGGGTGAATCAGATGACTCTGCACAAAGGCCCTCTTGGCCACAGTTGCCACCTGGTGTTGCCAAGGAAGCCAATACCACTGCATGGACCCTCCTGAGTGGCATTAATCCAGGTCCCTCCTGGGCAGCTTTAATAACCCAGGAGAGACCTGGATCTAATAAACAGGTGGCCGAGTTCACAGTCTGAAGGACCCTGTCCACTTCATCAGGTGGTGCAGGCTCAAACTCAACCCAGGGAAACTCGTAAGACCACACTCCAGGCACTGACTAGATTTGCCCACCTCCGAGTGGGTCTCAGTGACACATCTGCCAGAGAGCTACAGTCTTCTTCACAGCAGCTCTGTAGATGTTTTTGTGATTCATCCTGCCCCTGCAAGGAGCAGGTTGCCATGAGCAGAGCCTCCAGGTGGCCAAGAACGGAGAAATAACAGTTTGCCACTCTTACTGCCACCACGGGATCCAGAGTATGGGCTGCTGGATCAGATTTGCTCTTTGTATTCCCCCAATAGCACTCCAAGCATCTCCTCTGGCACTTCATCTCCCAGAACTCCTCAGAAAACCAAGGGGAGCCTTGGGATCAGGGCACAGGGAGATGCCACGCAGGGGCAACGTTTCCAAGGCTGTGATGAAGGCCTCCGCTGAGTTGCCCATCAGAACCTTAGGGAAATGACTAGCTCTCTCTGGAACTCAGCAGGGGCCATAAGCCCTCTCCCCCTGTAGGTGGGGTGACGCCAGCAAGCTGAAGAGCGAGAGTGACAGAAATGTTCTCCACTCCCAGATCACGTCACAACTGCCCCGAGTCAAAAGCCAGATGTATGATGCAACCACTGTTACCTATCAATGTCTCGGGACAGGTCCGTGGTTGCCAAGGTGGCCCTGAACTGCTGAGCTGCCCCAGACTCAGTGTCACCTGATGACCCGTTGAAATCCCAAGGACTAACAGCAGCCTTGGCGCTTCCAGCATCTACCCAGCAACTCAGACAGGGGTGCTGCTGTACAGCAGGGAGCAGCCGCAATCCCAACTGCTCCCTAGAGCCCAACTTCCACCAGAGGGTCTCACCTCTGGTTATCTGTGGCACAGAGACTCGGAGGATGACAATGGCCTCCCCTCCCCTGGGCTCTTGGCTGATGGCAAGCCCAAATCCTGGTGGGAACATTTCTGAGAGGGGAACTGCCCCAGGTCCGCCGCCTCATCTACAATACTAAAACACAACTACTACATCTTAAAACACAGTGCAATGGAGGACTGTGTTTTAGTAAAAAGTGCAAAAGGCACTTTTGGACTCGGAGTGGTTTGAAGATAAAATGTGGCGACTCTCCAAGGAGCTGGAATCTGTTCCTGTGGCTCCTTCTCCAACTGCACTTTCTTGCACTAACTTTGGACAGGCACGCTTGGTCTGACCCTCCATCGGGGCTCAGCACTTCTTGGGCCCTACAGAACAGTTTGGAAAATGGTTCTGCCAAAAGAGGGGTGGCAAGTTCCACCTCACCTGCTTCGGAATTCAGAAACCACAGAATGGTGGCAAAAATAACTTCTCGTCTATTTGAAATTGCCAAAGGGAGCGAGGCTCTGTTTGGCCCACAGCCTCCAGAGCACCCATCGCTCGAAAGGGCCACGACTATGCCCAAGGAGTCCCATTCTGAGAAGGAATTCAGTGCTAATCCCATGTCCTGCCCCGGGCCCTCCAGGTCTACCCTCCTCTCAATCCTTGGAGATACAGTTCCAGCGCATCTGGAAGACCATGAAGCTGGGTACAGCGGCAGCCACAACACTGGGGATGACACAGACAGGGTTTTTATCATGCCCTAAATGCTCTAAAAGACGCGAGGGAGCCCTGTGGTTTGCCAACTTGCCATTCTGAAGACGGGTAAGCGCTAAGCCTCCATGCAGCTCTCAAATTAGCCCTTCTTCACATCGCTCAGTATAACCTGGAAAACCCACCAATTTGTGAAGCTGGCCAGTTATCTATACCTTGAGGCTAACATTGCCCAAGCCTGTTAAACGTCTTCCCCAAAGTTCTTCCAGGATTAGCTGCTACGTCCTCTGCCTTTTCATAAAAAGCCCTCGACGTGGCTTACAGATTCCATCAGCCACAAGCAACCCAAACCAATGCCAATCGGCAGCACCGAGGCCCTTCAGTGGGAGCGGCAATTCTGACAGCAAGGGCCAGAGGGCTGCCCACACAACCCTCTGGGGGTGGGTGGGAGGAGTAGAGTAACCAGACCCACGGGAGCCCCAAATTCTCCAGATTATAAGAAACGCTTTGGAAGAGGCTGCCTCCTTCCAACTCAGTGAGAGCGGAGCACAATCAGCACCCCCAGATCCCTTTGGGCCAGTTAGGGAGGAAAACGAGGAGGAGAGCACCACGGGGGGGGGGGGGCAGGGCTGGCTTAGCATCGTTCTTCTGTTGATAAGCCCCAAAGATTTGAGGGAGACCAGACTCTGCCTGGCTGTGAGAGCTGGACCATAAAGAAGGCCGAGCGCCGAAGAATTGACGCCTTTGAACTGTGGTGCTGGAGAAGACGCTCGAGAGTCCCCTGGACTGCTAGGAGGTCAAACCAGTCAGTCTTAAAGGAAATCAACCCTGATTGCTCATTGGAAGGACTGATAATGAAGCTCAAGCTCAGATACTTTGGTCACCTAACGCGAAGAGAGGAGTCTTTGGAAAAGACCCTGATGCTGGGAAAGATGGAAGGCAAAAGGAGAAGAGGACGGCAGAGGACGAGATGGCTAGATGGCATCACTGCAGCAATGAGCAGGAAACTGAGCAAACTCAGGGAGGCAGTGAAGGACAGGAAGGCCTGGCGCGATGCGGTTCATGGGGTCACGAAGAGTCGGACACGACTTAACGACTGAACAACTACAGACTCTGCCTGGCAACTCAAAGGCAGGGAGGGAAGCCCCAGGCAAATCTTCCTGGAGAAGCCACACGTAAGGGGCCTACTTCCAAGTCAACCTCTGCTTCCAGAAGAGCAGGGTGTCTGGCCAGGCACGGCTGCAGCTTGGGGGACAGAGGGCCCGCAGGCTCAGAGGCCGGAGTCTGAACTCACGTGCCTGAGACGAGGCTTTGGATGAGCTCAGTGTTAACTGGGGGAGAACAAGCGCCACTGGCAGCGGAAGGGCAAATGTGCCATGAAACAAAGTGGTCGGCCAGGAGAACGAGGCCAGCCGAAATGGACAAAGTGCCTCCTGGCCTCCCCGCCCAGCGGCAATCCATTTCCTCCACAATACTATACCCCCCAAAATCAAGAACAAAGATCGCAGCAGTGGCTTTTGTTCCCGAGAACGGCACAAGAGGCGAGAGCCTCTCGCTTCTTTGTTCTTCCCTGCTCTTGTCAGAAAGACCAGAGGAAGCTGAAGAACATCCACTCCGTGGGTTCCATCCCTGGACATTTGCTTCAGGCGGGGAGAAAAAGGAGGACGGCTAAGATGCTCGGGAGAGAGAGCACATGGGCACCGAGCGATGCTTCCAGAGATCACACACGGAGCACAAAACCACTTCTGATCATTCGTGCCTCCTTTGCTCTGAGAGATATCTCCAACCACAGTGTGGCAAGTCACGGTCCCGAGACTGAACAACTTCTGGTACAGAGCAAATGAATTCCAGACTCCTGAACCATCTCTCCCTGTGCATGAAGTGCGATACTCACAGCCCCTTCCGTCTTGGTAGGCGTGACTTTTCTTTCTTGGATGCCAGGCTAAGGGAGCCACTGCCAAAACTGACTTACAGAAAGTGATCTTTGCCCCAAAGTTAATCGTTGAGCACAATATGATATATGACTTTTGCGTCAAACTTGAAACGACCCATCGCGTTCCACATAATGTGGCTAAAGCCTTCCTTGATTGGATCACAGAACTTTCAGGGGGGAGCAACCCAGAAAACATGGGTGGCTTCAACTACCCAGGCAACTGGTGGAAGGCCAGCCCATTCCCCACCGTGAAAGCCGACTCAGTCAAGCCACCTCAGCGGTCCCTGGGAATGTTTCATTTCCCCAAACACTGATGAAGAGACTAGAGGCCCTCCTAGATCTGACCCTGTTCGGGAGAAAGCAGCAGAAGGACCTTTGGAAGAAAGCGGTGTTCAAGAGTATACAGAAAGAGGAATGGGAGCATCATTGTACATGCACGTTAACTCTATTTCAGGACAGCCAATTTCAACAAGCTGAGAGAAGAACTGTGGAGTTCTTGGGGTTCTCTGAGCTTGGTTGTTTTCTTGCAGACATTTCGTTACCCAGTTAGGTAACGTCCTGAGAGAAGAACTAGCCGGGATCCTCTGATAGGAGTCTTCAGGGCAAAAGGACTGCAGGAGGCTTTGGTAAGTTACTGAAAACATGGACGGGGTAGGGGAACGGTGACATATCTGTGATGACGTGATCATGGAAATCTCGCGGTCTACATACTTCTATCAGAAATCAGGACACAAGTACATAATTGTGGTGTTTGTATGATGACAACATCATGCACACACGTTGCCATTCTGACATCACTGACTGGAAGTATCAGGGACCATCCCAATCGGGAGCAGCTCAGGAAAATGCTGTGGATCCACATGGAGCTTTTGGCTGAGATAAAACAGACACAGAAAGGGGAACGGGGTTCAAACGGACCCAGGCAGGGCTGTTGGCCAGAGGAGAGAATGGCAGCCAAGGCAAGAAGGGAGAGGGTTACGGAGCACCTTGTCTCCGTGAGGGAGCTGAAGTCTCCGGACCGGACAGGTCACACCTGAGAGCCTTGAAGGAGTTCCGGCTGCCACCTCGGAGCCCTTTCCATCCTCTTTGAGAAGTCGGGGAGGACTGGCAAAGTCCTAGAGGATGGGAGAGGGCAAATGGGCAAACCTCCCAAAAGGGGAAAAAGAGGATCTGTGTGGCTACAGACTGATCGGCTTGGCAGGGATGCTCTGTGGAACTCTGGAGCAGATGATTAAGCAGGTGGTCGGTGAGTGTTTAGGACAGGAACGCTTGCTTGGCAGGAGCCAAGAACAAGCCACATCCCTCCAGCCTGTCCTGTTGGACAGAGGGGCCAGTAGTCTGGCCAGGGGAACACAGCCGACAGGGCGCACCTCGACTTTGGCAAAGCACTGGCGAGGGGTCCTGCTAGAGGAGGTGGGAAATGCTACCCAGAGACGGGTACAAGTGTGGGCCAGCGGCCCCATGCCAGGCTGGGGAGAAACGCCGGAGGGCAGCCTGCAGGGCTCTGTTCTGGCCCTGTGCTGTTCAGCGGGTTAAGAGGGGTCAAAGCCAGCGATTTATCAACTCTCTCGCTGACACAAAGACCGGGGGGGGGGGGCAGTAAACCCCTTAGGGTCCGGATCCAGATTCAGAAGGATCCTGACAAGCCAACACCACGGTGAATGTTAACAGGGCGAACGCGAGAGCCTCCAGGTCGTTAGGGAATGCCACAGGCACGGGAGGAAGGGGGAAGGACGGGGGTCTTGGCGGAGGAGCGCTCAGCTGAACGGGAGCCAAGGCTGGGCTGCAGCTGCAGAACAGGCGAATGCCATCCGGGGGAGCCTCGCGCCGCTCCCTTCTGGGTGGGCCGGAGCACGGCCGGAGCGTCGCATCAGTCCTCGGCCCAGCGCTTGGGGGCGTCCCGGCGCGGGGCTCTGCGCGGGAAGGGGCCGGGGAGGCCCCGCGAGAGCGGCGGGAGGCGCCAGGGTCGCTCCGCGGGGAAGGCAGACTCGGGGAACGCGTCGCGCTGCTCCAGGCGGCTGCCGGGGGTCTACCCTCCCCGAAGAGCGGGAGGGCTGCCGGGGGAGGCGGGGGCCGGCCTTTCCCGGGCAGCCCGGGGGCCACGGCCCGCCCGAGCCCGCAGCCCCGCGCGGGTCCGGGCTGCCTCTGGGGCCGGGTGCGCTGGGCCGGGCGCTGCTGACCGCCTCGGGCGGCCCTGAAGGGCGGGGCCCGGGGCCCGCCCGGCGCAGGAGGACCCCCTTCTCAGGGCCCGGGGCCCGTCCTTCCTCGGAGGAGCGGGGCGGGGCGGGGCGGGACGGCGGCCCCCTGGCTCCCCGGCGCCCTCCCGACCCCTCGTGGCCGCGAGTGCCGCAGGCCCCGGCGCTCCCCGCAGGCCCGCGACCCTCCTCACCAGCTCCGCCGCCGCCGCCGCCGCCGCCGCCGCCCGCCCGCCTCACGCTCTGCCCGCGACGCAGCTTCGCCGAGGCTGCCAGCGCCGAGTACCTGACTGACAGCCCGCTGGGCCAATCCGCGCGACGCGCTCCCCGGGAGGGCGGGCTTCGGGCGCCGCCGCGGAGCTCGGCGGTCCGGCAGGCGGGGCAGGGCGGGCGGGGCGAGGACGCGAGCGGCCAATCGGAGGGCAGTCGGGAGGCGGGGCCCGCTGCATGCAAATGTCAGGAGCTGCGAGGGCGGTCCGAGGCGGCGGGGCGGGGGTTCGAAAGGCGGGGTGGGCGCGCGCTGGGGAAGGGCCGTGCTTGGCTGGCAGAGGGCGGGGGTTCGCGAGGCGCCCCTTCCCTTGAGCTACAACAACCCTGCGAGGCCGGCCAATCGGCGGACTGCGCGCGCCCGTCGTCCCTCCGAGGAGGGCGCGGCCTCGAAATTCAGCCTCCCCGAAGACCTTTAAGAAGGGGCGCGAGGTGGTCCCTGCTCGGCGGCTCCTGCCTGCAGCGGCGCCAATGGGACACCGAGCGCTGCCCGACGCCGGGCCGCACGCGGACTCCTGGACCGAAGGGGAGCAGAGCTGCGTCCGAGCCTGGCCGTGGACACCGTCGGCCCCGGCTTGGCGGCTGCGTGGCGAGTCTTCCCCTCCGCGTTCGCAAGACCTCCGGTGGGACTCCGCCTGGCGATAACTTGCTGTTCCAAACGCGGAAAGAGCAGCAAGCGCTCCAGAGCGTGGTCTGGCGGGGAGAGCCTGGGCCCTCTTAATTTTTCACCACGGTGGAAGTGCAGCACCCCATCTCCCTTGTCCACCTCTTCCTTTCTGAACCACCGGCATGTCCTTCCGGATGTCCGTGTGCAGAAGATACGGAACAATATTTTTGTTGAATTAACTGCAAATCTGAGTCTATGGAATTGTGACACCTGGATGCCCCAAGGATGCTCACCTGCAGGACACCCCAGTGCTGCTACTCCAGCCTTCCCTATAATCTAGCCTGGGCATTCTTCTTTTGTCGGAGTCTAATAATGCAGCAAAAGGAACATGGATAAAGGCTGTCTGTCCCGGAGGGCAGAGTAGTGAAGAGGACACCAACGGGCGGGGAAGAGCAGTGCAGAGGCAGAGGCGGGAAGGGTCCCCAAGGGGGAAGACCATCAGAAGGCACTGGGTGCCCGTGGAATTCAGGAACTGCGCCACAGAGCAGTGCAGGAGCCCCGTGGGCCCCACGGAGCAAAGACTCTGCGAGCCACCCTGAGAAAGAAGGGATGTGTCATGGCGGTGGGCGGTTCTTGTTAAAGTGAACCAAGCTGGCAGTGCCCAGTCCCAGCGTGACGTCGCAGGAGAGGACTGCTCTTTTCCAGGTGCCAGTAACCAGTGCACGGGACAGAAAGGTTACCAGGAGTATTCAGGCCCATCACCAGCAATTCCTTTGATCCATGTGGGGATGGAGAGCCTTGGAAGACTCTCTGGAGGCCACAGACCCTTGGGGAAGGAAGGTCATGGACCTGGGGCCCAGGTACTTTTTCCACCAACCTTCTGGCACCAGCAGAGAAAACTGGGTCTTGGAAATCAACCGCTGGCTACACAGCTGGTGCTGCCAAGAAGGGTTCGGACACTGTGAAGAAGGCCGTGGCTGCTTTCACAAAGGATTCCTGGGAAGAAAGGGGACACCCTCTGCAAAGGCTGGGAGGAGGGGGTGTCTCACCAAGAGGGCATTAAACTGGAGCAAAAGGCGGGAGATGGTGGCAGAAGCCCAGCCCCCACCCAACATGCAGCCAAGGACAAGGCCTGAGAAAGGGAGCAGCTGTGATGCTGGCTGCCAGCTTGGCCGGCTTCCAACAAGGGTTGCCCCAGTTCATGGAAGTCCTGGGGATCCGTGGCTCTTGGCCTTGATGGCCGTGGGGCTGCCCCTGAAGGCCATCTGCTGGGAGACCAGCTGGCTTCGTTATGCGGTTGGTGGGCCACAGGGAGGACGGATCGCTGGGCTAGATGGGCCAGGGGTCCCATCCAGCAGGGCTAGGAGATCCCAGGAAGTGCACTCAAAACCTTTGAGGTTTCTGCGCCAGAGCCTGGGGGGGGCGGGGGCAGTGGAATAAACCATTCTAACGCAGGGAGGCAAATGTGATGTGTCGGGCTCTCTGAAACCTGGTGGGGTGAGATGCACAACTGGCCCACAGTCCTGGGGAAGGGACTGGGGGGGGGGAGTTGAGGAGGCACAAACTGAGAGGGGTTGCTAATACCTGAGGTGAAAGAAAGTCCTAAAGATTTAGAGGGGCTGAAATGAACAGGAGGGAACGGAATGGAGGAGTTCCTTATCTGCATAGGAAAAGTGTAAGGCCCATCTAGGAGGGGGGAGACCGGGCCAAGCACGGCACAGGTGGTCTCCTTTTGGCCACAAGGTAAGCACCGGCAGCAGTGAGAACCGGAGAACCGGGCTCGGTCTTGCCTCCCTCCCCTGGTGGGTGGAGGCACACTGCTCGGGACGGAGGGGGCGTCCTGGGGGCAGGCTTGCCTCACACTTCCTGCGCCAAAGGCTCACGCAGACAAAGAGCTTGGGACCAGGCAAACCCAATTTGCTCCGGCTGCCATCCAGGGCTCCAATTTGCTAAGCGCAGATGGCCGCGTGAACGAAGAGATGCGGAAGAATCAATGGCCACCCAACAGCCAGCTTGGCTGGCAAGGAACGGGAGGGGAGGCCAAGCTGGGCTACCCCTTCTACAAGCCCCTCTGATGTCTTGAGCAGGTGCAGCTCTGGGGGGGCACTGCCCATTCAAGGGCTCCCGCCTGGGGGGGGAGCCAATTATTCATTAGTTAATCTCTGCAAAGCTTGAGTATAAATTGGAGGAAGTCTCCATATTACGAAAAGGTTTTAGTTGCGATAGCCTGCTGCATCGCTCACTGACCCTGTTCATACATACCCAGGGCTGCTTGGAGGCAATTTCTGTTAACGTGATTGAATTCTGGCGGATGAACCTCGTTTCAGCTCAAGAATTCAGGCTTTGACTTCCATTGCTGCCTACGTTTCTGAAGGCTGGGAGTGGCTGCGAGGCGGGGGGCTGGGGCTCGGCAGCTGCCAGAGGTGTGCTGTGAATGGAGCACACAAGTTCACAGCCAAGAATGAGGAGAGTGGGCTGGGCCGGGCCCGGAGACTGTGCTGGGAGAGGGCTCTGCTTGGCACGGGACAGGAAGTCACGTCCTGCTGGCGCTTCACATTCAGAGCCACCTGTGATTCTACCCCGGGCCGGGAGGAGAGCAGAAATTCTTCCCTCAAATAGGCGCGTTTTCCTTCTAGGGAGCTGCAGTGTTGGGAGTATGGCGGGGAGGGGCAGGCGCAAGCCCACCCATAGCTCCACGGGGGACTTGCAGGCTCAGCCCTGCCTCCCTGGCAGAATCACGCTCAGGGAAGTAAAATGAAGGGAGCACTCTTCACCTGGAGGAAAAAGAACCAAATACCCTTGAGCGGAGCCTCGTGTTGCCCCCGACATAGCTTGGCAGTGTCTCCTCCCTCCGAGGGCTGATCGAGAATCGAGGACTGGCTGGGTATAAATCCCGCAACCAGGCCCAAGACGCCTCCGACCCTTTGCCTGGTGAGGTGCCACCCGTTTGTTTCTCCTTCAGGTTGGGCTCATCTGGCCAGCGGCAGCCTTCTCTGGAGGGACCAGTGGGGTGCCAGCCTCCCCGGGGATTGACATCATCTGCTCACGCCATCTGCATGTGCGTGCAGGGGGGTGGTTTCTCCCCTAGCGCCACCGCGCTCTCCTCCTCACCGCTCTCCTCCTCACCGTTCGTTGTGCATCCCAAGGCAGCAGCTCTCAAATGCAGAGGAACAGCTGGTCTCCATGGTGACCGTGGGCATGACGCATTTCGGGTCCAGACGAGCGAAGGCCCGATGGAGGCTGGCGGGGCAAAGGAAACTGCACTGGCAGGGAGGCCCTGCTGGCCAGGAGGGACAGGGACGCTCCCTCGGGAGCTTGGGCAGGGGTGCAGATGCAAACAGCAGCTGGCCAAGGTCACCCGCGTGCAGGAAGGGCGCCCTTCGCAAACATGTGCCGCCGCCTCTGCAGCAGCTGAGGACCTCTGCTTGTGGGCACGTGAGGCAGGGGGTCACTGGTGGCTCTGGGGAGGCCCCAACCTCCTGAAATGGCGCTATTGGGCAGGCAGGGCCTGAGAGGGGAGGGGAGGTGCTCCCGTCCAACCCCGCAAGGCTGCTGTTGCTGCTGCCCTCTTCCCCCCCCCATCCTTATCTTCCCTCGGGGCCAGTCTCCCCACCACCCCATCCGTTGCCAGCTGGGATCGGTTACAGCACTGCACCCGAAGTTCAGCCCCAGAAAAGGGGCGCTGGGCCCACGCTTGGGGGTGGGTCCTGTCCTGGGAAGAGGGGGGCCGAGCAAGACTCCCCCAACGGGGCCTGAAGAATAAGACCAAGCGTGGGGAGACGACGGGATAAATCCGTTTTTATTCATTCAAGGAAGACTAAATAAAGGCTACATTGTACCAGAGGTTTGTCTCCGTTTTATTGTTACGTTATGATATTGTCGTCTTGCCTACGTGTTCGTCGGTGAGCTGCTCTCTCTCCAAAAACCCGTTGTGCACAGTAGCTCATGTCATGCTGGCCGCTGAGAGGAAAACTAATCAGGACGTTATATTTACAGCGCGAGGGTTGCCGCGCCTTGCCTCGAGCTCCAGGAGCACCACTGAGGAGTCGGGACGCGCCGCCGCAGCCGGGAGAAGCGAGGCCCCTTCCGCATCGCGGACTGGCCGGCCTACCAGGCAGGAGCCGACAGGAACCACGGCCGAGAGTGAGCAGATGCCCGCGCGCACGCGAGGGTCTCCGGCGCAGCAGGCGGGGCGCATTCACACGCGCGCGGGGAGGAACCAGGTTGCAGAAGATACAGCTCCAGAAGCAGCCAGCCGCGTGGAACAGTTTCAGTGGGTTTTATGGTGAATGCCCGTGACCCCCAAACTGAGAAGCTGCGAGACTGCCCGAGCCCCAAGGCCCCCGGCAAGCCCCCAGGCCCCATCGCCTTGCAGGTTTGCACTGGCTGGGCGCGCACAGAAGCGGGGGCTGGCCGGGGAGCCGGCGGGCCGCGGGGCTTCACGAGGCGTAGCAGCTGCACGAGGGACCCCTGCCACAGATCGAGGGGAAGGGCTGCCCAGGCCTCCCCCACCCGTGGCAAGCGGCCTCTTCAGCCCAGAAGAGTCGAGTTACCCACCGCAAAAATGCTGCCCCCGAGGTGGTCACCACAGCGCGCGCGGGCCGGGCGCCCGGCGCGGGTTTTAGGCAGGCCGCTTCAGCTCGAAGCCCTGCGAGACGGAGGTCCCGAGCGCCCACAGGCCTCGCCAGCAGGGCCGGCCCGACGGCCTCGCTAAGGGCGCGTGCCTGGAGACCCTCGGCCCCGAAGACCGGCGTTCCTGGCACTCGAGGGGGAGAACCCGCGGGCGGACCGCTCGGCCCGGCCCCGCGAGGCTTTCGGAGGGCTGGCGCGAGGGGCCCATCCTACCAGGCAGTCCGGAGGCCACCGTCCCGGGCGCAGCCTCGTGCTGCTCCTGAGCCCGCCTCCCACGGCCAGCGGGGCGAGGCTCGCGCGCTCTCCGGGGATGGCCCGGGCGCCCGGCACGCCAGGCCGGGGATTTCAGGAAGGCTGGGATTGCGGGGGGAAGGTCAAGCAGCCTTCCGACCCTCCCGTTCGCCGAGGTGCCTGCGCGATTCCGCGCAGAAAGAAGTCCGAGGGCCAGGCGCCCGAGCCTTGGCCCCGCGCGGACTCGGTGCTCCCGGGCCTTAACGGAGAAAGGCTGCGCTCGCGCCGGAGCCCAGCACCCGGACCCGAGGCGCGGGGGCTGCAAGAGGCGCCATTGGGGAGGGGCGGCGGGTTTGCCTGCCTGCCTGTCCAGGAAAGTTCTCTTTAGTTGCTCTGATGCGGTTAACCACTCTGGGATTTTTAAAAGAATTAACTTAAGATGCACTTAATGAAGTGACGTCCCTGAACTGAACAACCATCGTGCAAAGGGCTTCAGGCGTTGCTTGTGCTGCCTAGTTCGGAGTCCAGGGCCAAGAGGGTGCCGGAGCAGCAGTTTCTGCACTGCACAGCTGAGGGGGGAGGAAAGAAAGCTTCTGGGCAGGCAGGAGCAAGCAGGGGCCAAAAAGGCAGGAGAAGAGACCCAGCGAGAGGCAGAGGGCGGGTCTTGCAAGACTTCTCTGGAGCCCCTTTCCTGCACAGCCTGAAGAGAATCCGGCCTGCCCACCCTGACCCCCGGGTTGGCTACCTTTCTCCAGCCCCTGCTGGGCCGGGCCAGGCCACAGCCTTGTGCTTTGAAGGGTTTCTGGCGCTGCTGGGGAAAGGTCCCCCCCCCCCCGTCCACCCACCCGCTCGGGTCCAGTCCTGCCCTCCTGCTCCGGGGTCCTGTCAACTGGCATAAGTGGACAGTTCAGAAAATGCCCAGTGTGTCTCTCAAATGGGCACTCCAGAGATCTTGCAGAATGCTGCTCTACGGGATGAACATCTTCTAAGCCCATCCTTGCTGTTTGCAAATAGCCAAACTCCGGATGGACTCGCCTTCCCCTGCCGTGCTGCTGTTCAGAGTCACCAAGCTGAGGAAGGGGTTGAGGTGAATGCCAAACAAATCAGAACTGGCCTGTAGAGAAGCAGATGCACAGAGGCTGCCTTCCACATGTTCGCTTGCACACTACTGGCAGACCCTACCTGCGCACTGTAAGTCCTGGCTTTAGGACCGTGAAACCTAACTGCTTCCTCCGTACTGTACTTTTAAAAAAATAAGTACAACGTCCGGCGCCATGTCGAAGGGCACCTCCATGGCATTGCTGGGGCCAGGAAACAAGGATGATCCCACTCTCCTTCTGGCCAGAGCAGGAACAGCCCAAAGGCCTCCCTTCCTGTGCAAAATGGGACCACGTCTGGGGGCAGCAGGCTGGGCTCGGACCGAAATGGGCAAGCGGTGCCCAGCCCAGCTCTTCCAGCTGCAGGGGTGCATCTGCTGCTGCTGCTGCTGCGGGTGGCCAGGAGGAGAAGTGCCTGCTGCGGGGGCCCGTGTTCACCAGGCCACTGGCGGCCTCTGTCCTCAGCAGGTGGGCAGCCGCCTCCACGGGCCCGTTGCTTGGGCAGGGTGCTGGGACTGGCTCCAGCCCAAGAGACTGGCGGGCACACGCCCTCCCACCCTATCGCCCGAGGGGACCTGCTTCCCGGAGGCCACCTGGCCCGTGAGAAGAGCCCCCCAGCCGAGCCATGGCTCCCATGCCCCGCCCTTCTCTGTCAGCCTGCGTGGACTGGCTGCGACTTGGCTCCCCAGCCTGTTCGGGGCCGGCCCTTTTCTTAGTGTTCCTGGTCTGGAGATGTGCTGCTGCTGCTGTTGCTGCTGCTGACTTTGTTGCTTTGTTTCAGAAAAAAAACACCTTTAAATTAAAAATAAGCAAGGTGGTGGCTCACAGTAAGCTGTGTGTTCACAGTCCGGCGTGGCAGACGGGGGAGGGACGGGGGAGGGGGAGGGGAGGCCAGCAAGGCCAGGGCCTGGGCGTCGCACGGAGTGGCCCGCCTTCCGGAGCGCCAGGGTGGTGAGAGAGGCCTTCCCTGGGGTGGGGGGCTCCCCCTGCGGACCCCCTCCCTTGGGGGCCTCCACTATCTCGCTGGCCTCCAGCACCGAGAGACGCTTTCAGGAGAAAGGTGGGCTGGGCTCTGGCAAGGGCAACTGTGGCCTCGCCCAGGGTGCAGGGTCTTTGAGGGTGGGTGGGTCTGACCTGTGAGGAGCCAAGGACCATCCCCGGAGTTTGCACAGACTTGGCAGGGCCACAGGGACTGAGGGGGCCCCGCTTGAACAAACTGAATCTTCTGCAGCTCCCAGGCTGAACAGCAGCCCCCCCAGTCCCCCCCCAGTCCAAGAAGTTGGTGGGCAAATGGTGGATCCACTTTTACCAGAAGCTCCTCTCTGTCTCCTCTCTTCCCACCGAGGTTCCCACAGTTCTGCTGGAATGTCAGTTTGCAGGGAGGGCAGAGCGCGCCGCAGCCCCCACGTCCAGGGTCCTCTGCTGCTGGGGGAGTTCAGGGGCGGTGCCAGGCAGGAGGATCAGGAGCACCATTTTCGCTGGGAGCGAGCCGGGCGCAGGAGGTGCCAGGAGGCTGGAGCAGAGAGGGGGGAGGAGGTGGAGGGTGGGGGCGAGGCTGGGGCCCCAGGGGGGCCGGGGGGTGACCGTACGGATGATGAAACGGGGGGTGGGGGCTGCCGCCTCCCGGCCACTCACATCAGGCTGCACTTGCCCTTGATTTTCTCTGTCCGCTTCTGCTTGCTGGACCGCTTGCCGTCGATGCTGAGGCTCATGCTGCGGCGCTTCTCCAGGCTGAGCAGCTCCTGGAAGAGCTCCTTGACGTTGTAGTTCATCTTGGCCGAGGTCTCCATGAAGGCGCACCGCCATTCCTGGGCCACGGCCTCCCCCTCCCTGGTCTCCACCTCCCGCTGCGTCTCGTCGCACTTGTTGCCAACCAGCATGACGGGGAAGGTCTCCACGCTGCCCTTGATCTGCACGATCTGCTGGTAGATGGGCTTCAGCTCTTCCAGTGACTGTTTGCTGGTGACAGAGAAGACCAGGATGAAGGCGTGGCCCTTGGAGATGGAGAGGCGCTGCATGGCCGGGAACTGGTGGCTGCCGGTCGTGTCGGTGATCTGCAGTGTGCAGACGCTCTTGTCGCAGCTGATCACCTGCCGATAGGTGTCCTCGATGGTGGGGATGTAGGTGTCGCGGAAGGTGCCCTTGACGAAGCGCAGCACCAGCGAGCTCTTGCCCACGCCTCCGGCCCCGAAGACCACCACGCGGTAGTCGTTGCTTTGCTCCGGCATCTTGGATGGGCTGGCGGGAAGGGGTCAGCAGCTACCCACCTGCGGGGGGGCAGGGAGGAGGAGAGAGAACAAGGGCCGTCAGTCCAGGCAGGCAGAGGCCACCCACTGATTTCAGGGAAAGAGAATTTCCCTGCTTTGAAAAAACAGGGCCAAGGAGAAGGGCTTTTGACACCAATTCTCAGGCCTCAAATGAGGCAGAAAGGCCACTCTGTCGCCACCAGTGGTGTGGCCATGTGGAGCTTCTTTTCCCTGGGGGCTTGACAGCCATCCAACCCACGCTTAATCTAGATCCTGCAGCGAGTCTGCTGAGGACGATTTGCTGTGCAGATGCAAACGCTTTGAAGGCTCCTTCCACTTCCAGGGCCTGTCGGGGGACCAGAAACCCAGTCCTCTGAAGAAAGCTGGAAGAAGCTGGGCATACAAAGCCCTGAGAAGATGGTGCGTGTGAGCTGGGGGGTGGGGTGTGCGTGTGTGTGTGTGTGAGAGAGAGAGAGAGCGAGAGCCAAGGCTGCCACACAGATGCAAGTTAGAACCAGTTCCCGCCCGTTCCAGAACGCAGGACACCAAATCACACCCCTTGCAAGTCTGGGGCTCTCAGATCCACATCATTTCCCTTCTCCCAAACTCGACCTCTGTTCTGACATGTTTATAGCAAATAAATCAACCAGAAAAACTGTACCAGCCAGGAGGACTCTGGACAGGTACAGTTTCACTGAAATCTCAGCATCATCGGGGCTGCAGAATCAGCTTCTGCAGTTTTGATGACAAAGCATTTGAGGGACAAGAACAAGAAACGCCCCATTGCTGAAAGAATGATCAAACTCACACATGGCAACTGGGGTCTGGGCCCCCCACCAGTCTGGAGGTCCAGCCCAGGGGCCCCCAAGCTCCATGCACCGTAAGGTCTGGGCTGGGGGTCCTTGATTTTGGCTTCGAGGCCAACCTGCGTCTCCAGCCCTGGACTGGGTGAGGGAACAGGGTGCTGGTCAGCCCAGCATTCACTGATGGAGCCCCCCCGGGGGTGGGGGCAGAGAAATCTAGTCCATAAATATTAGCCCCAGGGGCAGCAGACTGCCCATTGGGGGCATCCAGAGGGGGGAGATCATCTCTGTCTTTCAGGAATGCAGCAACTCCCTGTGAAACGGGTGATGGACCAAGAGCCCCCCTCCCGCTGGGACAAGTGCAGCAAGAAGGCCCAGCCAACACAGGCCATTTGTTCTTCTCGGCGTGAAGAACAACCACACGTGGAAGGGCTCCAGCAGAGCAGACCTCTTAGCACAAAGTCTAAGGCATTTTGCTTTTTTACAAGAGGAGGGAGCAAGGAAAAGAGACGTGATGGAGGGAAACTGGTACAGGCAAGGGCGCCACTGAGCCATGGAGTTAATTTCTCTTCCCGTCCTAGAAGCCTGGAGCGCACCAGTACCCCTCCCTCGGACCCCCTGGGCTCCCTCCTGTAAAGACATCATCCCTGAGAAGAGACAGCCTCCAGTCCCATCGCCTGAGGCGCTCTGCTCCCTTGGCAGGCAGCCCTCCTCCTCCGGATTTTGCCCCGACCTACTTCCTTACATCTGCCCCTTCACCCTGCCCTTCAGGCAAAGGATCCCTAAAGCAGTTGGGAGAGGGGGAGGGAGGGTGGAGAAATCAAATGGAAGGGTGCGGAGGGGGCTTGAGGCAATCCCGCCCAGCCCTCCGCCCACCACCACAGCATCCCTGGCAGAAGCCCTCCAGCCTCTGGTTAAAGCCTCCAGCGAGGGGAAGCCCCCCGCCTCCCAAGGAAGCCGGCTCCGCCCCTGCACAACTTTTCCAAAATCCAACTGGAATCTTTAACCGTGTTTCTTGCCCCATCCTCTAGGGCAGCTCTGAACAGCTCTGCCCTCAGATCCTTGTCTCACCAGAGCTGTCTCTTCTCCAGGCTGAACATACCCAGTGACTCCCACCGCTGCCTGTGAGGTTTTTCTCCCAGACCAGGAGATTGCATCTGCCTTTTTTGCAGCCGCATCATGCTGATGGCTCACATTCAGCTTGCGACCCACCAAGACACCTCTTTGCACGCCCTGCTGCCGGCTGTGATTCTTCACCCATCCTACCCCTGGGCCTTGCTTTATTCCTATCAGCATCGGTTTCATCTTGCTGATTTCTGCCCTTTTCTTCCAGCTTCACAAATCCTTCTGAATCTCCATAGAATGACAGAGTTGGAATTAAGCATAAAGGCCATTTTTCTGAAAGGGACCTTTGGATGTAAAAGCTTTTTCTTCACTTACCTTGAGTTGCTGTTCCCTCCTTTTGTCAATTGTCCCGCTTTGAACCTGATTCCCCTTTGGAATCTGGGAGGATTCTGGCTCCTGAGAGGCTCTGGCTTCTCTCCTGCCAGCGGCCCCACAGCTGCCCAGTTCTTCTGCACACGTCAGCTACTGCTGGGCTTTGCAGCATCTCCGCCTGCCATTCCCGACGTGGCGTGTCCCCTTTGAATCTCGGCTCGCTGGAAAGCACTCCTTGCCTCCCTGTCCTTTTCCTAACCCTCCTGTGCTGCTTCGAGTGGAAGGCTTTGGTCCATGGCGTCCTGCCTACTGCTGGTTCTCTTAGCCGGCTGCAACGGGATCTCCTGAAACCTTGGGTACGTGTGCAGCGATGCTCTGAACTGAGTCTGGACCCAGCCACTGAGATGTAAATGCCACAAATACATACATCCCTTCACCTTTCTGTCCCGTCTTGGACTCTAAGGTGACGCGTCCACGTCCCCTCAAAGGCCCTCTGCTTCTCCTGGGCCGCATCCTTGGACAGGGAGGAGCCAAGCGAACACCGCCCAGTTTCTTGCAGGGTCTTCAGGGCTGGGTCAGGCTGGGTCGTTCACTCCCAGGCGGGGCAGGAGGAGGACAGTTCCCAGGAAGCATCCGGGGGGCCCGTCCATCGCTCCTCACCTTTGCGCCCAGGCAGAAGGCAGCCAACGCCTTCCAAGAGGCTGCACGGCGGACGGATTGCTGCATCAGTCCCTCTCCAGTCAACCCCACATTCTCAGGATATGCAGCCACCCGAAAGTAAAATGCAGCTGTTTGTGGCCTCGGTGCAGAAGGTGGCTGAGCTTGACAAAACGACGCAAGGTCATCTCTGGATGAGAGCACCAGGAAGCACCAGGGTGGGAGACTGAAAAAACACCCCCAAAGGGGGTGACAGCAGGCCATTTCCACAGGTTCCAAGAAAGCGACATGACCCTGCCAAGGTCAAAAGGAGGCTTTCCGGAGATCTGGCCCTTCAAACAAAGGAGGACCTGCGTTCCTCTGCCTGTCTGCCACCCTCTCTCTTCCTTGGGTATTGCTGATCAGGCTGGGGGGAGAGGGGGAGGGCGGAAAAAGCTCCATCCTGCGCCATCTCCAACTCGCCCCCATCTCCCAAGTCCCTGCGGGGGGAGGCCTTCCTTCTGCAAAGACCATCCCTTTATGCCACTTGACGGGGACAGTGGGCCTTCCTGCAAAAGCTCAATTCCCCAGTGAAGGGGGCAGCAAGATCCCCCATGAGTTATTTCCCTTGAAGCTCCAGGGAGGAGCAGGGAGAAAAAAAGCAGCATTTTTTAATTCATTATGGATTTTTTCTGGTGGTCTGAGGGGAGAAAATTTGCTGAAGGTGGTTAATCATTCGATTGCAGAACAGGAGCCTCACAGCGAGAAGAAACTGCACTGCAGAATTTCAGGTGCTTTTATAGAACCGTCTACTATGGGATAAGGTAAATTTTTCCACGGTACATCAACAGCAGCGTAGTCAGAGGAACTCACTGCTACAGCATGCACCTGCTGGTGCCTGCAGCCCAGAGCTAATGCTGAGTCCAGGACTGACAGCTTTGGATCATAAATGTATCACTTAGTGGCCATCTACTAACACTTCTTCTGGGAGTGAATCCCACCGGTTCCTTGTGCGCTGTGGAGTTCAGAGTGCTTCCTTCTGGCCGTTCAACTCTCCTTGCGATCCGCCTCATGGGGGGCGGGGGGGGCTGTCTTCGTGTTCAGAGAGAGGGAGAAAACCTTCCGCTCGCTCTTTCTCCGGGCCAGGCAAGGTTTAAGCTTCTTGAACGTGCCCCCTCCCTGCCCCCTTTGCTCCGTGAAAGAGCGAAAAGGCGTTTTCTCGCAGGGACGGTGTTGGAGCCCCTGATCCTCTTGCCTGCCCCCTTCCACGCCCTCCCTGGTCCTCGATATCCCTTGTCCAGCTTGGCGGCCAGAACCGCACCTGGCGCTCCGGGTCCTGTGGACGTTCCACGGATTTCTGTAAGGGCACCCCGTGCTGGCGGCTGCATTCCTGCCCCTTTCCTGATGACCCTGGCACGGCCTCTGCCCTCCCTTTCCACGGCTGCCGCGACAAGGCCGACATCTTTGCCGAGGTGGCCACGTTCACCCCGAGACTTTTGAGCTACAGACGGCTCCGACCCCATCGAACGTGTGCGTGAGGTTAAGGGCTTTTGCCCAGCGTGCATCAGTTTCTACTTAAACGAGGAGTGAGTTCGAAAGCAGCAGTCCCGCAGGGACACTGACTTCCCCCCCCTGAGTGACCCTGCCAAAGGCTTCTGCGTGACGTGGGAAGGATGCCCTGCCGACCCTCCCAGAAAGCTCAGAGGTGAGGCTGAATTTCCCTTTGTGGGGTCCATCTAGATGTTCTTCCGTAGTTTGATCCTCTGGGGCCTGTGTTCAATAGCAGTGCCCTCCTGAGCTCCCCCAGTACTGAGGTTAGGCTGAACCCTGCAATTAATGGGAGCTCTGGCTACCCTCCAGGGGAAGGGTGTGTGTTCTTCTGGAACATCAGCCATTTGAGTCCTTTGAGAACTTTTGGGTGGGCATCCTCAGGATCTGGGACTTTGTTACTCTTTGACTCGGTCCGACTTTTAAGCCACCATCACTGATGCCCCAAGATGGTATACAAAATGCCAAAATTCTAATATGTATGCAAACATTGTAAAAACTTATATTAAGACAGAATTAAATACTCATTTTGGCAAAAAGGACTACGAGCAACTGCAAGAGAGGTGTCCAAGCCTCCCGAAAGGCCAGCATGGGGAGCCGCCCCCCTCCTGTCCTGGGAAGCGAGTTCCGCGTGTGGCGCAGATGTAGGGGTTTGGGTGGACACGAGCTCCTGGCTCCGTCAGCTGGGCCTGGGGGCTAGCAGGACCCCCTCTCTCCGTGCAGCACAGCTGGCCGGGCGGGGCTGTCCTGCATACTCAGCACTGCCTCGGGGAGGCAGGAGACGGGCCCCCTGCCACTCCCCTGGCCCTGTGGCACAGCATCCCTCCCCAGAGGCAGGGGCTTTGACCCCGCCCGCCTTTTGCAAAGCTGTCAGGAACTGGCTTCCCTCCAGGCACTGGCTCAGGAGGTCTTTGGAGCAGGCCAGGATCATGGTTTCCATGGCTGGAGGGCTTCAGCGGAAGAGCTCCGGGTTCTGCGATCTTTTACGATCCAATTCCTTTTGAGTCTTTTGTTGTTCTTTCTGAGTTGCTTGTGAGAGGCTGGCCGGACCTGTTAACTGCGTAGATCCATCGATCGATAAGCAAACTGACGGTCGCTCAGCTCCAAGGCTGGAAAGTGCAAGGCAAAGTCCAGGAAACCAGGGAGAGGCGGAATCAAACTCCAGAGGGTACAAGGAGCAGCTTCTTCGTGTTGGTGGCCACCAGTTGTTCTCATGGCGTCTTCCTCGCAGGCCACAGCCATCCCGGTTGCCAGAGAGAGCCTCAGCCGGTGAGGGGGCTGGAGCCTTGATGAGCCGTGAGCGGCCAGGAAATCCTGCAGCTCTTGTCCGTGAGCCTCCGGCCGAGAGTCCTGTGCAATCTCCCTGGATGTCGGAGAGCGTTTCTCTTCTGTTGAATTCGCTGGTGCCTGCAGATAAAGCACCTGATTTCTGAGAAGCCCGATGCAACAAGCAGGAGCATTATACACTGCGAGGAACCCTGGTGTTGTTATGCTCATTTTGTTGGAGGTTATGGCTAAATCAGTGAGGTTACAGCAACCCTGCAGAGCGGTCTAGCAGTCGGGCTGTTGGCTTTTCTTTAGGGAAAGGTACTGAGGAAGGAGTTAGTTGGCTGAGAAGGATCTGTGAGACACGCACGTGCAATCCCACGTGAAACTCCAGCATTCATCTTCTGCTCTCCTCCCGTTCTCTAGTTGCAAAGGCCTTGGTGTCAAGGCACAGCCACTCACCGATCCGTTTCCTTGTGCAGTGTAAAAAATTATGTATTGAGGAAATACAGTTTTCCCATGCGTTACTTAGAGAACACAACTGGGATGGTGTGCAAGCCAAGCCCACCTGCCATTGGATTGTGGAAAGAAGCCAGGGAAAGTATTTGTTTGATCTAGAACCACCAAATAGTGCTTGAGAGAGCAAGCAATAAAACCAAATCACAACCTCGACCTTTGCCTGAATATCCTTCTCTGCAAAGCTCTTCTGCGATCAACAGCCGGGAGCAGCCCTGAGGTGGCGCAAGTGGGGAGACCATCAACAACCAAAACTGGGCTACAAATAATAAAATTTAACAGACAAATGCAGCGTTCTTGACTGAGGAGAAAGAAATCCAATAGCCAAGTACTGGATGGGGACTCCTGGCTTGGGAATAATAATTGCAAACAGATCTCTGAATGGGAGTTGATTGCAAGCTAAAATGAGCCAGCAGCGTGATGTGGCTGCAAAAAAAGGCAAAGGCAATTTTAGGTTACATCAATGATAGAGCGATTTCCAAATTACAGGAAGTAATCATTAAGCAGGATGCAGAGAAATGGGCTGACAGAAAGGCAGTGGGCTAGAAACACAGTCCTAGGAGCAGAGAGCGACGAAGCTGGGCGGCTGGCCTTGAGGAAAGGCGCTCTCTCCAGACACCCGGGCACAGGCCAAGGCCTGTCCCCTCCGACTGGAGCGCAGGACTTGGGACACGGGGTTAAAGCCACAGGAAGGCTGGCTCAGACCGAACGACGGGAAACACTGCCAACAGTAAGCCGTTGGACGGGGAACCAGCGACCGGAGAAGTGCTGGACAGCTCCCCGGCTGGACCGCTTAAATCTGGGCTGCGGCACTGAGCAGAGGGTTGATCTGAGCGTCCTCAAGCAGCCCTTCCAACTCTCCGGCTTTAGGGTTCAAGGCTAAATACCCAACCACCTCTGGGGGCGTTTGCCAGAATCCTTCCTGAGGGACGCAACACAACAACCGCCTGGGAGGAACGAAGTGGTGCTGAAAAGCATTTTTTCCGTGGAGTGGCTTCACCTCCTTCCCCAACTCACAACCCACAAGTTGGGTTGTCCTCCCCCCGCCACATACCTGGTTCCCAAAGCCATGGTCTGGTCAAACGGTGCGGCAGCTGGATACGGGGGTCCCTGTGACGGGGCTGGTTCGGCCTCCTCTCAGAACCCGCCCCCAGCAGCGTGGCCAGGGGCAAGCAGGAGGCAAGCTTGGCCTTGCCCCCCCCCCGCAGGACATCCCATAAGAGGATCGATCGGCAGTTCCATCCCCAACTCCAGAGGGAAGGGGTGTGTGGGGCCTGCTGGCTCCCCAGCGAGGCTGCTCCGGGGCAGCTGGTGCAGAGCCGCACGGCTTGGAGCTGGGCTGCCCCCAAAGACCCCTCCCCCTCGGAGCTGGGCTGCCCCCGAAGACCCCTCCCCACTGAGCGCCCACTCTGGCCCAGCAAGGGAAAGCAGCGCCTGAGGACCGGCCTTTGGGCCTGCTTCAAGTTTGGTGGGGGGGGGCGGGGGCGTGTGCCAGGGCAACCCCCAAGAGGGCGTCGCCCGCAGCATGGGAGACCTGGCCGGCCCTGCTCAAGAAGCTGCAGGCAAGCCGGGGCCTCTTTAAGGGCGCCCTTCAGGCTCCAGATGGGAGAGGGGCTGGGGGGCAAGCAACTGGCCCGGAGACGCGCTGCCCCCAAGGACCGGGCCATGCAATTGTTACCACCGCACACGCCGCACCAGACCCCAACCCCTCCCCCGAGAGCAGACCCAAACACCCTTCACGCCAAAACTAACGACCTCCCGCCCCGCGGAGAAAGGCCAAGCGGCAGAGAGCCTCTCGCCTCTGGCGGCCCTCCCGGCTCTGCAGCCTCTCTCTCCTGGGGGGCTGGCAGTCACCTGCCCCGCCTCTTCCCCCCACCCGCGCCTGTCCCCCGAAAACGACCAGCAGAAGGGAAGGGAGGAGCATCTGGAACAAAGGCAGCACAGGGGCTTCCACCCGGCAATGGAGGGGGGGGGAAAGGGGGCCCGCCCCGCCCCACAGCGCAGAGGCAGGGGAGGTGACTGCCCCGGCCTCCAAGCGCCGCGCCGGTTCTTCGCTGACCTCCCTTCCTGCCCAGCGCCGTTCAGCCACTGGGAGACCCGCACCTCACTAGGGGTTTGGGCCATCTGAACCGAGAAACTGACCACAGTTTAACCAGCGTAACATGCGGGTCCCTACTCTCTACCATCTCCCTGCTTCTGTCAGTGAAGAAGTGTGTGGACTAGAGGATGCCCTCCCTTGGCTGGGGGAAGGCAAGTCCCAGCTCCCAATTAAGCCTCCCTATCTCAGCGCAGTCCCCTGCAGGCAGCTGTGGGCTCACCTCCTGTCAGCCCCTGATCATTGGCCTGACCCACTGCAGAACAGCAGCAGCCAGGAGGTTGAGGCCCAAGTCCACACACGGTTCCTTGGCATCCCGAAGCATGGCAGGCCCCTCTCGGCTTGGGCACCTGAGGAGCCCCTTCAAGTCCCAAGGGTATCTGAGGAGTCATGCCAGATTGGGCCCCAGGGCTCCCAGCAGCCTCTGCTCTTCTGGTGGCCAAGGACTACCCAGGCGGGAGGTCCACGACAGCAGCAACCTCCAGAGCTTCTGGGCAAGGAGCGGAAGAGGCCGGCCAGCTGCCTGGCAGGGGTCTGTCACGTCCACAGGTAGTGCTCCATCTGGAGGCTTGGCAACCCCTCTGGAGAGAGAGCCAACAGGAGCTCTAGGCTTGCTGGCACTGTGGCTGGTGAGGGAGGTCAGCATAGGGCTGGCCAACTCACCCTCCCTCTGCTGCAACGGTGCCTGTCTGGCTGGGGAAGATCAAGCATTTCTTTGCCCAACCTCACCTGCCAGGGAGTCTGTGGTGCACGCTGGCCACAACCCCCCATCTGCTGGGAGCCCAGTTGCCAGCCGTCAAGCGAGCGAGCGGAATGCCTTTGGCTCTTCCTCCAGAAAGTGCCTCCATTGCCTCTTCTGGGGTCGCTCGCTGCGTCCACCAGACCGATCCAGAAGCTAATGCTCAAGGAAGGCTCCTGAAGCCGTGGAGATTACTTGGGACCTAGACCCAGCTAGTCCAGGGATTCCTAAGAGTTTTCCTAACCTGATGTCATTTTCCAGGAGAATTTTTAAAGCTCCAGCTTACCCAGAGTTAGGAAAAGCTTCCTGGGGCCCACAGAGACCTTGGGGAGCTGCTGCTGCTGCGGCTCTTCGGAGGGGACCTTTCAAGGTCCCCAGATGGCCTGGTTGATCAAGAAGAAAGAGGCCTCACACGCAGCACCGGCCTGGCCCTCTTGCTTCCCTTGACACTCAGTCACCGGTTGGTCTCGGGCCCTAAGTACAGTAGCCCGGTTGCCACGTTGCCTTAGACTCCCATCTGCTGAACCCTGGTTCGGTAAGTAAACAACCATGGTGCACCAAGCCACAACCCAACCGAGGGGATGTTCTGTGAACCCAGCCATTGACTAGCTTTGCAGGGGTCTCTGAGGGCTCACAGAGCTATTGTATCCCAGCTTGACATGAGCTTCCCAGCACCCAGCCTTTCATGCAAGGCCTTCCTCTTCAGGAAAAATGGGTGAAAGACTGGGTGCTAGAGAAGCTCGTGTCAAGCTGATGGTCCACTCTGCAAGGATGTTGTGTGAAAAACCAAAAGCACACTAAATGTTCACTGTGCACGGTCAGTGGAAGAGCTTCCACACCATCCTCAAAGTCTCCCCACTAGGGAATGGAAACCCCACCTCCAGAAACACTGGCAGAAAAATGGGGAAATAGTGGTGATTCAGCCGTGGCAACCAACCCGAAAAGCCCCCCCAGCTTGAGCTGGCCTCCTTCCCAGAGCCCCTCACGGAGCTAAGGGGGGCACCTGGCTGTCCCTTGTTGGAGCCAGATGGGTGTGAATTTTGGGGGGTGCTGCTCCTGGACTTCTGCTCCATGGCAAACGCCCCAGATGACCCTCAAGACCTCCTCCAGCTTCAGAGAAGCTTCAGACGTTGCACCGACCCGTAACGCCCTTTGCTTCTTGCAAGCTTGACAAAGCCACACGTTCTGACCTAGCCTTACCTGTGACTCAGGCCCCTGTGGCCTATTCAGCTAACGTGGTTCAGCTAGTCTGCCTGAACGCCACGGCCTTGTGTTAACTCAGGAGAGCGAGAGACCCCTCGCCCTTCCCCCGGCAGGTAGGAGCGAACTCGCCTGGTGGAGCTGCTGTTTTCCAGACGGTTTCTGTTGTGTAACTAACGGCTCCCCCAGGAATCTCACTCTGATCGGTGAGACCCAGCCCTGGGAGATGCAGTGGGAAGCAAACAAGGCTGAGGTGCAGTGGGGGTCTGAAAGCTGGGGGGCAGAATCTCTGCACACACTCCCCCCGAGCACACCCATACAAGCTTCTCCCCCTTGAGCCTGGCCGGGCCCCTGTTCGGCTGATCCTTCTGAAAGAAGTTGCTCTCACCAGCTGACATCATGGGGGGTTATGCCCAACCCTGAGATTCTGGAACCAAGACAGAAGCATCTGGAAGCAAGAAGGCCAACTGGGGGCGGGGGGGGGGGCGAAGAGAGTCAGGCGGCCTTCGGATATGGCAATTTCCTAGGCTGCTTCCCCCGAGAAGCCACATCCAAGCAGCGTCACTCGGCAGCCTTTATTCGTGCGGTCTGGACCCCAACAGGCCTGGGACTGCTTTGTGGTCACCTTCTGGAGCCAGTCACCATCACCGCCAGCCAGGGCTGGAGGGAAGGGGATGAGCCAGAGGGGGGGTCGGGGCTTGGGGAAGGAGCAGGTGGGGAGATGCACCCTCAAACCCTGCTCTGCCCGGGATGGGAAACTGAGGCCTTTCCAGCCTATTGAAACGGCAGGTGAGGCGAACTCTGACTAACGGATCTAAATGAAGCGGGGTGGGGTGGGGGACGACAGGAGGAAGAAGCGGGTGAGTTTCCCACTTGTGGTCTTGTTTTTACCTATCTTTATTGTTTTAATTGTTTTTAATTGTTTTTGTAGTAGGTTTCAATAGCAGGTTTTATTGGACGCCTCCCAGAGTCACTTTGTGTCATGGAAACTTGACCAGAAACAAACAAGTGAGGTGACCGGGGCCCAAGGAAGGAAGAACGCCGGGATCCAGCCCACAACACCCAGTGCTCTGCGAGGGGGTCACGCAAGAAGCCACGTTTCCCCCAGGACCACAAGCAGATGGCCGCCAAGAGCTGGTGGGTGGGCACAGCACACAGCCCCTGCTGCGCCACCCATCAGAACCAAGGGGCTCTGCCAGCCCAGCTCACAGAGCTCTCGGACGGGGATGGGGGAGCCCCCTTGTCTTCCCTTTTCCTGACATCAAGGGGGCCAGCCTCGGGGAAGGGCAGGCGCAGGACTGCTGTCCCCAGGGGCTCCGCCACGCCAGGGCTCCCTCTCCCTGAGGTTGAGGGTGGGCAGATTGGGGGGACCAGAGCTGGAAAGGCAGCTGTTCTGGGCCAGCCATCGCTTGGGAGAGAAGTCTGGGAGCTGTCGTCCGAGCACGCTGGGGTGGGGTGGGGACACACGGCTGGAGTGAGTAGGCAAAACGGTCTGCCCCCCTCCCGGACGCCTAGCAGGTCACGGAGGTCGACGTCCCCGGGATGGTGGAACTCAACTAGTCCCTCCCGTCTTCCTGCTCCCGCACGCAGAGCCCAGACTCTCTGCTACCAGAGTCAAGGCAAGATCGCTTCAGGGGCGCCGCCGCCTCCCTCCGGTCGGAGCCTCCAGGCTCAGGGAGAGTCTACCATGGAGCGACCGGCGCAGGCCGGGCTCTACCTGACTGGGGGTGGGGGTGGGGCGGCGGCAGCAGCAGCAACAAGGTGGCTGAGAGATGCTCCTTCCCAGGCGGGTGGCGGGAGCGGAGGGTCGCGGCTCGGCCCGTACAGCGCAGCCGCACCAGGACCGGCGGTTGCGCTGGACACCGCGCAGGAGCGCCCCGGAGCTCCGCGCCCTCCCGCCCGCTTGCAACCCTTCCATCAGGAAGCCGGAGGCGGAGCGCGGTGTCAGCGGGCGTCCGAGCAGTGGAGGCGGCGGGGGCGGGGGCGGCGGCCTTCCCCCCACCCTCGCTTCCCGCCAGGGCTCAAGGAGACCCCACCGGCCCTGCCCTGCTCTTCCTTCCCGGCGCCTCGGTCGCTGAAGTCAGGCAGTCCGCTGCCCTTGGCACGGGGAGGGGAGGGGAGGGGAGGGAGCCGACGGGAAGACGGCGGGCCCGCCCGGGGGTCCGGCAGTGCCGCCGCCGCCGCCGTTTCTGGCCTGGAGCTCCCGGGCGGGGCAGGGACCCGTGCGCTGGCCACCCCCCGGGCCGCGGTGGAGGGTCTACGGGGCCCTACCGCGGGGGTCTCGGCGCCCAGCCTCGCCGCAGCCCCCGTCCCCGCCGCGGCCCCCGTCGTCCTCCCGGGTCTTACCTGGCGCGGGAAGGGGCTCAGCCTGCCCTGGAACCGCGGAGCCGACGAAGACGACAAGCAGCCATCCGGGGAGCCGCGCTCCGGGCGGGCGCGGGAGGAGGGTCGCGGCTGCTGCTCCGGCGACGGCGGCAGGGATGCTGCTGCTGCTGCCGCCGCTGCGTCGGGGGAGGAGGGGGCGTCACGTGTGGACGTCGCTGACACACGGCAGAGCGGGGAGGTGCCTGCTGGCGCGGCCGCTGCTCCTGCGGCGCCTGCTCGGCCGGCGAGTCCGCCCGGTCCCTCCGCCCGTGCCGCTTCGCCCGCTTTTCCTCTGCCGCCCCCGCTGCTCTTCGGGGCGCTCGCCGCCTGCCCCTGCGGCTCCGTGCTGCGGCGGCGCGGCCCAGCTCGAGCGCGGGCCGGGCCGGGCCGGGCCGGGCCGGGCGGGGCTTCTTGCAGGCGCCCGGCTCCCCTTGCCCAAGCCTCCCCCGGTGCAGCGAAGGGCAGCGCTCTCCCCAGCCCGCCCAGCACCCAGAACAGAAATGGCCGAACTCCCACAACCGCCCACCCGCCGGAGTGGCTGCACCGGTGGCTTCTCGGACGGGCTATTCGCCCGTCCGCGGAAGACACCAGCTGCGCCCCCCCCGCCGTCAGCTGCATATTGCCCTCCCCGCTTTAGCCTGGCCAGAGCGTAGCAGCAAGCGGGGCCTAAAACCTTGAGAAAAGCAACGTCCCCCCTGCGGCAGCTGGTGAACCTGAACCGCGGCCTACCCAGTGTGGTGCACCCCCGGCATCACCCTGCAGAAGGAAGGGGCCGGACTGTCCCTGTGACGGCGGAGAAGAAGCTCTCAACGCCCATACCGAAAAGAGGGTGAAATGGCTGCTGAAAGAGAGCAGAGGGCGACCGGACCGGACCGCCGCGCTGAACCCCCAAGAAGAGCTGGCCTGGAGAAGGTCGGCCTGCCTTCAGGAGCCCCAAAGAAGGATTCTTCTCGCACCCACCAGGGCCCTCAGGAGACCGGGTTCAGAAGAGCAGGGCCACCCGGGCTCCCACCGCTGGCATCTGATGGAAAGGGCTTTGGACTGCGTGGGGAGCCACACAGACTGAATAGCCCTTAAAAGCCGGGGCGCACCAGACCACCAGATCTGGTTGTTGAAGAGTTCGTATGGTGACCAGGAAGCAACACATAGGACGGGGCGTGGAGCGATGGAATGGTTTGGAGCTGGGAAAAGGGGTGCCGAGGCTGTGAACAGCCCCCTTCTTCATCCAACTTATGTGCGGCATGTATCACAAGGAACGGCGGCCTTAGGGCGGCTTGGAGAAGCCTCGGCGGCCTCAGCTCTGCCAGCGATACACGTGGAGGGAGGGAAGCGAATTAAGGGTCTCTCCCGGTGGGTGAAAGAAAACGGAGGCAGAGAAGAAGCGGAGCTACTAACTGATGCTATCTTCCTGAGCGGAAGAATTGGCAGGGGCAGCGCTTATAACCATGAAATAGGGAGACATCTCCTACGTGGGAGAAGAACGATGCCGGACCTGGACCGAATATTGAGGTGCAGAAACGCCACACTGACAGCCAAGGTCGGAATCGCCAAGGGCACGGTTTTCCTCCTGGAAGATGGCTGTGAAAGCTGGGCCATCAGAACCGATGGCTTTGGACTGGGCTAAGAGACGGCAGAGAATGAGTTGGACCAGAGGGTATAATTATTCAGTGTTCATAATCTAATTAATCTAATAATTCAACATTAGATGAAGCAAAAGCAGGGTGCTCGCTGGTGGTACCAAAAATGAAGCTGAGGCTTAAATCATTTGGACACGTTACGCGAGGCAAGAGTCATCGGAGAAGAGCCCGTGGAAAGAGCCTGGCACAAGACGGGCGGAGACTCTCGCTCGTGATGCAACCGCAGTTTAGATGCACTCAAAGCCGCTGCTGGGGGAGAGACAGGGAATTCTGGCGA